>NC_086447.1:368639796-368986046 GCF_028390025.1 Pseudophryne corroboree | reverse complement strand
GTCCATCTTTTGGTCTATGACCTCGACCGGGTCCTCGGTGCTATTCGTAATATATGTGCAGCATTTCACGCCGTACTGCGTTGCCAGTGTGACACAATATCCACCTGTTACTGCCGTGAGATAATTGAGAACCATTCTATGCTGAACCAGTTCTGTTTTATAAGCTTGAAGTTCTCTTCCAGTATACCTAAACGTGTCATCATACATTTCTGTGATATTATCTAACAAATTTGCAAGCGCAGAGATGTATCTATAGTTCAGCACTCCTCTAGCGGTGCGAGTGATATCTAACGCGATTAGAAACTGAATCCCGGTGGATTCATGGATCATGTCAGAGGCCGGATGCTCTGTTCTTTCTATCAGGTGCCGTTTAACTACGTGCTCGTAGTGGGTGTGAGTATAAGGAGCTTGGGCAACACGGTGTATATCTTTCATTTTGGCATGTGATACAGTCATTACTTCAGGCAGTACTTTTCCAATATAACACAATCCTTCAGAGTTTGGGGCAAGCCACTTATACGCCTTCCTCCCGCATATGAAATATGCATCATCGGGGAGAACATATGGGACGGAGTAGGACATAACCATATTACACATCTTCCATGTGAAATCTCCTAACCCTAATTCTCCCATCTGTCTAGTACACGTATCAGTTTGTACGATATGTGCACAGTATCCTGGGGATACCTCTCCAACTCTCGTAATCCTACTTCCTAGGGTATACCTATATCGGAAAGATTTTTCTCTACTGGCTATGTGGCGTATAAGCTCTGTATCTGTAGGCATTCTATCTGCCCTATATGAAAAGGTCATGGTTTGGTTACTCCATGACACTTCCCAATTTCCCGGCTTTCGGGGATTGGTAATGTTAAAACATATTAGGGATCTATCCACATGATATTGGTGGAGCTTCAAACTAGGAGGACTGGAGATATTAAACCTCCTGTCCACCGGTCTCCCACCCTTTAGCTCAAGTACCTCCCCCATCGTTAAAGGAAATGGTACTAGTCCTGATTTGCTATGACCTTGAGGTACTTGAGAGCATACCCAACAATCTGTTTGATTTAACACACTACCCACTAAGGAGTGATAGTCACTCAAGGGATGCCGGTCCATGTGGATATTAAAACTGGATTGGCATTTCTTAATGCACCCATCCTCAACTACATTGTCACAGAGCCTACAGATACAGTTTTCTTCAGCTAACAATCCTTCACAATTCCTTCTATGGTCTATGTTATCGGATCGTTTTCTGATACTCGCCTTTACTTGTTGGTTAAGTTGTTCTTGGAAAACTACGCCTCCATCTTTGTCATCAGAACCCATTCCAGAACCTTTCTCGACCTCCATGGTACTCTCGCCGGAACAGACTGCTCTGGTCAACATCATGGTCAACAGGAAAATCCGGATCACAGTCTCTTGGGGCAAGTCCATCTTATAGGAGGAAACGAAGAAGAATGAGAAGGGGGGAGAAATAATTTGAGGGAGAGGGGATGGGAAGTGGAGAAAAACAATAAAAGGGAACAGGGAATCGACAACTGCTTTTAATCTTGTGATTTTCAATGCTCAGGTGCCGCCTCAGTCCTCCTGGAACAGACACTCCAGTGATACAACTTCCTCTACCGTCTGTTCCTTATCACGGGACCTCTCTGGATCAGCAACCTTCTTACAATGGGACGAATGAACCCAAGTCTCTCTCTCGGCAACCTTCAATGCTGTAGTGCTAGTCAATAAGACTTGGTATGGTCCTTCCCATCTGTCAATAAGGCAACCTGAGCGTAGAAAATTCCGTATCATTACATAATCCCCAGGTTCAATGTCATGACAATTACTATCTGGCAAATCAGGAATCACTAACTTCAAATTATCATTTTGATTCCTTAGCTGTTTACTCATATTAACCAGGTACTTTACAGTCACTTCATTGTTACACTTCAAATCATCCTGAGGGTTAATCATAACATGCGGTTGTCGACCAAACAAGATTTCAAAGGGAGACAGATTAAGAGGGGGCCTGGGAGTGGTTCTGATGCTGTACAGTACAATGGGTAAAGCTTCTGGCCATGTCAATCCTGTTTCCGTCATGACTTTGCTCAATTTATTTTTAATAGTGCTGTTCACTCTTTCCACCTTCGCACTCGCCTGTGGACGGTATGGAGTGTGCAGCTTGCTATCAATTCCCATCAACTTACACATTCCTTGAAAGACATCACCTGTAAAATGGGTACCCCTATCACTTTCAATTATTCTAGGGATACCATATCTACATACAAATTCCTGCACAATTTTCTTAGCAGTAAACATAGCGGTGTTTGTGGCCGCAGGAAATGCTTCGACCCAATTTGAGAATACATCTATACAAACAAGTACATATTTCAAATTTCGACAAGGGGGTAATTGAATAAAGTCAATCTGTATTACCTGAAAAGGTCCGCCTGTAGGTGGGATATGAGATGGTTCTGTTGGTATTGCCTTTCCGATATTCTTTCTCAAACAGGTAAGGCATGACATTGCTCTCTTACCTGCATGAGATGAAAATCCTGGGGCGCACCAATATGCTCTTACCAACTTGCACATTCCCTCCTTGCCCAGGTGAGTCAGCCCGTGAGCTGCCTCAGCTAAACATGGGAGATATGCTCTGGGGGCCACCGGTTTACCTTGTCCATCCGTCCAGAGTCCTGAGGACTCCTGGCCATATCCCTTTGCCTTCCAGACTGCCTTTTCCTGTGTGGAACACAAATTTTGCATCTCACACAACTTCTGTGTGTTGATGGTATTAAATACCATCAGTTGTGTGGTGTCTGTCTGTCTGGGGGTACCAGCTGCTAACTTAGCTGCTTCGTCTGCTCGGCTGTTACCAAGTGATACTGGGTCCTGGCTATAGGTGTGTGCTTTACACTTGATAACAGCCACTCTGTCGGGTTCCTGTATCGCTGTTAGAAGCCTTTTTATGTGAGCTGCATGCGCTACCGGTGTACCAGCTGCCGTCATGAAATTTCTGAGGCGCCATAGGGCTCCGAAATCATGGACTACCCCGAATGCGTATCTAGAGTCGGTGTAGATATTGGCTGATTTGCCCTTAGCCAATTCACATGCTCTGGTTAGGGCGACCAGTTCAGCAACCTGGGCTGAGTGAGGTGGGCCTAGCGGTTCTGCTTCTATGGTGCCTTGGTCATCTACGACTGCGTATCCAGTACACAAGTCTCCCGAGTCTGACTGTCTGTGACAACTACCGTCCGTGTAGAAAGTTAGATCTACATCTTCCAGTGGGTTGTCACTGATGTCAGGCCTTGCGGTAAAATTTTGGGTCAAATATTCCATACAATCATGTGTGTCCTCCTTTGTATTAAATTCTCCTTCCCCACCACTCTCATCCTCCACCCTTTGTGCCTGTCCAGGCACACCTGGGAGATATGTTGCAGGATTTAATGCACTGCATCTCCTTATGGTGATGTTTACGGGGGCCATTAGTGCCAATTCCCATCTTGTAAACCGTGCTGATGAGACGTGCCTGGTTTGGGCAGAATTTAGCAAGGCTGACACTGCATGTGGTGTATGAATTGTGAGGTTGTGACCTAGCACTACGTCTTCGCTTTTCGTTACTAGCAATGCTATCGCAGCAACGCTTCGCAAGCATGTGGGGAGGGATCGCGCTACCGTATCTAGCTGAGCGCTGTAGTATGCTACTGGCCTGCTGGCATCACCGTGCTTTTGGGTTAAGACGCCTGCCGCGCAACCAGCACTTTCTGTTCCGTACAGCTCAAAGGGTTTCCCATAGTCTGGCATACCTAATGCTGGTGCCTGCGTTAGGCACTGTTTAAGTCTCTCAAATGCCATCTCGGACTCGTCTGTATGCGAAATCCGATCAGGTTTGTTTGAGGAGACCATCTCCTGCAAAGGTAACGCTAGAATGGAAAACCCTGGGATCCAGTTACGGCAATACCCACACATTCCTAAAAACGTTCTGATCTGTTGCTGGGTTTGTGGCAGAGTCATGTCTCTAATTGCTTGAATTCTATTAGCGGTCAGGTGTCTCAGTCCTTGTGTTAGACAGTGTCCCAAATACTTTACTTTAGTTTGGCATAATTGTAACTTGTCTTTGGAAACCTTGTGTCCTGTGTCTGAAAGATGAAACAGGAGCTGTTTCGTATCCTTCAGGGATGCTTCCAATGAATCAGAACACAGTAGTAGATCATCCACGTACTGTATTAATACTGATCCACTCTCTGGTTGGAAAGACTGTAAACAATCATGCAAAGCCTGGGAAAATATACTTGGACTGTCTATGAAACCTTGTGGTAATCGAGTCCATGTGTATTGGACTCCTCTGTATGTAAATGCAAACAAATACTGGCTGTCAGGGTGCAGAGGTACCGAAAAGAAAGCGGAGCAGAGGTCAATAACAGTGAAAAATTTCGCAGTGGGAGGGATTTGCATAAGGATGACAGCTGGATTTGGCACTACGGGGAACTGACTCTCAACTATTTTGTTAATCCCCCTTAGATCCTGCACTAGCCGGTAACCCCTCCCCCCACTCTTTTTCACAGGGAAGATGGGGCTGTTGGCAGTGCTGGACGTACTTACCAGAATGCCCTGTTGTAGCAAGCGCTCTATTACTGGGTAAACTCCTAACTCCACCTCTGGCTTCAGAGGGTACTGTGGGATTTTTGGAGCTATCCTACCATCTTTTACTTGCACAACTACCGGAGCTACGTTTGCCATCAATCCAGTGTCTTGTCCGTTTTTAGTCCACAGTGACTCTGGTATCTGGGATGTCATTTCTTCTACTTGGGATGGAGTCCTATTTGTCATAATGGTATGTGACATTAATTTTGATGGGGAGTCTAACATGTCTCGCACTTCCAGAGCGTGATTCTCAGGTATGTCCAAGAATACACCTTCAGGAGTACAATAAATGACGCACCCCATTTTACACAATAAGTCTCTTCCCATGAGATTAGTCGGTGCCGATGCAGCCAGCAAAAAGGAATGCTAGGTATGTAAAGGCCCTATTGTAATCTCGGCTGGTTTGCTAACAGGGTAATGCTGGACTACTCCCGTTACTCCCATGGCTGGAATTGTCTTACCAGTGGTTCTCATGCCCACTGTCGAATTTATCACTGATTTGGCCGCCCCTGTATCTACAAGGAAGTTTAATGATTTACCAGCTACATTAATTGCAATTTCAGGTTCACTCCCAAGACTTGCAATCAATTTTACTGGCTGCAGATTACAGGTATGGCCACACCCCTATTGGGTATGGTGACCTCCCTGAATCCCGCTGGCAGCAACTACTTGTGAAGGGGTTAAATGGGAACTACCAGAGGCTTGCCAGTCTCTGTTCGGGGGATATCTTTTTGTTTCCCCTGCATGTGGCTCATAACTCCGTTTCTGCGGACCCTGCTCCCAATGTCGTGTGTTGTGTCGTTGTCTAGGGGGTTGATATGAGTTTTGTGAATATTTCACTCTACAATCTCGTGCCATGTGTCCCTGTCTATGACAAGAAAAACAAGTTACCACATTTGACTTACCCACAGGGTTTGGTGATTTATACAAAGGCTGCCTTGTGGTCAGGGCCTGTATACTTACGGCCATTAATTTATCACCTTGCGATTCCCTGTGTCTGGTGATGTTCCGGTCGTGATCAATAGCAGCCTCTCTCAAAGTAGCCACCGACAGACCTCGCCAACATGGTTGCGTGGTCTGTACCCTTGTCTTTAATGTCTCTTTTAAACCATCCATTAGTACAGATACTGCTACTTCTCGATGGTTTATGTTTGTTTTAATGTCCTCTATACCTGTGTATTTTGCCATTTCTAATAATGCCCTGTGAAAATATTCTGCAGCAGTTTCTGACTCTTTTTGTTTAATGGAGAATATCTTGTTCCATTTAACTACCGCTGGGAAATACTCCTTTAACTGTAAGCTTATTCTTTTTACATTATCTTTGTTGTACACATCTGTAAGAGGTACATCCTGATCCAATCCACAGTCAGCTAAAAATTGAGCTGCGTCGACATTGGAGGGTAAACATGCCCTCAGCAATATCTGCCAGTCTTTGTTATTGGGCTCTAAAGTGTTCCCTAGGTCTCTGATGTATTTCTGGCTAGCAACTAAGTCTTTCCTAGGGTCAGGGAATTCAGACACTATGGTTCTTAATTCCATTCGGGAAAATGGGCTGTACATGGCAATGTTCCTAACAGGAGTGATTCCTGTGGTGTCAGTTTTCCCATTTGGCACTGCTATTACCCTAACAGGATTAAGTCTACTAACATCATTCTGTGTAGATTCTACAGCCTGTGGTGAAATGGTTTCAGCATAGTGTATGGTGCCGTACTTACCCGTTGATACGACCTCACCTATCCCTCCGCTAGGGGCTTTTGTTACTAATCTCGTGGGTGGAGCCGTGCCTACTGTTGTCTCTGCTATGGTGGCTGCTAGAGAGAGCGCTGATATTGTTGCCGATTCGTTCTCTTGATCACACTCCTGGGGAAAGTTCAAAACAGGGTACAACTTGCACGGGTTAATACTTGCATTAGTTAACTTATTAACATTTACACAGTTGCTAAGTGTTTGTTTGTTACACCCTAATGCGTCATTCTCCGCAACCAATTTCTCTCCTGATATGTATGGTGGCGGCGGGGCCGTGGCTATCAATTTCTTGATAGGATTAGATCCCGCCGCCAGAGCCAATCCTCTCTGTATTTCACCCTCCTGTTGCCATAACTGCAAATAATCATAATGTTGGATTCGTCTCTTTGTTGATTTAATGAGACATATCCTCCTCCTTAAATTTTGCAACACTTCTGGGCTAAAGCTACCTACTCTTGGGAATTTCTCCCCGTCATGTACTGTCATTCTCTCCCATTCATCACATAAAACCTCTGTATGTAAACCATATTTTTCACACATTACATACCTTGCCGACCCGACTGGTCGGTTCACTGAATCAACCCGAACCGAGGTTGATCGCCCCCTTCCTGAACAATTAGCCCCCATAACTTGCAGGCGTTGCTTTCACCACCTCTGACCTTCAATCAGGGTCTTCAGCGAACCCTTACAAAAACCAAAATGTTCACGATAGGCTGACGGTGGCGGTTTACCGAGTACCCCACTCACTCGCCCACGCCGACCAATACGACCTACACACTGCCTTAGCGCTGGCGTACTCGACCCAGGGCCCCTATGAACCTCTATTTACTGGAACATGCGAGGGATATCCGCAGAACACTTACTCTTTCCAGTAACTATTGGTTGTTGGACAATTCCTGAGTGACCAGCGAACTTCCCTTCAGAAAATAAAAAATTACACAAATCACGTCAGAATGTACAAATAGTTTTATGACCGGTTTCGTACACAAATGGTACTGGTCAGACTAACTAATGCACACAATTACGTGCGGTACAATCGTTTAGCACATAAGCAACTAATCTTATGTACTGAGCGACCAGTGGAATCGAAAATTTCGGCTGCGAATTCCTTCAGCCAGAGCTTTATTGGCCTATATGGGTTTTGCACCAACCCCCTGGGTTGTGCCCTTTTCTCTTATTTATAGCAGACTTCTTTGTCTGCTGTACCTGGACCTCCTGGTCTGTGCTTCAGTATGACCTCCTGGTCTACTATACTCTACTGCTCAAATTTTATATTTAACAAGGGATGCCTCCCTCGCCACCATGTACGACACTTACATGCATGTACCTCTGCGAGAACTCGACTTCTTGTGGTTCAACCTGGAAAATTGTATAAACTTATACAAATCACTCACTCACCACATGTACACTTTTGTTTCTATTTCTGCGCAGAAATTTTCTTTAGACCAGATGTGTTGTGAATTTGGAGAAGGATCTGTTAATCTAAATTTCGGACACTAAAATAGACTTGCGCTACTTACCACGTTGCCACCTTTCCGCCTGTTAAACTAACACTAGCGTGTGATTTGAGTTACGTGGGCGTACCCGGACGCTCCGTTGCGTAATATACGCTGCGTGCGTCGGCCTTTGAGTTGCGTACGCGAGTCTCACCCTTTGTTAGAGACACGTGTACGCAAAGCAAATATCCACCGCAACACACCTAACACGTTTATCAATGTAGATGATCCTCGATCGTCTACCGCGCACCACACCAATCTCTCCTTATACCTTAGGTAGAGTTGCGTGTGGGCTTTACACTTTATCCCTTAATATATTACTTTTACACTAACTATGAAATAGCGACAAATCTCTCTTAGCACGTTTTATCAATTATTAAATGGCAAACAGGAGAGTGATATGAGAATACGCGAATGAAAAAAAAAAGAAATGCAGATATGTGCGTGCGTACGCAAGACAGAAAATAAACAGTTTTAAAAGACACTAGCGTTTTGTTCTTACCTCCGGTTCCGGATTCCTTCAGCACCCTTTACTAAGCGAAGCAGACGCTTATCCAAACAGCACTACGAGGAATATGATCTCCCGCCCTTTGCTGCTGGATAATGTCTGCTGAAATTACCTAGCAGAGATATGTGAAGGACGGACGAGCCGCCAATTGTTAAAGCTAAATTATTTATCTTACTTAAAACCCTTTAAGAGGTCTAAGAACACTGTACGCTATTGACGTATGGAGTACCGTAAGGGTACGCACGTTGCGTAACAATCGCTTAGCCGTAGTCGAGATGCTCAAGCGTTACTTTCGCTCACGGCCAAGAGATCACAGGCAGGCACGCTATTGGCTGCCGACTAACGTAATGATTTGCTATAGCGATGCGAACGCTCGAGACCACGAGGAGATCACCAGCGGCGCAGACGCTCACAATGTTAAACCTTTGTAACTATACCATAAAACAGTGTATTATGCAGTAAACCTTGGTGCAGAGATTGAGTGTAGATGCAACACCGTGTAACCTTATTAACTTAAAAGCTGTTCGAGCGTCACCGACGCTCTGAGAATACTTAACACTATAAGAAGTACACAAATACCGTGCTTAGGGTCTAACGCCTAATATGAATGTTATACTTGAAAAAGAATAATACAATTACAAGTCATACACTACAATATAACATAAACTAACTAATCAGATAACTACACAGTAAATACAATATAATACAATTACGTTTTAAGGGAAAATGAAAGAAAAAGGAGAAGAGAGAGAGAGAGAGATATGGCCCATAATAACAAGAAAGACAATATGATTGCGGAGAAAACTTACGCACAAAGGGGAACGATCGCATGCGCCTCTGGACATCCAGCTCCCGATTATCAGCAATGAGAACCGTTGAAGAGTGAGCTGGATGTGATCGTCTTGTCTATTTATGCCCCACACACAATACAATTCAATGGTCCCTACAATCTCATTGTTCATTGGACACAGGAATTCCTCCTCGCATTATAACAAAAGGTCATAGGTTGATTTATACAGGTGGGCTGTGTCTACTTCCAACTGCTCAGGTGGGTGGGAAACTAGGTTTCCCGCCGCATGGATAAGTAAGTGCAAATAATAGTAAATGGACATAAACTTCTTATGTCCATAACTATTCGCACGAGCGATTAATCTGCTTCAAACCAACACCGGAATATTGCTAATTAAATACTCTTCCGATGGATACTAAACACCACTGTATTACTCCTGTCTGACCCTTCGTATCAAACAATGAGGGATCTCTCTGTCCATGAACATGCTATATTAACCAAACTTTTAGATTCTATCAAAGGGACCATAATCTACAAAATACATTATATAGTAAAAATATGTTATGAACGAGTCGCCCGCTAGACGCACACAAACTCTACCGTAAATGCGCATATCGTGCGCCTGCGGGTGCACGCGACTGCGAGTATGCGCACGCACGGGAGAGTGTACGCATGCGCAGTGAGGACATGTATGAGGTGCAAATATGGCAGTGTGCATCGTGATATTTTTCTGACTTTGACACATCCAATGCAAAAAAAATGGCACTCACGGGACACGTTACATATGTGTCAGTTGTTGCTTTGAGCCATTGGAGGAACATCACATCAGTAAATAGAGGTTGAATCCATTTTTGAGCACTCCCTTACCTGACCGTCAGAGTATCTGATTGACTTCTGTACATTAACTTTTTATAGAAAGCCAGATCACTGTGATATGGATAAAGAATCACAGGTCCCAATAATCAGCCCAGAGTATCTGTACTAGATACACATACAATTGTTTTAAATTTTAAGATCTACATAAAGGTCACTGTGATATGGATAAAGGATCATTTGTCTCATTTACCGACCCAAAGTATCAACACTAGGTATACGTCCACAATTGATGGTCAAAGTAATATCTATTTTAGTGGTTCCCAAACTGTGTGCCGTGGCTCCCTGGGGTGCCTCTGGATACTTGCAGGGGTGCCTTGGATTGGTGGTTCAGGACCAATTCAAATTATTTATGGTCAATATAATAGGCAAAACTAGTGCTAGTAGCTGTCAGTCATAAAATATGGGGACAAACAGAAGCAAATCTTGTCCCTCACCACACAATTGAGCCTAAGGATGACGTATAAACACAATCTACTTTAATATTTCTTTATAAATTTCTCAATAAGAAATCTTTGGCCTAGGGGTGCCGTGAAAAAAATTCTGATACTCTAGGGCGCCGTGATTCAAAAAAGTTTGGAAACCACTGATCTATTTTAAAGATATACCCCTGATAAAGTCTCGGCACAATACGATATGCGTTGGGTTATTTATACAAGTGTTATCCCCAATCCTCACAACAAGAAGTGGGGAGAGGAATCTCTGTCAAATACGATTACTACAAACCACATGTATAATTTTATGTGAAAATGTTTTTAATAAATGGGAAGGCTTTAAGGAGCTTTAGTCCATTAGAGACTTTTTGAATAATATATTTAGTCTATTAGAGATTTTCTGGATCATATATTTACTGGATAATACAGTATATTTATTTATTAGTGCTATTCCGCAAACTATGGTGTCGCATTTGTACCGGGAATACCTCATGGAAGGCATTACCACCCACAGTTGTTAACAAGGCACTGTGCAGGCTGGTGGTAGTTCCATAGTGGTGTGTTCAGAAGGCATGGGTGAGGTCTGCTGGTCCGCCTGAACACGTCATTGGCCACTAACCGCATGACGTAGTGTTTGGTAACAGTTTGCAGCCCTTCTTGGACTTCATGTACCCCCACAATGATGGAATGTTACAGCAGGATAATGCACTGTGTTATTGCTCCAAATTTGTCCAGAATTGGTTTGAAGAGCATTCTGGAGAGTACAGAACAATGATGTGGCCAACATGTTCGCCCAACATGAACCTAATCAATCATTTATGGGACATTGTGGAGTGTTGAGGAATCTTATATTATATTAACATCAGGTGTGGCAATTGTTGAAAAGGGGTCTCTTCAATAATAATATGTGTATATTTTATAATATACGCATATAATATATATCTGCAAATATATTATGTCAGGCTTACCAACTAGGTGGCATATATATATATATATATATATATATAAAATATACATTTCTCTTACGTCCTAGAGGATACTGGGGTCCATTTAGTACCATGGACGGGTCCACTAGGAGCCATGGGCACTTTAAGAAATTGATAGTGTGGGCTGGCTCCTCCGTCTATGCCCCTCCTACCAGACTAAGTTTAGAAAATGTGCCCGGAGGAGCCGATCACGCTGAAGGAAGCTTTTGAAGAGTTTTCTGCATTTATTTTATGTTTATTACTTTCAGGCAGGGCTGGATGGCACCAGCCTGCCTGCTTCGTGGGACTTAGGGGGGGGAACGGCCCAACCTCTTGAAGAGTTAATGGTCCCCTTCCCCGCTGACAGGACACTGAACTCCTGAGGGACCTAGTCGCAAGCCCATCACGGCGAGCGTACAGTCCCGCAGCACGCCGCCACCCGTAACAGAGCCAGAAGAATGAAGAGTGGTGAGTACTGAGCCGGCGTCCCGGCTAGCGGGGCGCCGGCCATTATGGCGGCATGAGGGTACGGAGACGCACGTCTTCTAAACGGGGGGCGGAATGCATCTCCGGACACAGTACACAACTGCATCCCCGTACACAGTACCCATACTGGCACAACAGCCATAAAACAGTTTTCTCCATTTTAAGCACCAGATTCCTCAGCCAGTATAAAAAAAAGTGGGAAGACCGTGCCATTGAAGGGGCGGGGCTTCACTATGAGAGGATCCAGCAGCTCACCAGCGCCAGCAGTGGACACAGACGCTGACTGACGGGGATGCTCAACTCCTCCAGTTGACTCCAAATTACCTCAGCGGTACCAAGGGGTCATAGCGGGGGAGGAGCGATTACTAATGTACTAAGTCCCCTATCAGGGTACTTAGTCTGTGACCCGGCTAAGCTTGGCATTAGCGATAAGGGCGCGGTGGGGGCTGCCTCCAAACATCTGTCTCTCCCTGAAGGGCTCTTTGTGGGTTAATTGTGCTTAACCTTTCCTCTGTATGTGTGTGCTGTCACATTACATTATGTCAGTCAAAAAGTGTGTGTCTTGTACCGCAGAGTGTTCCTCTTCACCAGGGGGCTCACTACTGGGTTCTCAGGGTTCACAGACTAGCGGGGCTGAACCAGAATGGGTTAATTCTCTTAAGGGAATGATCTCAACTCTTTCTACAAAATTGTCCCGCAATGAGAAAGAGACGCAATACTTAAAACAGACTGTGGATGAGTTTATGAACAGACACTCAGTACCCAAGACAGCGTCTCAGTCCCCTCCCGTTTGTCTGCAATAGTGATCTCTGGCCCATATCCTGTAGTCTGACTCTGATGCTGACAGGTCAGACATGGAGGGGGGGGGGGGGGGGGGGAATGCAGTTCTTTCACAGGGAAAAAAGGCTATCAGAGATGTTCTGCATATTCCTGATAAGGTGTCAGAGGAGTGTGAGGAATCTTATTTTAATGTAAAAAAGAAGTCCTCAGTCACTTTCCTGCGTCAAAGGAATTGAATACCCTTTTTGAAGAACCATGGGTTAATCCTGATAAGAAGTTTCAGATCCCCAAAAGTTTGCTCTCATCTTTTCCTTTTCCTCTGGAGGATAGGAAAAAATGGGAAAATCCACCGATAGTGGACGCATCTGTCTCTAGGCTGACACGTAAAATTGTATTGCCTGTTCCTGGTGCAGCCTCCCTGAAAAACACGGCTGATCGTAAAATTGAGACTACATTCAAATCACTGTACATAGCTGCTGGGGTGGTCCAAAGACCCACTATTGCATGTGCGTGGATCACTAAAGCCATTGCAAAATGGTCAGGTAACCTAATTGAGGGGTTAGATTCCTTATCTAGGGGGGATGTTGTCTTACTCCTGCAGCATATACAGGACTTTGCAAACTTTATGGTGGAAACCATAAAGGAAATAGGCGTGCTTGACGCACGCACCACCGCTATGGCAGTGTCGGCAAGCAGAGGCTTGTGGCTACGGCAGTGGACTGCTGTTGCGGATTCTGGGAAAGGCGTGGAAGGCCAACCATTCACAGGAGAGGCCTAGTTCGGAGATGAATTAGACAAATGGATCTCCACAGCTACTGCGAGTAAGTCTACATATCTTCCTTCTGCAGCCCCTCCAACCAAGAAGACTTATTCAGCTTCTAAGTTACAGTCCCTTTGGACGGCCAAGTTCAAGGGCATATCCAGAGCTGCTTCTACGTCCTCCAGCGGCGCAAGAGGTAAACCACGCAAACCAGCAACAGCAGGTGCTCAGGAACAGAGCTCAGGATCTGCTTCCTCAAAGACTTCAGCATCACGGTGGACCGCAATGCCTGGAAGGCTGTCAGGTGGGAGCTCGCCTACAATTCTTCAGTCAAATCTGGTCAAATTCGTACCAGGATCCCTGGGTCATAAATCTTGTTTCCCATGGATACAGACTGGAGTTCAAAGAGCTCCCACCTCTCAAATTCTTCAAATCAGGCTTGCCAGTTTCACAAGAGGCAAGTATAACTTTACAACATGCCATCCACAAACTGGTACAGACTCGCGTCATTGTTCCAGTTCCACCTCATCAGCTAATCCAGTCGATGGTTCGGGATGTCCTAAAGCGAACCCAGATATCGGTGCATCTATGCATTTGCCTTCTGGGGAAAATGGTGGCCTCTTACGAGGCTCTTCAATACGGAAGGTTTCACGCAAGACCCTTCTAGCTCAATCTGTTGGACAACTGGTCCGGATCGCATCTTCACATGCGCCAGAGGATCCATCTGTCACCAAAAGCCAGGATCCCCCTTCTGTGGTGGCTACAGACTTCTCACCTCGTCCTGGGTCGGAGGTTCGGAATTCAGAACTGGATTTTGCTAGCCACAGACGCAAGCCTCGGAGGTTGAGGAGCAGTCACTCAGGGGGTGCAGTTTCAGGGAAGATGGTTAAGTGAGGAAGTCGTCCTTCCAATCAACATTCTGGAACTCAGGGCCATATACAACGCCCTTCTGCAGGCCTCACATCTTCAAGATCCGGGCCATTCAGGTCCAGTCGGCCAATGTGACGGCAGTGACATACATAAACCGACAGGGCGGAACGAAAAGCAGGGCAGCAATGTCAGAGGTGTCATAAATTCTCCTCTGGGCAGAGAGAAACGCTGCGTTGTCAGCAGTCTTCATTCCGGGAGTAGACAACTGGGAAGCAGACTTCTTCAGCAGACACGACCTGCACCCGGGGGAGTGGGGACTTCACCTGGAAGTGTTCAGGTGCTTGACAAGTCGATGGTGATATCTACAGATCGACATGATGGCCTCTCCTCTCAACAAGAAGCTCAGCGGTATTGTTCCAGGTCAAGAGACCCTCATGCGGTGGCGGTAGACGCCCTGACGACTCCATGGGTCTATCAGATGGTGTACGTGTTTCCTCCACTTCCTCTGATCCCAAGAATTCTGAAGAGAATAACGGTAATGGTTCAAGCAATTTTAATTGCTCCGGACTGGCCAAGAAGGGCCTGGTATACGGACCTTCTGGAGATGATCCTCGAAGATCCGTGGCCTCTACCTCTTCGCAAGGGTCTATTGCAACAGTGCCCGTTCGTCTATCAGGACTTACCACGGCTACGTTTGACGGCATGGAAGTTGAACGGCTGATTCCTAACAAGGTTATCCCAACTATGATCTGAGCCAGGAAGGGGTTAACGTCTAAGCATTACCATCGTATTTGGAAGAAATACGACTCTTGGTGTGAGAGCAGAACATTTTCTGTGGTGGAATTCCATCTAGGACGTTTTCTTCTTTTTCTACAAGTAGGAGGGGATGTGGGCCTACTTCTCGGCTCCACAAAAGTCCAGATTTCGGCCTTGTCCATTTTCTTTCAGAAACAATTGGCTTCTCTCCCTGAGGTTCAGACGTTCTTGAAAGGTGTTCTGCACATCCAACTTCCCTTTGTGCCTCCCACAGCACCTTGGGATCTCGATGTGGTGCTGCATTTCCTCCAGTCGGACTGGTTTGAGCCGTTACAGGAGGTGGACGTAAAATTTCTTACGTGGAAGACCATCACACTGTTGGCCTTGGCTTCAGCAAGACGTGTGTCGTAGCTGGGAGCTTTGTCTCACAAAAATCCCTATTTAATTTTCCATGAGGACAGAGCTGAACTCCAGGACTCGTCAGCAATTTCTTTCTAAGGTGGTGTCTGCGTTTCACATCAACCAACCTATTGTGGTCCCAGTTGTCACCGACACCTCTGCTACTTTAAAGTCTTTGGATGATGTGAGGGCTTTGAAGGTGTATGTGAAAAGAACAGCTCGTCACAGAAAGACGGACTCGCTGTTTGTTCTTTATGATCCCAGTAAGATTTGGTGTCCTGCTTCAAAGCAGACTATTGCACGCTGGATCAGACTTACTATCCAGCATGCTTATTCCACGGCAAGTTTGCCATGTCCAAATCTGTACAGGCCCATTCTACTAGGTCAGTGGGTTCTTCCTGGGCGGCTGCCATGGGTGTCTCTGCTTTACAGCTCTGCCGAGCAGTTACTTGGTCAGGTTTGAACACATTTGCAAAGTTCTACAAGTTCAATACTTTGATCTCTGAGGACCTTCAGTTTGGTCAATCAGTTCTGCAGGGACCTCAGCACTCTTCCACCCGGTTTGGGAGCTTTGGTACATCCCCATGGTACTAAATGGACCCCAGTATCCTCTAGGACGCAAGAGAAAATAGGATTTTAATTACCTACCGGTAAATCCTTTTTTCGTAGTCCGTAGAGGAGATTGGGCGCCCGCCCAGCGCTTTGTTCTTCCTGCACTGTTACTTGGTTAAGTAATGTTGGTTCAGCCATTGCTGTTCCTGTTCCAAGTTTGGTTAGCTTGGCTTTCCTCTTGTTGTGTGTGCTGGTTCGGAATCTCACCACTATCCTTCTATCGAAGTATGTCCGTCTCCTTGGGCAGTTTCCTAGACTGAGTCTGGTAGGAGGGGCATAGAGGGAGGAGCCAGCCCACACTATCAAATTCTTAAAGTGCCCATGGCTCCTACTGGACCCGTCTATACCCCATGGTACTAAATGGACCCCAGTATCCTCTACGAACTACGAGAAAAGGATTTACCGGTAGGTAATTAAAATCCTATTATTTCCATCCTGTTCACTATGGTTAGAATCACCTTTTATAATGAATTATATTTTAATTCAGACAATATGCATTACCCTAATATTATATATAGTGCGAACAATTACCTATATGGCAACAAGAGATCCATTCGCACCTAAGATCCTGCACTTACAAATATCAGGTAGCTGTTGGACGCAATCCGGTTAACATCTCATTTGACCACTGAAGATGTAGACAAAACCAAATGTGCAGGGAGTTCCATGCATTGCCAGCAGTCCATAGCCTAGACACATGATCAGCTGTTTATTTATTTACTGGTTTTCTGTAACCCTGATTAGATGCTGAAGTGTTGTTTCTCAGACTTCCATTTCTAATAATGTGATTAGCTTTTTTTCCTTCTGTGTTTCTCTTCCATTTTTTAAATTAAACCCTCAATTAAATAAAGTATGTAAAAAAAATTATCTTATTTGTGGATTGCTGTATTTGAACAACATGAGAGTTGAATATTTGTGTCAGTGGCTGCAATTATTTAGCATTATTTAACATGTAACATTGATAATATTCACAGTTCACAAATCCAACCCTTCTTATCTTTATCCTTAGTAGTGAAAGATGGACTTTGATAGATGAGACAGAAAGTTCACTGTTTCGGTCTCAAATCCAGGATGGAGAATTCTGGGTGGAAAAAGAAGAATTCTTGCGGGAGTTCAATGAGGTTACTGTGGCATTTCCAGTGAATGAGAAAGAACACATACAAAGTTTCTGGACTGGTGAGTGAAGGTAATTCTAGTGTAAAACATGGTTCCATGATCCCAACCAGTATGGACCTAAGAAGACAAATAACACAATTATTGTTTCAGGTTTGTTCGAGGAGACCCAGATGGGTGAATTCCCAGAATATTACTTCAGCAAATAACTTGAATATATAATATGAATTTATTGTATACTTAGCTAAGGTCATTGGTCAATTCAGCAGATATTCAAACAGCAATCACATCAGCAAACTCAGGAGCCCAACCCTCTGCGACTAGAGGCTTATTCAGATCATCCTGGTACTTTCTGCAGTCAGTGTTTTCATCCAGGCATAAGGCTATTTTAACACTGATTCCATTTTACAGTATATAAGCTGGAAACTCCTGAATAAGCAATTTCATTGGTATAGAGGTCAAATTAGGAAATATACATAAATGCTAAAAAAAAACAATAGGGGGCACTGTTGCGTCAGTTTTGAGTGTTAGAAATAATATGTAAATGCAATGTATCACAAAGAGTATATAGATATAAAACGCAAGGTGAACTATATTGTCCCAGGATTAACTCTAATGTTGACATACAGATGGAGCGTCGCTCATCTAGCCTTCTCTGTTGCGCCTAGGTGCACCAAGGTTTATTAGCATTAGCCTTTCATTTTGTTCTCAGGTGCAATACAATACAGAGAGAACAATACAGCAGGGGTTAAGTCATTACAGCAGGGGATTTAAGGGCCCCATACACTAGGATGATAATGCCCGATTTCATCTGATTTTCAGGCATTCTTTATTATCATTATTGAATTAATTTTGTTTCTTTTTCAGAGTTTTTGTTTGTTTTTGCATATCATTTCCTTCATAATTTCACTTTATTAATATTGTACTTTTTTTTTTTTTTTTACACCCTAAATAGAAGAAGCCCACAAACCGTTGCAGCATACAGATCATTAGTACAGTTCGACATTTTATATTTACTACAGCTGCCTAACTATAAAAGTGTGGTCTGCAGGTACAGTAAGAGGGATCTTTCTCTTTCATCCACTAGGGGACACTGGAGTCCTATACAGTAGGGGTGTGAAGCCTTGAACCGGAGGTGTGGCACAATCTAAAATTAGCATTGTCTGCACAGCCGGCTCCTCCCCCTTCACATCCCTCATCCCTCAGTTTGAAAAATTGTGCTGGAGGCAAAATACGTGGAGCAACTGAGCTCCTGACAGAAAAATCTAAAAGGGGCTGCGTAACCCTAATAAAGGGGGAACAAAGCTACCTAAATCCAGAGAGACAAAGATCCTTATTGAAGGGACCTGCATCTCTCCACAGGAGATCCTCCATAAAATAGTGAGTACTGGTAAAAACTTAGACTAGGGTCTTCAAGTTAGTAAAAGTTTTTCGTTTTTTTTCTCCCCTCACTCTCTCTCTTACTCGCGGTTAAATGCTGTTTTAAAGCCCCCGTTTATACAGAGGGAGGCAGGGCAGACTGACAGTGGCCGGCGCGTGGGAGCCCCAGTGCAGCGTTTCCCCCAGCCTGATTTCCCTGTGAGCAGAGGAGGGCAGAGCGGCGCGCTGCACAGTACAGCCGCTACGGAAAAAAAAAAACCCAGGCGCCGCTACGGAAGACAGACCCGTCGCGCACGCCAGCCGGCGGGTCTGCGGTGCGCGGCTCAGCAGAACTGGAGGTAGATTAAGTTCCCACGGACAGGCGCTGCTACGGGAGACGGACCCGTCGCGCGCGCCAGCCGGCGGGTCCGGAGCGCAATGCAGGGCTCTGCAGCACAGGAACAGCGGGACATAGAAAAGTTAATCCCGCAGAGCAAGCGCAGAATTAAAATGTAAGGCAATACTGCACTTACATTTAGTGGGGGCCATATTTTTTTTTTTTCTTTCCGTTTTGGCGCCAAGCTGAGGTGAGGGATGGGTCCTCCTCCCCCCTCCCCTACAGTAGTGTACATAGGGGAAGGTTTATTAATAAAAGAAATAACTCCCCCTGCTGCTCGGCCTGGATAGTGCATGTATTCAGATAGTTGAGAGAGAGTTAGGTAATAGCTCCCTCTGCTGGTGAAATGTATATATAACAACATATGAGGATCTCCTGAAAAGTAATCAAAATTTACAAATTATATTTTCAAGGGACGTCTGTTTCAAAGATCCCGGAGAAAATACACGGAAGCAAGCCAACTCTAATATCGTAGCTGATTTACAGTTGGGGTGTGAGGGTTGCGAGTCGGCTGGTGTTTTATTTTATTTTTAATTTTTGGCCTGTTCCTTTTCTAGAGAAAGAGGGGACGGGTAATTCCAGCCGGATCCAATACCTTCGTTTCCGTCATCTCCCAGTCTTTCTCTTCCTAGTTTAAAGGGTGAAAGCGCTGCGTAGTACCCGACTAAGGGGTTTTAAAAAGAAAAACAGCATGTCTAAGGCTACCAAGACCTGCTATGTTTGTACGAAATGTAACAAGAAGAGCACGCGGGTTGGCAGCTCCGGGGTGTGCGACTCCTGCTTAGACAAGGATGCTCCACCTGGGAGCAGTGCTCTGAATAAAGCATGGGAAGACAACCTTGCGAATAGAATCTCCAAGGAGATGGAAGAATCCCGCAAGCAGCAATCAGAATGGGCTGCGGGATTCTCAAAGACGATGGAGGAATTTCTCATCAAGTTAACGCCACCCGCACACGCGGAGACGAGTGTGCGCAGGGCTGTTAAAAGAACTCTTCCTATTATACCAGAACCTGAGGAGGAAGAGGGTTTTCTTCTGGAAACGGAAGAAGGTGAGTTAATTGAACCCGTCCTAGACGCCGATTTTCCTGAAGAAGATTCGGCGATCTCGGGTTTGGATTCCTTAATTGACGCGGTAAAGGACATCCTAAGCTTTAAGGAAGAGGAAGTCCGGGAGCCGGAAGATTTCGATTTGTTCGAATCCCAAAAGCCGCGGGCAGCAGTGTTCCCCATTCCTAAATCCCTCCAATCTCAGATGGAGGAAGCTTGGAAACAACCTGACAAACGTTTTCAATTTCCGAAACGTTTTCAGGTAACTTACCCCATACCTAAGGGTGTAATGGGCAAGTGGGAGTCGCCACCGGTAGTGGATGCTTCACTAGGAAGATTGTCAAAGAAGACAATCTTGCCAATTCCTAACGTAACTACTTTAAAGGATGCGTCCGACCGTAAAGTTGAAACGGCGTTAAAATCAATATTTGTAGCAGCAGGTGCAGCGCAGAGACCTGCGATCGTCTGTGCTTGGGTCAACAAGGCCATGGGTGCATGGTCCGGCCGTATTGTACAAGCTATTGAGGAGGTAAATAGCTTAGAAGAGATTACACAGTTGGCGGAACACATTCGAGAATCTGCTTCATACTTGTGTCAGGCTTCTAAGGATATTAGCAGAATAGCATCGCGCATATCTGCATCGGCCATATCAGCTAGAAGGATTTTATGGCTCAGAGAATGGCAAGGAGACTCTGACACCAAGAAGGCAGTAGAATCCATCCCCTTTGGGGGTGAGATGCTGTTCGGACCAGAGTTGGACAAGTGGATTTCGCAGGCTACAGCGGGGAAGTCCACCTTTCTGCCGACTCCTTATACGAGAACCGCTCCACAGACTAGGAGGGGTTATTCGGGACCAGCATTTACTTCGTTTAGATCTCAGTCCTTTCGAGCCAGAGGAAGGGGTTTCGGTACACAAGCACGTGGGGGCAGAGGTAGAGGCCGCTCACAAACCGCAACCAGAAAGCAGGATAAACCTGCTGACAAGACCGTGGCATGACGGCCTCCCAGCTCACCTGGGGTCCCCCTTGGTGGGCGGCCGACTGGAAGGTTTTCAGGACATCTGGGCCAAAACCTCACCAGAACTTTGGGTGAACAACTTGATCTCTCAGGGATACAAGCTGGAATTTCAACAGAGACCTCACAGTCAGTTTTTTACAACAGGATTGCCTCTGTGTCCTCAGAAAGCAAGGGCACTAAGGGCGGCGATTCTCAAATTGCTACATGCAGAGGTCATTATTCCGGTTCCCGCTTCTCAGAGAGGAACAGGTTTCTATTCCAATCTTTTTGTCGTGCCAAAACCAGATGGGACGGTCAGACCAATACTCAATTTAAAAGTTTTCAACCAGTTTTTAAGAGTCTACAAGTTCAAGATGGAATCAATCCAATCAGTCATTGCAAGCTTAGAGCCAGAGGAGTTCATGGTATCCATGGACATAAAAGATGCATATTTGCATATCCCAATCTGGACTCCTCACCAGGCTTACTTACGGTTCGCACTGGTGAAGGAGCACTACCAATTCCGGGCATTGCCATTCGGTCTAGCATTAGCCCCAAGAATTTTCACGAAGATCATGGCGATCATGGTCGCAGGACTGAGACTGTTGGGGGTCACGATAATTCCTTATCTGGACGATTTACTGATAAAAGCTCCATCTCAGGATCGACTGCTCAAGGATGTTCAGACATCACATCAATTTCTAATTCAACATGGTTGGATTGTCAATTTCAAGAAGTCCAACCTCATACCGACTCAACGGATTCAATTCCTCGGTCTCATCTTGGACACGGTTCTATTACGGGTGTTCCTACCAGAGAACAAGGTCCAGGACCTACAGAGATTAGTGGCTCAGGTACTGAAGACGCAAACTGTTTCTCTGCACCTCTGTGTGCAACTTCTGGGGAAGATGGTAGCGTCGTTCGAAGCTCTCCAGTACGGCAGACTTCATTCACGATCATTCCAAATGAACCTCATTGCTCAAGGAGCAGGCTCACACTGGCTCCTCCATCGGAGAATTCGACTTCAACCACAAGTACGGGTCTCCTTGATATGGTGGTCTTTACACAAGAACCTTACAGCCGGCAAGAAATGCGGCATTTGGGATTGGAAGATCTTGACGACGGACGCCAGTCTCAGAGGTTGGGGAGCTGTCCTAGACGACCATCAGTTTCAGGGACGGTGGACGCTACAGGAAAGCAAATTACCCATAAATATCCTCGAACTAAGAGCAGTCTACAATGCCCTTCTCTTAGCAGAAGACCTAGTCATGAATCAGAACATCAGGATTCAGTCAGACAATGTCACGACGACGGCTTACATAAACCGTCAAGGAGGAACAAAGAGCAGGATGGCGTTAAAGGAGGCCACAAAGATCTTGTTGTGGGCAGAAAAAAGAGACATCATTCTCTCCGCAGTGTTCATTCCAGGTGTGGAGAACTGGGAAGCGGATTACCTCAGTCGCCAGGACATGCATCCGGGGGAGTGGTGCCTTCATCCACGGATTTTCAACATGATTGTGAGAAGATGGGGTCTACCTCAGGTGGACCTAATGGCGTCTCGACAAAACCATCAACTGCCCAGATATGTGTCAAGAACTCGAGACCCAGCAGCAGAAGGATTGGACGCATTAACACTTCCGTGGTGTTACAGAAGGGTTTACATATTTCCACCATTCCCACTCATACCCAGGGTTCTGAAAAGAGTAAAGCGGGAACGAGTGTGGGTTATTCTAATCGCACCAGATTGGCCCCGCAGGAGTTGGTACACCGACCTGCGAGGGTTACTTGCGGAAGATCCTTGGAGGTTACCTCAGAGAGAGGACCTACTATCTCAGGGACCGTTCCTGCACCCCGACCTAAACAGGCTGCGTTTGACGGCGTGGCTATTGAAACCAGGATCTTAAGAAACAAAGGGATCCCACGAACGGCCATTCCTACAATGATTGCCGCTAGGAAGCCGGTCACAGCCAGGCACTACTACAGGATCTGGAGACGGTACATGGCTTGGTGTCAGGAAAGAGGATGGAATTCATCAGACTTCCATTTATCGCGACTTCTACTGTTCCTTCAGGCCGGTCTAGAGGGAGGATTCAGATTGGGCTCTTTGAAGGTTCAGATTTCGTCTCTCTCAATTCTTTTTCAACAGCGGCTAGCATCCTTGCCAGAGATTCAAACCTTTTTGCAAGGGGTTCTGAGAATTCAACCCCCTTTTCGTCCTCCCACGGCACCATGGGACTTAGGTTTGGTGTTAGAATATTTGAAGTCACCGATTTTTGAGCCGTTGACAAATACAGACCTGAAATATCTTTCTTGGAAGGTCACGGTATTACTTGCCTTGGCTTCGGCTAGGCGGGTTTCCGAGTTGGGAGCCTTATCCTTTCTTAGCTTTTCATGAGGATAGGGCGGAACTCCGTACAAGAGCAGACTTCCTTCCGAAGGTGGTGTCGGGGTTTCATGTAAACCAGCCAATAGTGGTCCCATCTTTCCAGGGTCTCACAGATGAGGACGTGTCCTTGGATGTGGTTCGAGCTTTACGGGTATACGTACAGGTTACGTCATCTTTCAGAAAGTCGGACCATTTGTTTGTTCTTTATGATGGGCCAAAGAAGGGTTGGCCGGCCTCTAAGCAGACTTTGTCCAGATGGATTAGACTTGCCATTCGGCAGGCTTATATTTCCTGTGGCAAACAGGTGCCGGTGCAGACGGGTGCTCATACTACCCGATCAGTGGGTGCCTCGTGGGCGGCTGCCAGGGGTGCTTCCACTACTCAGCTTTGCAGAGCGGCAACGTGGTCTTCAGCCCACACGTTCGCAAAATATTACAAGTTTGATACTTTTGCGTCCAGAGAATCTAAGTTCGGACGTTTAGTTTTGCAGGCCACCGACAGCACTCCCTCCCTGGGGGAAAACTTTGGGACGTCCCCTACTGTATAGGACTCCAGTGTCCCCTAGTGGATGAAAGAGAAAAGAGGATTTTGGTACTTACCGATAAATCCATTTCTCTGAATCCTCTAGGGGACACTGGACGCCCGCCTCGGTGCTGTCAACCTGCTGTGTTCAAAGTTCTTGTTTTAAACAGTTCGTGCAAACAGCGTTAGTTATTCGGTTAAGAGTTCTTGGCCGCTGTTTGATATGTTGTACGGTTCGGTTCCTCGCCATGGGCTATAGTGTCATATCCTATTCTCTCAGTCAAATTTTTCAAACTGAGGGATGAGGGATGTGAAGGGGGAGGAGCCGGCTGTGCAGACAATGCTAATTTTAGATTGTGCCACACCTCCGGTTCAAGGCTTCACACCCCTACTGTATAGGACTCCAGTGTCCCCTAGAGGATTCAGAGAAATGGATTTATCGGTAAGTACCAAAATCCTCTTTTCCCATAGGAGAAGGGTGCGGTTTGGACAGCAGGAACATTGCAGAGAGGGTAGACCGAGAGTGCAGATGTGCTTTGTGTCTCAGCGTGCATTGCCCAGCTGGGAACATTTTCTGAGCTCACTCTATACCTATTCCTAAGGGTGTCTATTTTCTATGATTTATTCCCTTTGAAAGAGACAACCTCATTTGACCACTGAAGATGTAGACAAAACCAAATGTGCAGGGAGTTCCATATATAAGATGTAGACAAAGCCAAATGTGCAGGGAGTGCCATATATGTATAATTTTCTCCCCGAGCAACTCCACTTGCCACTCTTTCCCTTTTATTTGATGATTTTGAATGTCCAAGAAGAGAGGAGGAAATTAACCACGTGATTTGGCTCCCTGTATGATGCAAACCAGGGACAAGTAAGCCCCCTCCCTCTATTTGCATCTCCAGTCTTTATTATCATTATTTAATTCATTTTTGTTTCTTTTTTAGAGTTTTTGTTTTGCATATAATTTCCTTCATAAGTCCACTTTATTAATATTGTACTTTTTTTTTTTTTTAACCCTAACTAGAAGCTCGCAAACTGTTGCAGCATACCGATTATTTGTACAGTCCGATAGATATATATATATAGTCCATGGAAGCAGCCCGGCACTCCGCTGTCCCCGTAGGGGTGTCGCTCCAGTGCCCTCCTAGGGGTATGGTGGCCCCAATATGCAGAAGAGAGGGTGACGGCGGCACTCAGAGTCTTTCACAACGAGGTGAATCAAAGCAAATAGTGCATTTATTGTCAACGTTTCGGGGGACGAACCCCCTTCCTCAGGACACTGCAAACTAGTGACAATACAGTGAAAACAACTTAAATACCTTACCTATCCCGGGTCCCGGCGTCTCCGGTCACGTCCGCGCCGTTCAGTGTATGGAGCCCGCACTTCCGGTAGCGTGTGGCATGCGGCGCCCGGAAGTAGCGTCATCCCGCTACACGGACCCGCTGATGACGTGGCTGTAAACAGAGGGGAGCTGGTTACCATGGAGACGCAGCGCAGCATTCCAATGCCGCGCCGCGTCACGTGACACAACAGTAACATTAAAAACATTGTAGAAAGTGCATACAATACTGTGTATTACTAAAACCAAGTGTTTTAGAACACACTGCTGCATAATGTGATCAACTAAACAATAAAACACATAAATAAATATGTATATATTTGCAAGAGCTACCTGCTAACATCGGCCATGTATAACCACTGGTAAACCTCATTAACAGAGTTAATCCTGCGATAACAGATCAAGCAAAGTGACCTGCATTAATCATATATTATAAACATCGCGTAATGTGCAAAATGTTTCAATGCTTGACATATATACTGGTGGCAGCCTAGACATGCAAATGGAAACCTGTGATATCTACAATCAGATTAAAAAAGTGATATACTTCAAAAATACTGACTATAAAAATTTATGGTACTCTAGAATGTATGTTAAAAAAACAAAATGACGGGCTTCTGGAGCAAGATGTATTTAAAGGAAACAATGTAAATTAAGTTGTTCATTTAGGCCTCTGGGGTGGGTGGTATCTAATTTGAAAATCCAACGGGCTTCCAGTTGGAGTAATTGACTCGCTCTATCTCCACCTTGGGGGGACACAGGGATGTGGTCCACAATTTTATATCGGATTGCTGCCAAATTATGGCGCATCTGTGCAAAATGACGGGCGACCGGTTGGTCGCTTTTGCCGGTATTAAGGGCGACCCTAATGGCAGATCTGTGTTGGGCCATCCGTTCCTTGAAAAGGCATTGTGTCTTACCAACGTAATACAGGCTGCAAGGGCAAATCAGAACATATATTACAAATGAAGAGCTGCAGGTCACAGGCCATGAGATGTTAATTTTTCTCCCTGTGTGTGGGTGTAGAATAAAGTCTCCCGTCAGCATGTAGCTGCACGTAGTGCAGCCTAGGCATTTGAAACAACCTGGCTTGCGACTCAAAAAATGTGTAGCTGTCGTGGCTGTTTTAAAACCAGTGACGTCAGTTTTGACCACCAGGTCCTTGATGTTGGCACTACGTGTGTAGCATGGCATTATTTTGGTGTGTTTTAGGGACGATAAACAGGGGTCTGTGCTGATCATTGGCCACATTTGTTTGATACGTTTATTAGTCCTGGAGCTGGTGGTATTGAACTCATTAACCCAAGTTATTTTATCGCTTTTTACTTTAGGGCTTTCGCCCCTCAATGCATCGCTTCTACTTTTGGCCATGACTTTTTCACGTGCCTGTTTAAGAATGTCATTGGGATAACCCCTCTGACGGAATTTTTCTGACATGGAGTCTAACTGTCTTTCGAGGTCGTCAGGTTCACTTGTGATTCTGCGGACCCTAAGAAATTGCGAGTAAGGGAGACCCCTCACCAAGGGTCTTGGGTGTAAACTGTCGTAACGCAACAGAGTGTTACGATCTGTGGGCTTACTGTATAGTGCCGTCTGAATCTTGCCATCACGGATCATGATTTTGATATCCAAAAAACAAATTTCATTAACATGTGAATTAAGGGTAAACTTGACCGGACTAGATGACTCGTTGTGTTCCTCAATTAGGGTACACAATTTTTGGGGTTCATATGTCCAAAACAAAAGCAGGTCGTCTATGTACCGGAAATATAATGAAATATGTTTGGAAATAGAAGCAGGTCGTAATCTCTTCTTTGAGAAGGTGTCTCCTAGAAAAGAAAATATATATTTAGGTTTTTTATTTTCAGTGAGATCTGCTGGCAACAGACTCACTGCTACGAGGGACTTAGGGGAGAGAAGCGAACCTACCTGCTTGCAGCTAGCTTGGGCTTCTAGGCTACTGGACACCATTAGCTCCAGAGGGATCGAACACAGGCCCAGCCTCGGTCGTCCGGTCCCGGAGCCGCGCCGCTGTCCCCCTTGCAGAGCCAGAAGTAAGAAGAACGTCCAGGAAATCGGCGGCTGAAGACTCCGGTCTTCATTAAGGTAGCGCACAGCACTGCAGCTGTGCGCCATTGCTCCCCATGCACACCACACACTCCGGTCACTGATGGGTGCAGGGCGCTGGGGGGGGGGGGCGCCCTGGGCTGCAATAAGAGTACCTTAGCTTGGCATAAAACACATAATATAGTCAGTAAGACTATATATGTGTAAAATCCCCTGCCAAAAATATCCTTAAAAAAGCGGGAGAAGTCCGCCGAGAAGGGGGCGGGGCTATCTCCCTCAGCACACTGGCGCCATTTCCTCTGACAGCTCCGCTGGAGGGACGCTCCTCAGGCTCTCCCCTGCAGTTTCCAGGCTCAATAGGGTGAAAAAGAGAGGGGGGGCACAAAATATAGGCGCAAACTGTATATTTATAGCAGCTATAGGGGAAAAATCACTGTGTGTAGTGTGAATCCCTGCATTATATAGCGCTCTGGTGTGTGCTGGCATACTCTCTCTCTGTCTCCCCAAAGGACTTTGTGGGGTCCTGTCCTCAGTCAGAGCATTCCCTGTGTGTGTGCGTGTCGGTACGGCTGTGTCGACATGATTGATGAGGAAGATTATATGGAGGCGGAGCAGGTGCCGATAAGTGTGATGTCACCCCCTGCGGGGTTGACACCAGAGTGGGTGGATATGTGGAAGGTATTAACCGACAGTGTCAACTCCTTTACATAAAAGGCTAGATGACGTACAGCAGTGGGACAGCCGGCTTCTCAGCTCGTGCCTGCCCAGGCGTCTCAAAAGCCATCAGGGGCTCAAAAACGCCCGCTACCTCAGATGGCAGACACAGATGTCGACACGGAGTCTGACTCCAGTGTAGACGACGATGAGACAAATGTAAAATCCACAAGGGCCATCCGTTGTATGATTACGGCAATGAAAAATGTGTTGCACATTTCTGACATTAACCCAGTTACCACAAAAAGGGTATTATAGTTGGGGAGAAAAAGCATCCAGTGGTTCTTCCCCCATCAGATGAATTGAATAAAGTGTGTGAAGTGGGGTTCCCCCGATAAGAAAATAGTAATTTCTAAAACGTTACTGATGGCGTACCCTGTCCCACCAAAGGACAGGTTACGTTGGGAGACGTCCCCTAGGGTGGAGAAGGCGCTCACACGCTTGGCAAAAAGGTGGCACTGCCGTCTCAGGATACGGCCGCCTTAAAGGAGCCTGCTGATAAAAAGCAGGAAGCTATCCTGAAGTCTGTATATACACACTCAGGTATTATACTGAGACCTGCAATTGCTTCAGTGTGTAGTGCTGCAGCAGCTTGGTCCGATACCCTGTCAGATAATATGGATACTAGACAGGGATACTATTTTGCTAACCATAGAGCATTTTAAAGACGTGGTCTTATATATGAGAGATGCACAGAGGGATATTTGCCGGCTGGCATCTAAAATTAATGCAATGTCCATTTCTGCCAGAAGAGTATTATGGACTCGGCAGTGGACAGGTGATGCTGATTCTAAAAGGCACATGGAGGTTTTGCCTTATAAGAGTGAGGAATTGTTTGGGGAGGGTCTTTCGGACCTAGTATCCACAGCAACAGGTGGGAAGTAGACATTTTTACCTCAGGTTTCCTCACGTATTATCAGGTACAGTTCTTTCGGCCACGTAAAGGCAAGCGGGTCAGAGGCGCTTCCTTTCTGCCCAGAGGCAGGAGAAGAGGGAAAAAGCTGCACCAGACAGCCAGTTCCCTGGAACCAAAATCCTCCCCCGCTTCCTCTAAAGTCCACCGCATGACGCTGGGGCTCCACAGGCGGAGCGTCTCCGGAACTTCAGCGACCAGTGGGTTCGCTCACAGGTAGATCCCTGGGTTCTACAAGTGGTATCTCAGGGATACAAGCTGGAGTTAGAGGCCACTCCCCCTCGCCGTTACCTCAAATCTGCCTTGCCGGCTGCTCCCAAAGAAAGGGAGGTAGTACTGGACGCTATTCACAAGCTGTACTTCCAGCAGGTGATAATCAAGGTACCCCCCCCCCCTTCAACAGGGGCGGGGTTACTATTCCACAATGTTGTGGTACCGAAACCAGATGGTTCGGTGAGACCCATCCTAAATTTAAAATTCTTGAACACTTATATAAGGAAGTTCAAGTTCAAGATGGAATCGCCCATGTACCCACCTCACCAGGAGTACCTCAGGTTTGTAGTACAGGACTGTCATTACCAATGCCAGACGTTGCCGTTTGGTCTGTCCACGGCACCGAGGGTATTTACCAAGGTAATGGCCAAAATGATGATACTCCTTAGAAAGAAGGGAGTTATAATTATCCCGTACTTGGACGATCTCCTGAAAAGGCGAGGTCCAAGGAGCAGTTGCTAGTCAGCATAGCACTATCTCAGGAAGTGCTGCATCAGCACGGCTGGATCCTGAATATCCCAAAGTTGCAGCTGATTCCCGCGACGCGTCTGCTGTTCCTGGGTATGATTCTGGACACAGAACAGAAGAAGGTTTTTCTCCCGGAGGAGAAGGCCCAGGAATTATCATCTCTGGTCAGGGACCTCCTGCAACCAAAACAGGTGTCGGTGCATCACTGCACGTGAATCCTGGGAAAGATGGTAGCTCTTACGAAGCGTTTCCCTTTGGCAGGTTCCATGCGAGGATCTTCCAGTGGGATCTCTTGGACAAGTGGTCCGAATCGCATCTTCAGATGCATCGGTGGATCACCCTGTCACCAAGGGCCAGGGTGTCTCTGCTGTGGTGGCTGCAGAGTGCTCATCTTCGTGAAGGCCGCAGATTCGGCATACAGGACTGGGTCCTGGTGACCACGAATGCAAGCCTCCGAGGGTGGGGGGCAGTCACTCAGGGAAGAAAACGTCCAAGGACAAAAACTTCCTTGCATATAAATATTCTGGAACTAGGGGTCATTTACAATGCCCTGAGTAAAACAGAATCCCTGCTTCAAAAACAACCGGTGCTGATTCAGTCAGATAACATCACGGCTGTTGCCCATGTAAATCGACAAGGCGGCACAAGAAGCAGGATAGCAATGGCAGAAGCCACAAGGATTCTTCGATGGGCGGAGACTCACGTGATAGCACTGTCAGCAGTGTTCATTCCGGGAGTGGAAAACTGGGAAGCAGACTTCCTCAGCAGACACAACCTCCACCCGGGAGAGTGGGGACTTCATCCAGAAGTCTTCAAGCTGATTGTACACCGGTGGGAACGACCACAGGTGGACATGATGGCATCCCGCCTCAATAAAAAGCTAAAAAGATATTGCGCCAGGTCAAGGGACCCTCAGGCGATAGCTGTGGACGCTCTAGTGACACCGTGGGTGTACCAGTCGGTTTATGTGTTCCCTCCTCTTCCTCTCATACCCAAGGTACTGAGGAGAATAGGAAGGTGAAGAGTAATAACTATAATCATTGTTCCGGATTGGCCAAGAAGAGCTTGGTACCCAGAACTTCAAGAAATGATCTCAGAGGACCCATGGCCTCTGCCGCTCAGACAGGACCTGCTGCAGCAGGGGCCCTGTCTGTTCCAAGACTTACCGCGACTACGTTTGACGGCATGGCGGTTGAACACCGGATCCTGAAGGAAAAGGGCATTCTGGAGGAAGTCATCCCTACGCTGATTAAAGCTAGGAAGGATGTGACTGCAATACATTATCACTGCATATGGCGAAAATATGTTGCGTGGTGTGAGGCCAGGAAGGCCCCAACGGAGGAATTTCAGCTGGGTTGTTTTCTGCACTTCCTACAGTCAGGGGTGACTATGGGCCTCAAATTGGGTTCCATTAAGGTCCAGATTTCGGCTCTGTCGATTTTCTTCCAAAAAAGAACTGGCTTCACGGCCTGAAGTTCAGATTTTTGTTAAGGGAGTGCTGCATATTCAGCCCCCTTTTGTGCCTCCAGTGGCACCTTGGGATCTCAACGTGGTGTTGGATTTCCTAAAGTCGCATTGGTTTGAGCCACTTAAAACCGTGGAGCTAAAATATCTCACGTGGAAAGTGGTCATGCTGTTGGCCTTGGCTTCGGCCAGGCGTGTGTCAGAATTGGCGGCTTTGTCTTGTAAAAGCCCTTATCTGATTTTCATATGGATAGGGCGGAATTGAGGACTCGTCCCCAATTTCTTCCTAAGGTGGTATCAGCGTTTCATTTGAACCACTCTATTGTGGTGCCTGCGGCTACTCGGGACTTGGAGGATTCCAAGTTGCTAGATGTAGTCAGGGCCCTGAAATCTATGTTTCCAGGACGGCTAGAGTCAGGAAGACTGACTCGCTATTTATCCTGTATGCACCCAACAAGCTGGGTGCTCCTGCTTCACAGCAGACTATTGCTCGCTGGATCTGTAGCACGATTCAACTTGCACATTCTGCGGCTGCACTGCCGCATCCTAAATCTGTAAAAGCCCATTCCACGAGGAAAGTGGGCTCTTCTTGGGCGGCTGCCCGAGGGGTCTCTGCTTTACAACTTTGCCGAGCTGCTACTTGGTCGGGTTCAAACACATTTGCAAAATTCTACAAGTTTGATACCCTGGCTGAGGAGGACCTTGAGTTGCTCTTTCAGTGCTGCAGAGTCATCTGCACTCTCCCGCCCGTTTGGGAACTTTGGTATAATCCCCATTGTCCTTACGGAGTTCCCAGCATCCACTAGGACGTCAGAGAAAATAAGAATTTACTCACCGGTAATTCTATTTCTCGTAGTCCGTAGTGGATGCTGGGCGCCCATCCCAAGCGCGAATTGTCTGCAATACCTGTATATAGTTATTGCTTAACTAAAGGGTTATTGTTTGGAGCCATCTGTTGAGAGGCTCAGTTGTTATTCATACTGTTAACTGGGTATAGTATCACGAGTTGTACGGTGTGATTGGTGTGGCTGGTATGAGTCTTACCCGGGATTCCAAATCCTTTCCTTATTGTGTCAGCTCTTCCGGGCACAGTTTCCTAACTGAGGTCTGGAGGAGGGGCATAGAGGGAGGAGCCAGTGCACACCAGGTAGTCCTAATTCTTTCTTAGATGTGCCCAGTCTCCTTCGGAGCCCGCTATTCCCCATGGTCCTTACGGAGTTCCCAGCATCCACTACGGACTACGAGAAATAGAATTACCGGTGAGTAAATTCTTATTTTACATTGTTTCCTTTAAATACATCTTGCTCCAGAAGCCTGTCATTTTGTTTTTTTAACATACATTCTAGAGTACCATAAATTTTTATAGTCAGTATTTTTGAAGTATATCACTTTTTTAATCTGATTGTAGATATCGCAGGTTTCCATTTGCATGTCTAGGCTGCCACCAGTATATATGTCAAGCATTGAAACATATTTTGCACATTACGCGATGTTTATAATATATGATTAATGCAGGTCACTTTGCTTGATCTGTTATCGCACGATTAACTCTGTTAATTAGGTTTACCAGTGGTTATACATGGCCGACGTTAGCAGGTAGCTCTTGCAAATGTATACATATTTATTTATGTGTTTTATTGTTAAGTTGATCACATTATGCAGCAGTGTGTTCTAAAACACTTGGTTTTAGTAATACACAGTATTGTATGCACTTTCTACAATGTTTTTAATGTTACTGTTGTGTCACGTGACGCGGCGCGGCATTGGAATGCTGTGCTGCGTCTCCATGGTAACCGGCTCCCCTCTGTTTACAGCCACGTCATCAGCGGGTCCGTGTAGCGGGATGACGCTACTTCCGGGCGCCGCATGCCACACGCTACCGGAAGTGCGGGCTCCATACACTGGACGGCGCGGACGTGGGATAGGTAAGGTATTTAAGTTGTTTTCACTGTATTGTCACTAGTTTGCAGTGTCCTGAGGAAGGGGGTTCGTCCCCCGAAACGTTGACAATAAATGCACTATTTGCTTTGATTCACCTCGTTGTGAAAGACTCTGAGTGCCGCCGTCACCCTCTCTTCTATATATATATATATATATATATATATATAATTTCACTCCTCCCTTTTGTTCCCCATGATGCTCTAAGATCTTTTTATATTAACTGCATAATCACCTGCATAAAAATGCTGCATCCGCCATATATTCTAGCTTTTCTTTGTAAATCAGAGTGGTACCACCACCAAGTGTGCTAGATGACAACTTTTATAGTCATACTGCAGAAGTATGCTTTGTCACCATATTTGATGGGTAAAATTAGCATTTAGCCAATCAAAATAGGAGTCCTCATTCAGTTTTTAAATTACAGGTTGAGTATCCCATATCCAAATATTCCGAAATACGGAATATTCCGAAATACGGACTTTTTTTGAGTGAGAGTGAGATAGTGAAACCTTTGTTTTTTTGATGTCTCAATGTACACAAACTTTGTGTAATACACAAAGTTATTAAAAATATTGTGTTACATGACCTTTAGGCTGTGTGTATAAGGTGTATATGAAACATAAATGAATTGTGTGAATGTACACACACTTTGTTTAATGCACAAAGTTATAAAAAATATTGGCTAAAATTACCTTCAGGCAGTGTGTATAAGGTGTATATGAAACATAAATGCATTCTGTGATTAGACTTAGGTCCCATCACCATGATATCTCATTATGGTATGCAATTATTCCAAAATACGGAAAAATCCGTTATCCAAAATACCTCTGGTCCCAAGCATTTTGGATAAGGGATACTCAACCTGTAATACTGTAATAAATTTTAGTTCTGTAATGAAAGCCGTTTGTTAATCATACATACAGTGATATTAATAACAACATATAATGATGTTATTGAACAAATAGTTATATTTGTAACAACAACAGGAGTATGGCAGGCATTGTTACTTAATGTTACAGTAATTTACAATTGACAGTCACATTACAGTAAAAATAAAAGTACAGTTTTACAATTTCACAGTCCATAGTTGCCATCAAATTCAATATATTAATTAGGAATATAATATTCAATGCAATATTAATACTCCTAACCAAGAATAGAAACAAAACAATAACAATTCCCAAGTACAATCCGTTAGGTGAAGGTCAATTGTATTTATCCAGAAAAATTATTTTCTAGAAAGTGAAAGATCTGTATTGTGTACTTGTCACAGTATACTAATATTGTTTCAAGTTTACACTTACTCTTTGTGTTGTGTTAGTAAATTGTCTTGAAAAATCTACCACCTGCTCCGTGGTGATAAGAAAGGCTCCCAACAGAGGGACTGTGTCCTACGAATACCCTGTCTACCTTCAATTTTAGCCAGGTTTACAACCCCTGGGGTCTGCTCCCGTGGAGGAGCTCTCTGCCCCCTCCTCCCCCAGGCTCTCCTTGTCCTGATTCCCCTTCCAGATGGTGGAGTGTTCTTTGGACTTAAATCCTATATAGGAGTTGAGTGGTATTTGTCAGGTCCTGCAGCTACTGCATTCCATGCCAACAAAACAAGATTTTGAGAAGTTAGAACATAGGATCTAGGATACTGTTCGTGCTGAAATTGCCTCTTTCCAAACTTCTGTGTCTCAGCTCAGCACTCGGTTGACTTCTTTGGATGACCTCACCTCTGACCCCAAGGCTGCTTATAATAAGTGGCTGTCCCCTGGCAGTCAGTTGAATTCCTGCAATTCCTAGATTGGATGATATAGATAGTAGAGGACGGCGAAACAATCTGCAGATCAGGGGTGTATCTGAAGATATCCCACCACAGGGCCCTACTGACTTTCTCACCAAGGTCTTTAACGGACTCCTGAGTCAAGATCCCAGCACCCGGAGTTTGTTTGATAGAGCTCACCGCTCTCTGTGGCCCAGAGACGCCAAGGGACATAGGTCGCTGGCACTATTACACCCAGAAGGTAGACCTCATCCGTAAGGTTCGACAGCTGGATGTCGTAGACCTAGATGGTCACAGTATATAGATTTTCCAGGAACTTTCCTATACGACCCTTTAAAAACGCAAGGCATTCCAACCACTGACCTCTAAACTTTGTAAGTTTGGGATTAAATCTAGATTGAGTTTCCCCTTCAGCCTTCAAGTCTCACATGACGGCAGGTAAACTACTTTCAAGGATCTAGCTGCCCTTGCTCATTTTTGTTATACTGTGGGCATTCCTCGATGTCCCACCCGGACTGGCAGGAGTCTTTTCTATGTTCTATTCCACCGTAATTTGCCCACCCTAACAATAACTGGCAACTGGTGGTTCGCAATCCAAAGCCTCCAGTAGATCGGCAAACGTCTGCAGGCTATACTTTGGTGTGATGTTTTTTCCATGGCCTTAGAAGTCTCTTATTTATTCCTCTTATGAGGGAAATTTCTGTGCCTTACTCATGTCTTAGGGTCAGAGGACTATCCTTTTGTTTCCTTTTCAGTTTCCTGACTGGCTTCCTGTACAGGTACTGATGAGCTAATGCTTCCTCTCTGGAGATACCTCCCCTGAGGTTCTTTATACATGTTTGGTTGTAATCCTGTACTTGTTTATGCTAGGCAACATTACTGCATTTTTCTCTATTGGCAGGCACCTTTGATTTCATATGTTATTTCCCCCTTTTCTTAAGTACATAGTACTTAACTACATTGCTCCTAATTGTTGTTCTAGATATGTTTTTGGTATGTTCTATATTTTGGTCCTGTTAAGGTTGTCACTATCCTCTAATGCCCCCTCACTACCTGAGTTTTTTTTGTTCTCGATCAATGCTCTTCACCCCTGAGCTGCCAAGAGGCAGTAGTGTGTTTCATGCATATCTCTTGATTTTTCGGACGAGTCGTCTTATGCTTTGTGTGTGTCTTCTCTTGTTCCCCACTCCTCCTTTATTTCCCAGTGTGGTTTCCCTCCCCATGAGAGTTGATGTCCTCCTCCTCATTCTATGCTTTGTTCCACATCTAGTTGCAGATGGTGGTTAATGCCCGGACCAAGACTATTCTCGCTCAATGTGAAAGGTCTAAATTTGCCTGAAAAGAGGTCTAGATTCCTTCGTGACCTGTTTGCTGCTAAGATGTGGCATTTATCCAGGAAACTAGTTTTAGGTCATATGCAGATTTCCCTATTCCCTTTTTGTAGTAATAACATCAATGGAAAATCCTTAGGAGTAGCTATTCTCCTTTCCAAACGCCTTTCATTTCAAGATGTGACTTTTTTGCTCTGGTGGAGGGCAGAACACTAATGGTAAAATGTACTTTGTATGTATGACCAGTCTAACACATTTATCAACCTTTATGTTCCCAACCAGAATCACACAGGTTGGTTATCTGCACACTCGAGTCAGTATAATGTGGATGTAACAAAATCTAATACATCGGTTCATAAACCCCTATTATGATTAATAGTTATCATAGTAGGGGGTGCTGTCAACTACAGTATATAAAACAAATGACAGTTTTGGAAAAAAGGAGAGAAACTGTATTGTTGACGCACAAGGAGAGTGAAAAAAATTGTGGTTATTCAAAATATAACTTTTAGTAATCCATTATTTAAAATAATGTGATTGTAGCTCACATGTTGATCCTAGACTACAGTGAAACATAAGTTAAACTTTACATACATGTGAATAAGAGAAAAAGATGGTGATTTAAAATTGTGTCCACGTGTTATTGTTATTTACAGATGGGTCCATGTTTATCTTGACCTTTTAATAGGATTAACTGAGACTGGGCAGTCGGACTTAATCCCCCTGCTGTATTGTTCTTTGTATTGTATTGCAGCAGCTGAGAACAATAGATGAAGGGTTTATGTTAATAAACCATGTTGTACCTAGGCGCAGCAAACTAGCCAAGATAACTGTGGACCCATCTGTATGTGGTATGTCACCAACCTCCTACTCGCTAATTATTGCCATATAGGAATGCTCCTTATTAATAGGCTACGAGTAAGGGTTAGTATTTAGACACATGGGAAGCTCTAGTAGTCATCACACTCAGACATGGATGCTGGGCTCTCAGAACAAGACGATTCCATCTATTTGATCACTATGTGTTCTACTGGACATCCAAATATAGTATATTTGTATAAAAAAATGTATCTTAGTTATCTCCCATACATGTAACGTTATCACCAATTTGATACGCTCTAGTAAATACCTCCAGGAATGCTCATTATTTAGAGGTTAAGAGCAGAAACTAATGTGAATACAGGTTTTTAATTCCAATTGGGAGACATAACACAGATGTGGGTTCTGTTTCTGAGAGTCCTCTGCACAGGAGTCACTGCCTGATATAAGCATTTTGTTTCAGAAAGACTGTGTCTGTAGTGCCTGTTATCACAACAGAAACAATCTCCATATATATTTCAGTTCACCAATATCCCACTCGCTAGTTATTGCCGTACAGGAGTGTTCCTTATTAATAGGTTAAACTACTTAATAGGAGAAAAATCCCCGTTCTTTTACATCAGAATCCTATCAAGTTGTACATTTATACTTCAGCTTATAGATGCTTCAGATACATTTGTTGCAGTGTAGTTGTTATGGTAACTGCTTGTATCTAGTGCAGCTGTTTACACAGACTCTTAGTAGGTCTGCAACAATGTATTTAATACTATGTCTCAGTTACAGTGACTCCTAAATATCCTACTTTTTGATGCTATTAAAAAGACTACCGCCTTTGCAGGAACTACTTTTACCAGTGGGGCAATAAGCCGGACAGGGTGATGGCAAGAGTCCTACGCTCCCAGATAACCACTTTATATATCCAAATGGTGACAGACTCTGGAGGGATGCAACGCACGCTTACTCATGATATAGCAGATGCATTTTGCCCCTATTATTCTAAATTATACTGTACAGCCTATAAGACCCATTGTCTCCTGACCTACTGGCCTCGTCTCAGGAACTTGTGGACCAGTATCTCTGTGATGCTGGCCTCCCTATGTTGTCAGAGGATGATTGCACTTGGCTGGACTGCCTTTTTTACCTCTCACAACTCGAGGCAGCCCTTAAGGATACGCCTTCGGGGAAAAGCCCAGGGCCAGATGGTTTTACCGTAGCGTACTATAAACTTTGGAGACCACCTATTACCTAAAATGCTTGTGGCCTTTAACGCAATTACGGATGAGTGTGGGTTTTCTTCTCAGTCTTTGTAGGATCACCTTAGTTATCCATAAGTCACGTAAGGACCCATCCCAGTGCCCCAGTTACCACCAGATATCTCTTCTCAGCACAGATATTAAACTGTTTGCAAAACTTATGAACATCAGACTTAGGGCGAGATGCATCATCGCTTTGAGAGTGATAAAATGGAGAGAGAAAAAGTACCAGACAGTCCTAACTGTTATTTATTAAACACTGCCTGTAACATGGCAGTTAGGAGCTGACTGGCTGGTACTTTTTTCCCCTCTCCATTTTATCACTCTCCAAGCAATAGGGTATCTATCCTGTTGCTTCTTGCATTAATACATTTGGATCAGGTGGGGTTTGTGCCTGGGGGGGAGGCGTGAGACAATGTCACTAAAGTCATAGATTTGATAGATTTAGCTTCTGGTGACTCCATCCCTGTGGTGCTGCTCCCAACTGATGCTGAAAAGACTTTTGATAAAATCAGCTGGATATTTATGGAGGTGGTTCTGAAGCACCTGGGTCTGGGTCCTGTCGGCCTTCATCAGATACTTGAGCTTTATCATTTACCCGCTGCATGCATTAAAATAAATGGGTGTCTTTCAGATCCGGTCCAGTAAAATAATGGCACTAAACAGTGTCGTCCCCGTCCCCCCCCTCCCCCCTCCCTATTTTCATATTTTTTTGAGCCCCTTGCGAGTACCATTTGGCTCAATCCTAACATCATTTGCCTCAAAATAGACGGCCGTGAGTACAAACTAGCATTTTTTACTGAAGATTTGCTGGCTATCTTGTCAAACCCAGTTGTTTAGATCCTTATTATGATGGCAGAGTTATAGAAGTTTGGTTCTCTAAAGGTGCGCACACATGGTGCGATGTACAGTAACCTTACGATTTTGACTATATAGTCAAAATGGTAAGGAAAGTTAGTGCAAATCGCACTGTGTGTACACAGCTTGCGATACTGATGCGCGGTCTCGCAGGATCGGGATCGCAATAAAAAATAGACTGTGCAGGCAAGGCAATTTTGACTATCTAGTGCAAAGTATAGTACAGGTTGAGTATCCCTTATCCAAAATTCAAAATAACACATTTTTGGTTCCCCTTCTGAGATAATGACACATATATATTATATATCTATATATACACATAATATATAATATGTCATTATCTCAGTAGGGGACCCAAAAATGTGGGATTTTGGATAAGGGATACTCAACCTATATAGTCAAAATCGCACATAGCCAATATCTCACCATGTGTATAGACAATATCTGTACTTCTGGGCTCTGGGGGAGTTCAAGGGAAATCACAAAGTCAAAATCGGGCAAAGACAATGGGGGTCATTCTGACCTGATCGCACGCTGCCGTTCATCGCAGCGCAGCGATCAGGTTAGAAGTGCACCGAAGGCTGTTGTTGCCTAGCAATCGTCTCTGCCTGATTGACAGGCAGAGGCGGTCGCTGGGCGGGAGGGGGCGGCACGGCAGCGTTTGCCCAGCGTTTTGTGGGCGCGGTCTGGCCAACGCAGATGTGGCTGGACCGTGCGGGGGGCGGGCTGCGTGACGTCACACGCAGCCACTGCGTCCCGAGTAGCTCCTGGCCAGCATGCAAAAGCTGCGCTGGCCGAGAGCTACTCCTGAAGTGCAAAAGCATCGCCGCTGTGCGGGGGGCCCTGGCACGCGGGGCGGACTAGCCCTGTGCTGGGCGTCCCCCCACATGTCAGTGTGCCTGATCGTAGCCCTGCAAAATTTTGCAGGGCTACGATCAGGTCTGAATTAGGCCCAGTATCTCACCGTGTGTATGCATCGGACTATTGCAGTGAATGTGTCGGCTTCTCCCCACTCTGTTGACAAGCTCCAACAGTCCTTTCCTTTTACTTGGCATCATATCTTCCTTAAGTTAAACCCTTACTCTTTAGACTTCACTCTGATTTCAGAGGCTGATGCACAAAGTGTTTCTCTTAGATCGGTAGAATTAGTAAAGTTAAAATTGATGTCCTATGTCTGGTTTTATATTTGCTTTAAACCCATTGACATCCTAATATCTTGGTTTTAAGAGTTGCATAACCTGTTCCTGGATTTTGTATGGGGGAATAAGAGACTGCGGATTCAGTATGCAATCCTCTTCAGATTTAGACACAAAGGGGGTCTTCAGCTACCTCACTTAACTGTATATTATGACGCTGTTGTATTGGGCTTACGTAGTGAGGTAGGGGTGAGGTTTAAACCAAAGTCATAGAGGTACCAATTATACATGGAGCTCTTTAATCAGCTGACCTGATATTTAGGATAAACAGGTCATTTCTGCAGCGGGGTACACTGGGATTCCACAGGGAATACACCGGGGATGTAGAGTTGGATCTTGATCCGAGGCACCAACAGGCTAAAGCTTTGATTGTTCCCAGGATTCATTGCACCACCTCCTCTATAACCCCGGCTCCAGGCACTGGAGCTCAGTTTGTAAGTTGGTGCCTGCAGTGCAGATCACTTACAGTTGGAGCTGCGCTGAGCAGCCCTGAAAAGATCTTTTTAAGAAGACTTCAAGGGCCGCAGCACTGTTTATATCAGACTGACATTCTGTGCTGCGGCTCCATCACCTCCCCAGTAGCGCTGCTTACTCCCGCGGTCGGGTTCCTGGGTACTTGCAGCGGAGGCGCACCGGTCATCCGGCACATCACCGCTGATGCGCTCCAGGATCGCGTGGCTGCACATCAGGGAGGAGGTAAGAGTCCCCAGGTGGGACCAGCGTGGACACTGTACTGCACAGGTCGGATTTACTAAAATCCGTTTTCTATAGGCTCCACAGTACCTGGTGGTGAGGACCCTTCTGCATCCTGCAGTGCTGGCACCGCCGATTTACCTAAGGGGGATGTATTAGCTGCTGGTTCAGGCGCTGGGTGCCATACATCTCCCAGTCAACCCGCAGCACCTGTGGCCAATCAGGACCCACCTTGGGCAACGTTCTCAAGTATGCTGAATACACTTGTAACACGTCTTACGCCCCCTGTGGGATCTCCTGTGCCATTACAGCCACATATTGTCCCTGTGGTTAATCTGCCCTGGGTGGACACTCTGTCTACCCAGTTGCAACAATTGAATCAATCTTTGGTTAGACACAAGTCTACCCCACGCCCCTTCTGAGGCCAAGGGGTCATCTAAGCGCGCCATTTCTTCCCACAAACCACTAATATTTTTGATAATTCTTCTGATGAGGATGGGGAATATACTGATCCGTCAGACACTGATACAGTTGCTTCTGATGAGGAATCTACAATACAGATTGATGTTCCTGACCTAGTGGAGGCTATTAAGCTGATTCTGAAAGTGGTTGATGAGATCGAGCCTGCTACTACATCTAAGAAACCTGAGAAATTCAAACATCAGAAGGTTGCTAAAGTAGTCTTACCACATTCTGACCGTTTAATTGACACGTCAGGAATCCTGGTTGTTTCCAGGAAAGACATTTTCCCTGTCTAAAAAGATGCTAGCTCATTATCCTATCCCTGCGGAGTTGAGTAACAAGTGGGAAACTCCACCGCCGGTGGACTCTCATGTCGCCCGTCTAGTGGTGTCATCTACTCTGTCTGTCACCACTGTCACCTCACTGAAGGAACTGACTGATAAGCGTGTGGAGGGTTGCCTGAAGTCTATTTACTCTCTTACTGGAGCTGTACATAGACCCACTAAGGCAGCCTCCTGGGCTGCAAAAGGAACGGAAGCATGGGTTCAGGCAATTGAGGATGAGCTACCTCAGGATTTTTCGGACACTGACAGACAATATCTGTATTATATTACCACAGCCTCCCACTATATTTAGGGGGCGGCCTCTGATGCAGTTGTAGTGGAGGCCAAGGCGTCTACTACGTCTATCCTGGCTCGCCGAATTCTGTGGTTGAGGTCCTGGAAGGTGGATCTGGACTCCAAAAAGACCTGGGAGGTGCTCCCTATTAAGGGAGACATCCTATTTAGGGAGGATCTGAACAAGATTGTGACTGACTTGGCGACTGCCAAGACTGCGTTTCTCCCAAATACTAATCCTTCTGCCCTGAAGGCTATGAGTACCACTTTTCGTTCTTTTCGACCTCCAGGAAAAACAAAAGGTTAGGCATACCCGAGACAGGCTCGTGCTTCCAAAACCACTAAGCCCAAATCTAAACATTCCTGGGCTGCCTGTCAGACAAGCCTGCTGCATGACGGGGGCGGGCCTCCCCCTGGGGGACCCCAGGGTGCGAGACCGACTTCTGAAGTTCACCCAGGCCTGGTTAACGACCACTTCGGATGCCTGGGTGCGGGAAGTTGTCTCACTGGTACGCAATCTCTTTCAAGAGACGTCCTTCTCGCCAGTTCTGCACGACTGTTATCCCTTCAGATTTGTTAAAAGCGCAAGCTCTACACTTGGTTGTACAATCCCTCCTGGACACAGGAGTGGTAGTGCCCCTCGGATATTCACCAAGGTCATGGCCGTAATGACGGCCCTCCTCCGCCATCAGGGAATCAGGATCCTGCCGTATCTGGACGACTTGCTGATCCTGACAAACTCCCAAGAGGTTCTCCTCCATCATCTGGAACTAATGGTCCAATCTCTACTAGACCACGGGTGGCTCATCAACTGGAAAAAGTCCCCACTGGTCCCTGCTCGGAGCATGGTGCACCTAGGGGTACTACTGGACACACACAGCCAACAATTGTTGTTGTCTCCAGAGAAAGTCCTGAAACTTCAGGACAGGGTCAGATATTTCCTCTCTCGCCCAAAAGTGTCGATACACTTGGCGATGCAAGTACTAGGCCTCATGGTGTCTGCTTTCAACATGGTAGAGTACGCTCAATTTCATTCCCGCCCTCTGCAGAGGTTAATCCTTTCCAAGTGGGATGGCCTGCCTCATCGGCTCAGGTTACAAATGATCTCCTTGACTCCGGAGGTTCGTCTGTCACTAAGCTGGTGGCTACAGGACCAACAGTTGAGCAGGGGCCGTCCCTTCTGGATCTCCAACTGGGTTCTCCTGACAACGGATGCCATCTTGCGGGATTGTGGCGTGGTGTTGGAGCAACACTCTCTCTCCAGGGTCGATGGACCATGGAGGAATCTCTCCTCCCGATAAACATTCTGGAATTGTGTGCAGTGTTCAATGCGTTGACACTGGCCCTGTCTCTAGTACAAAACAGGTCCGTTCAAGTACAATCAGACAACGCTACCATGGTGGCGTACATAAATCAACAAGCCGCATGGCAAAGCTGGAAGTATAAAAAATCCTACGTTAGGCGGAACGCCATCTGCCAGCAATATCGGCAGTGTTCATTCCCGGAGTTCTCAACTGGGAAGCGGACTTCAGTTGTCAGTACGTTAACGCCGGAGAGTGGAGTTTTCATCCGGAGGTCTTTCAACTCCTAGTGGACAAGTGGGGCCTACCAAATGTAGACCTGATGACGTCTCGACACAATCACAAGGTTCCGGTCTTCGGATCAAGGACAAGGGATCCTCAAGCAGCGTTCATGGACGCACTGGCAATTCCATGTAACTTTCGGCTGCTATACATGTTCCCTCCAGTGTCACTCCTGCCCAGGGTACTACGGAAGTTCAAGCAAGAAAGAGGAATGCTACTTCTTCTAGTCGCTCCAGCGTGGCCCAGACGGCATTGGTTCTCAGACCTGCAGGGTCTATCGATAGAGCTAACTCTTCTGCTTCCTCAATGCCCAGACCTCTTCGTTCAGGGCCCTTGTGTCTATCCGGACCTGGCCAGACTGGCTTTGACAGCGTGGATCTTGAAGCTTCACTCCTGAGGGCCAAGGGATTCTCTGTGGCGGTTATTCAAACTATGTTGAAGGCCCGCAAACCGGCTTCTGCACGGATTTATTACAGGGTCTGGAACTCTTGCTTCACATGGTGTGCTGCTAAGAACTATGATGTTTATTTGTTCAGAACTTCTAGGCTTTTCTGCAACAAGGCCTAGATTTAGGCCTTCATCTGGACTCCCTCAAGGTTCATATATCTGCCTTGTCGGTGTGGTTTCAGAGGAAAATTGTGTCTATTCCTGACGTTCATACTTTCACTCAGGGTGTTTTATGGATTATCCCTATGTCCCTCCTGTGGCTCCATGGGATCTGTCTGTTGTCCTAAATGCCCTACAAGAGTCTCCATTTGAACCTCCTGAGTCTGTGGACCTTAAATGTCTTACACTTAAGGTCGTGTTTTTACTGGCTATTGCCTCTGCTAGGAGGGTGTCGGACTTAAACGCTTTGTCCTGTCGTCCACCCTTTCTGATTATTCACCGTGACCAGGCAGTTCTTCAAACTCGCTCTGGTTATCTACCTAAGGTGGTGTCATCTTTTCATCTTAACCAAGAGATTGTGGTTCCGGTCTTAATCTCTTCTGGTTTATCCTCCAAAGATCGGTCTTTGGATGTGGTACAGGCTCTCCGTATTTACGTAGAGGACTGCCTCCCTCAGGAGGTCAGATACCCTATTTGTACTTTTTGTTTTTCACAAATGTGGCTGGCCTGTGAATAAGCAAACCTTGGTTAGATGGATTAGAATGGTGATTGCACAAGCCTATGCACAGGCTGGCCTTCCAGCTCCTGCTGCTATTAAAGCCCATTCTACTTGGTCTGTTGGACCTTCTTGGGTGCCCGCCGAGGTGCATCCGCTGAACAGTTGTGCAAGGCGGCTGCGTGGTCCTCAGTGAACACGTTCATCAGGTTCTATGCCTTTGATACTAACGCCTCCCAGGATGCTTCCTTTGGATGCAGGTTCTTGTGCCTGCTACGGTGCTTCCCCTCCCATGAGGAACTGCTTTAGGACATCCCAGATGTATTCCCTGTGGAATCACAGTGTACCCTGCTGCAGAAAAGGAGATTTATAGTAGACTTACCATGGTTAAATCTCTTTCTGCGAGGTACACTGGATTCCACAGGGTGCCCACCCTGACGCACTTAGCTTCTTTGGGTTTGTATGGCATTAGCCGCTAGTCCCTTCTCCTGTCATGAGAATGTGGGTCCATGTGACTAACATCTACCGTCTCTTTTTTCTGCAACTGCATTGGACTGGTTAACGAAACAGAGCTCCAGTGCCTGGAGGTGGGTTTATAGAGGAGGCGGTGCAATGCATTCTGGGAACAGTCAAAGCTTTAGCCTGTTGGTGCCTCAGATCAAGATCCAACTCTACACCCCCAATGTATTCCCTGTGGAATCCAGTGTACCTCGCAGAAAGAGATTTTAACCATGGTAATTCTACCATAAATCTCCTTTTTACCTAAAAAAGTGTGACCGTCATCTGTTGACTAGTAGCCCATGTGTTGTGGGTCAGTACAGTTTAAAATCAAGTAGCTGCAGTAAATATCATGCGCAACTATAAAAACAAAGTGAATTTCCTAGAAAAACATGAGGTGTTAGTGCCTCAATATGATTTTCAACAGTGTAACCATCATCAGTTGAGTAGTAGCCCATGTATTGTGGGTCAATACGGTTTTGAATCATAGGACACAGAGAGTTTAGTCCCTGTGGTGACACACTCTCTTCAAGTAGGTACAATAAATATTATGCGCTACTGTAAGAACAAGGTGGAATACCTAAAAACACATGAGGTATTGGTGCCTCAGTATGATTTTCAAGACAATAAATTAAGGCAAATATGGCTTATGAAAAATGAGGTATGTGGTACATTGTGTCTCAAATTTGATATCCTAAATAGGTAAATGTTGCAGCTGGAACCTTATGGTGCTAGCAGTGATGAAGTTTGAGTTAAATTACCAGTCCTCTGTATAGCCATATAATTGATACAGTAGTATTTATAACTAAGAGGGAAAGGAGAAAATGCAAATATGGCTTGGATACAGGGAAAAGCCCCCCTTCTGCTGATCTTTCGTCTTGCCAATCGGTATTGGAGGAAGAATGAGAGAGGGTAGGCACCCCAACCTTGCCGGAAGGAAGATAGGGGAGGTATCAAGCTTAGGGACCTCATCAATTGTCCCCTGATGCCCGTCTAGGCAGTGCAGGTGAAAGAAATTGGATTGTTGTCCCTATTCCGGTACACTCCTGAATGGCAAGAGAAAGAAAAAGTATATTTTTGTGTTCTGAAGTACAAGATAGTTACTTATATTAAAGTCACTGAATTGTTACATCAATGTGTGTTGCGATTTGTAAAACAATAACAATGTGTCCAAATACAAGTTGTTACTGGAATTACTCCAAGATACATTTCATTCACAAGGGGACACACATGCAGGTTCAGAGATTAATTGCACAATTTTTTTAAACACAGTTGCGTACTGGTAAGATAGGACACAGAAAAACGTATTCTATAATTTTCAGAACATCTCTTGCTCGCATTATTTCCTCCCTACCAAAAGGGGGCTAATTGTCCCTGTTTCGTTTAACAAGGTTTATTTGTAGGTCTAGTAATGAAAAAAAGGCCACCTGTTTGTTTATTCTGAGCTGCGGCTGGCCGCGTAATAGCTACCATGAGTGGACTTGCGTCAGGGAGGGGATACCACCGTGAAGTTCCTCAATCAGATATCCTCTATGTCGGGGGAGTTTCGGGTGCAATACCGCTGTATGTACTCCAGCTTGAGGAGCTGCCGTGTAACTTCTCCGGCGATCCGGCATCCACTTCCAGACCTGTGTGTCACGTGAGCGCACCACGTGACACTCGACATCTGACGTACGTTTCGCAAGGAAGCTTGATCACAGATAGTGTAATAGCCTGTGATCTTATACCTTTAAGCAGTGCCAGATTAAGGTCCACATGGGGCCTGGAGCTGAAATTTATGAAGGGCCTATTGCGTCATGCCACAGGGGGAGTGTCCAAATTCTGTGGGGGCGGGACTAGTTATGTGCGTGTATGGGGTGAGGCTAGCACAATGGAGGATATATCTATCACCTACCTTCAACCACCCCCTTCTCTCTTCTCTCTTCCCTCATACAAACCATGCACTACCTGTTATTTCATATTAAGGAACAGGAGAGGATACTCACAAATATTAAGTATCCCTCAAATATTACCACACAGGTCTGCAGCAGATATCCGAGATGCTTCCACAGGTTACTTTGGGTTGGGTATGGGTGACGGGCGGTCGAGAGGCCGGCGGTCACATTACCGACGCTGGGATCCCGGCCGCCAGAATGCAGAGAGGGGGGCGAGAGCAACAAAGCCCCTTTGTCAAGGTGAAAGGGACGTGCCAACCCTAAAACGTTAGTACTATGGACTTATTATATACTACCCATTTGAAATACTTTGCCACTGTATGTATTCTACTTACGGAGTGACTCTTGTGATCCAGAGGGCACTGGAGTGGACCATTTTTATGGTGGAGTACCAGACTATTTCGGACTGTGTGTGTCTTTTGTGTGAGTGTGTGTATATGTGTGTGTATGTATGTGTATATATATGTGTGTGTGTGTGTGTGTGTGTGTATATATATATATATATATATATATATATATATATTTATTCTTGGCGGCGTGGCACTCCTGACGAAAATATGAAACAAATATATTGAAACGTTGATGAGCAGATCTTATCCGTCTTTCTTTACAAAGAAGCCGGAGAGAGAGAGATAAGCACTCAATAATGGAATTCGTTATTTAATATATTTTAGATTTAATGGGTAGTTTATGTAAAGCTTTCAAGCAAGGTAAAGCTTAGATGTGCACACTTTAGCTACAGTATGAACCAGAGGTTTCTGGTAAGTCACTTTCCTCAAACACCATGTTTCTTTACAGAGTGCTGTGTGCTGGCTCCAGTCAGGCAACGGGCTTTTCAGATTAAACAGCTGGGCACATCAGGCACATCTCTGCCTCCTCCCGGTGCTGCGTTCAGCATGTCATACAGACACACTGTCACAGCCTGCGGCTGCGCTATTCAGCAGGTCCCAGGCAGAACACGGAGAGCCACAGTTCACGGCCCGCGGTGCAGTTGGAGGGAGATGGAGATTAATCATCATCTCCCTTCACTTTAAATATTCATCTGGCTGCAGCTACTCACTGGCCGGCGTTGTCCTCCCGTCTTCACCGGGGCACACAGCGCAGCACTGGGGAAATACTATGCAGTGCAGGGAGGGCTGCCGCTTGTGTGAAGCAGCCTTCCCCTGCACCGCCAGTTGTATTTTAACACGCAGCGGCTAGGCCGGCGGCCAAGTGGTGTTTCTAGTAACTGGTGCATACCTGGAGGTGCATACCTGGAGGAGGACTGTGCCTGAGGAGGATACAGGTGGTGAGGACCATGGGCATCAGGGATAGAGAATCTGGAGGCCCGGTTGCTTGATTAGGTCCATGTGGAAACGCAGACCTCGGAGGGAGAGGAAGCAGAAACGTGGTAAAAGAGCTGGCATTAGACTGAGATTGTGTCTATGCCCTTACAGACCTGCTCTTCCCAGTGTGTTTCTTGCAAATGTGAGGTCGCTTCCAAATAAATTAGATGAGATTCGGGCGACAATAGCTAGCCAGTTTCTTATAAAATCGTGTTCCCTTATGATATTTACTGAGACTTGGCTGAACGATTATATGTTGGATACTGCTATACAGCTTGCGGACAGAACATTATTTAGATCAGATAGGACTTTGGATTCTGGTAAATCCAAAGGTGGAGGTGTTTGCGTGTATGTGAATGATAATTGGTGTTCTGACGCACTCCTCATTGAAAATTTCTGTTCGCTAAATATAGAGTATGCTATTGTTAAATGCCGTCCTTTTTATCTCCCGAGAGAATTTTCAGTGGTAATGGTGGTTGTTGTCTATATTCCCCCTGATGCTCATGTAGTATCAGCTTTGGGGTGTTTGTACACTGCTATAGCTAAATTAGAATCTAAATATGTTGATGGTGTATTCTTAGTTGCGGGTGACTTTAATCAGGCTAGATTGAAGGCTGTTTTGCCTAAATATTATCAGTACATTAATACTCCTACTAGAGGGAAAAATTTCCTGGACCATGTGTATTGTAACATCAAGGAAGTTTATTTACCTTTTAGGCATGCTAACATTGGCAATTCGGATCATATCTCTGTTTCTGGTGCCCACATACAAACCCCTAGTCCAGCGTTTTAAACCTGAAATTAAATCTATTGTGACATGGCCTAAAGAGGCATTGGTCAAGCTCAAAGATATGTTGGAATTTACTGACTGGGATTTGTTTATCGAGGAATCCTGGGAGGGGGAGAATAACAATAAATTGGTTAATGTAGATTATCTTACCTCTATGGTACTAGGTTATATTAATTGTTGTATCGAGAGTGTCACCGGTAGGAGACGTGTGAAAGTCTTCGCAAATAATAAGCCGTGGGTAAATGATACAGTGAGAGCGTTATTAACAGCAAGGGATAGAGCTTTTAAATCTAATGACCAGGTTGCCTTTAGGGTCGCTAGATTAAATTTAAAAAGGGGAATTCGTGATGCAAAGAGAGCGTTCTCGGCTAAACTTGAAACTAAATTTAAAAACGATAGAGATGCGAGAAGCTTGTGGAAGGGAATACAGGATATCACCGACTGTAAAGCTAATAAGGGTAACTTGGAACAACCCATGGATCCCACGTTTGGTGAAACATTGAATATTTTTTATTCACGTTTCGATAAGGTTGTTGATTTTCCTCCTAGGTGGGGAGTAAATGAGGGTGAGGGTGTGCCATTGGTATTGGACGAATTGTCTGTAAAGAAGTGCTTTGCCACTATTAAATCTAGTAAAGCCCCTGGTCCCAATGGAATTCCAGGGAGTGTAATTAAGAATTGCTCTGAACAGTTAGCGGGAATTTTGACTATAATTTTTAATCTTTCACTTGCCCAATGTGTTGTCCCCAAAAGTTTTAAATCAACAGTAATTGTTCCCATTCCGAAAAATGGAAAAAGTAATACCAGCGAGCCAAATGATTTCAGGCCAATTGCTCTTACTTCACTTATTATGAAGTCATTTGAGAAATTAGTTATGAGACACATAAAGGGTTTTTTACCGGATAGTTTGGATCCCTTTCAATTCGCATATAGAGCAAATAGATCAACTGATGATGCTGCTCTCACTTTACTTCACCACGTGCTCACCCATTTAGAAAATAGGAATTCCTCCGTAAGAATTTTATTTGTAGACTACAGTTTGGCTTTTAATACTGTTATTCCCACTTCTTTAGTTAATAAACTGACTCAGTTAGGTTTGGGCAGTTTTGTCTGCAGATGGATTTTTGATTTTCTAACAGACTGTCAGGCAGGCAGTCAGGACTAATAATAAAATTACTAGTGAGGTAATGATTAGCACTGGTGTCCCACAGGGTTGTGTGTTGAGTCCGTTACTCTATTCTTTGTTTACCTACGATTGCATCTCAAAGTCAGATTCTGTGCATATAATCAAATTTGCAGACGATATTGCCATCGTGGGTCTTATTGGTGGAAATGATGACTCACAATTTATATCTGAAGTAGGTAGGTTGAAGGAGTGGAGTCAAGAAAATCATTTGATACTTAATGTCAAAAAGACTAAGGAGATGATTATCGATTTTAGAATTAAAAATAGGTATATTTATGGTCCCTTAGTTTTAGATAAGCAGGAGGTGGAGACTGTAACATCTTTTAGATTTTTGGGCTTGACTATATCTAATGATTTGTCATGAAATTCCCATGTTAATGCTGCTACAAAGAAAGCTCAACAGCGTTTATACTTTCTTAGGAAGATGCGATCAGCAGGTATAAAAGAGGTAATTTTAATTAACTTTTATTCATGTATTATCGAGAGTGTTCTTACTTATGGTATTTTAGCCTGGTTCGGAAATTGTAGTATTATAGAGCGTAAGTCATTGGAAAGAATTGTGAAAACTGCTGGCAAGATAATTGGGTTACAATTGCCTAGTATTCAGTCTGTTTATGAGAAGAGGCTCCTTGCGAAGGCTGGGAGTATACTGGGTGATGTGACTCATCCTAATTATGGGATGTTTACTTTACTCCCCTCAAACTCTCGCTATAGATCGATATTGTGTAAGACCAGCCGGCTGAAAGATAGCTTTTTTCCTAGGGCTATAACAATGCTTAATGGTTCTAAATGTAGATAGGATTGTCGCAGCTGCCTATGTGTTATCATGTCCTTACGGCTTTTTTTAAAGTATCTTATGGTATTGTTCTTTGTGCTATATATATTTCGTGGTGTCTGTTCTTTTGCTTACATGAAAATTTCATTGATTGTTCATGCGTTGAATATTTAATGACAATAAAACCAAATTCCAATTCCAAATTCCAAAACTGCCTGTAGTGGTTCTGGAGGGTGGTGCTTCAGGGCGACCAGTGATGGATACATATTTTCCTGTCTGCAATAGCACATTAAATCCTACGGGCCTATTTTGATGGGGGGCCTGGAGCTGCAGCTCCATCCACCCCATTGTTAATCCGGCCATGCCTATAAGGAATTCCCCAACCAATCACTGCGATTCCTGTATACCTGTCATTTCATTTGTCAGGACCTGTTTAAGCATAGGTATACTGTGGCTGCAAATTCAATTATGTATATGTAATTGTTGAGTTTAAAAGGTTTGTTTCAAGTTTAAAATTATAATATACTTAAAATTTACACTGGATGATGAATTTTTATAAATAAGATATATACTTTATAGATTAGGAAAAAAAGAGGGACAGGAATATAAGAAAAAGAGAACAGAGACGATAATCATGCCAGGTGACCGAATTAATTATACAAATTATAAATATTTTTTGTTGTATCAAATGACGATGGCTATCTTAATCCTTGTATTTGAGCAGGTGAATGCTAAAATTAAATATTGTGTTGTACTGTCATATGAAGTACCGCTTTATAATTGTTTGATCGTGCTCTTCGGTTATAATCAAAGTGTGTTAGGTATGGAGTGGTGGTGAGAAGAAAAAGAAAGTGAAATAAGTGTTAAAAAATAAGCTGTGTGTTTAATTCTAAATTACCAAATCAACCGTGTTAGTGAGTAGTTACCCCCATTAAGTTATGTGTGTGGCTACTAATTGTGACGTGTTGATGAAATTGTGGTAAAATAATTTGATTGTAAATAATAAATGAAATATATCCATAATAATTTGTCGAGTGAGAGTACTTGGAATAGATTGCAAAAGCTGCCTTGTGTGGTCTCCATATTTTCTACTCTGACTCCTGACTACCGCTCCTGGGTGTCGCTAGCTCCACCTTCTCGGTATGAGTGCAAAACAGGTTGTGGTGAGCTGAACAGCTAGTGGACGAGAGTGTGTGTCTTCCTTGCCTTTTCTGCAGGCCAAGTGGGAACTACCTGCTGCTCAGATTTGGCGATATTTACAAAGTAAACATTTTGTACAGGGAGCGGCGCTCCGTGCAGCCTGTACCAGACCTTTGACTCCCTTTGAGGACATGTGTCTCGCCCCCTTTACACCCAGCGCATTCTTTCTTGAGGGGATACAAACATCTGATTGAATACATGTACTCTGTACCTCCTAAATATGCTAGAGACTGTGAGCGAGATTTACAGCTAGATCTGAGGGATGGAGATTGAAACAGTATCTTTTCAAAATACATTTATTAATTCTTTCTTTAAGTTATTCTGTGATTGAGGCAAAATTCAAAGTTCTCTCTCTTTGGTACCGATGCCATCTTACCCTTACGAAGATGTTTCCTGGGTTTCCGGATAAATTGTTGACACTGTAACTTGGTGGTTTGTTCCCCATTACATATTTGGTGGGACTGCAGTCTCCTACACCCTTTCTGGCATCAGGTGATGTCTGTTTCCAAGTCGATAGTGGGTGGAGAGACCCCTTCTGATTCCTCGATCTGGCTTCTTAATCTATACCCTGGTCCTCTGGCAACATATAAAAAGTCCTTGCTAAAGCTCTTTAATAGTGCGGCGAAAGCTGCGAATGCGGTTCACTGGTGTTCTGCTTCGGCCCCCCACACTTAGGAATGGTTTGCCAGAATAGATTTGTATATGTCTATGGAAGGTCTCCGTCTGAGTCTGGAGAGTAATCAGGAGTTCTCCTGCACCTGGTACCCATGGTTGCAATTCAACTCTTCAAGGCCCATCTTAATGATTGTTGGTTGAGCCTCGAGACCTTCCCCTGTTAGGGTTCTTATATTTGCTTCTGCTGATGTCCACCTCCTTTCCCCTTCTATGTATTAACATGGATGGGCTCGCAACTCCTTCCCTCCTTTCCTCCCCTTCTCTCCCATCCTCTACGTTTTGTGTGTTTGTCTTTACCATTGTCTGTTTGAATTGTTTCTAATATTTGTTATGTACTGTATTGGATTTTTTTCAGCTTTCTCCGACTAGCCTATGCTGTACGTGCCCTTTATTACGCATTTTGATATACTGTATTCGGAAATTTTGTACTTGTTATTGAAAAACAGTAAATATATACGTGGGAATTCAATTGTTATTTTAGCCGGCAACCAGCATATGGTGCCCAGTAGCTCCGTTCGGGCGCGATCAGCTGCCAGCGCAGGCACCCCAGGGAGTGGCAAGCCGAAATGAGATAAAAGTGACCCATTTGAGCACTCAAACTGAACTTATTGCAATGCACCCATTAGTTTTGCCAGGTTTAGCTGCTTAGTCTCAAGATTAGATAAGGTTTCTTGGGTCCTCATCTCACATATATAGGGGTGTTGTATGCAAGGTCGACAGTAACTAGGTCGACCACTATTGGTCGACAGTAACTAGGTCGACAGGGTCTCTAGGTCGACATGAGTTTTTTTGTGTTTTGTTTATTTTGTGTCGTTTTCTCCATACAGTGACCGGGAACCTCAATTAGTGCACCGTGTTCGCTCGCCATGCACCGATCAAGGTGCCTCGCTGCGCTCGGCATTGGTTACTATTCCCAATCGTAGTCCGCGTGGATCGTTAAGTATGGAAAAGATGGGAAAAATAATTGTCAAAAACTCATGTCGACCTTTTGACCTGTCGACCTAGAACATGTTGACCTAGAGACCCTGTTGACCAATAGTGGTCGACCTAGTTACTGTCGACCTAGAGACCGGATCGCCATACTGTATATAGATATATGACTCTGAAAATAAAGTACAGACTGGCATGAGGCACTTTGTATCCTGCTAGGCAAATTAAGCATTTGTGCATATTTAATTTATTGCATTACTCGTCTCTCAGCCTTGAGTGATTTACAGTCTATCAGTGTGTGATACCCTGCACTTTGCATGTAGCAAAACCTGCTTGTCGCCATAGTGGTCAATAGGACAGGTGTTACATCTTTATTCTCACTTGTTCTAGCAAACATTATCATGGATGCAACAATGTTCTCTCTGATTTTCCAATGCATTTTTATTTTCCATAGGCTGCCCTCTGCTTCACTCACAACAGATTTATGGTTCTTGGCTTAAGGGACAGAACGCAGGTGGATCGCGTAACAATGTCAGCTTTCCTGATAACCCAAAGTTCTGGTTGCACATTAGGAAGCAAAGTGAAGTGTATTTAGCACTTCTGCAAAGGCAGCGAAGTGACACTGGAGTCACCAAATCCTTGCACAGCAGTTGGTCAAGAAAAGTGAGCGCAAATAGTACTGCTCTGCATGCTGTAGGACTCCATGTCTGGAAGGTAAGTGTGAGAATAAACTTTGTCACTGTTATTTTAGAGCAAATGTTATTTGATGTACAGACACCTGATATGCTTACTTTTATTTATTTGTTGTCATTTAGGGGCAAATGTATTAACCTGGAGAAGGCATAAGGAAGTGATAAACCAGTGATATGTGCAAGGTGATAAAGGCAGCAGCCAATCAGATCCTAACTGTTAATTTACATATTGGAGCTGATTGGCTTGTTCCTTTATCACCTTGCACATATCACTGGTTTATCACTTCCTTATGCCATCTCCAGGTTAATACATCTGCCCCTTAGTAACTTCCAATAAGTGGAGAATTAGTGTTACAGAACAGTCATTCACTTGGTCGCTAGTATCAAAGATATGAATAGAACACGTTAATCACTGATTGATATCTACATTTACATTATTTGTTACATTCTGTTCAGAAGCTACTGGGATATTGTCCTTTTATGTGCCTGGCCCTCTTGGAAAATTATACAGACTAATTTTGCAGCATTTATTTATGAATAGTTATTTATGCATGCAAACTCTGCAGCACTTCACAGATACATTGTCAGTCCTTCTCATCAATCCCTACTCCCTACATTCCCTACCACATGTACGCAAAGACTAGGTCTAGTTTGTCAGAAGGTCAAAAGGTGAACACTATAATGTTGAATTTCACAATGTCTACATGGTTAAAATGTCGACTATGAAATGTAGATACAGTTAAAATGTCTGCAATAGAAATATTATAGTTGGGATTAGTCTTAAAATTAGGTGTACACTTTATGCACCAGTCAACATTTTAGCTGTCAGCATTTTGAACATGTTGACATTGTCATGTACGTGTCGATATTACAATGTCTATAAAACAGACCAGACACGTGAATTATATCATCAATCTCATGCTACATGGTTTCACCTTTCCTTAGTAGAGACCCCAGGGGCCTATTGATAGTTTTAATAGTTTGTTTTTTGTTTTAATATGCGTGTTATATGTCTGTTTTGACGAGTAAAATTAGTTGTGTTAACATCCCGAAGAAGCACAGTAGGACAGTTCAATCAGTCTCCTGGCAACTAGTTGAGTGTGCAGACCAGGAGTCTTCATGCTTGATTGCTACAGCTTCCTCTTGGTTCCTGTGTGATCACTTGCTATTCTGCCATTTTAAGGATTTCTCACATTACTTTGCGGGTGTAATTAGGCTGATTTTGTTAGGGCTGGGATTTACTTGGATACCTGCTCTGTTCTGCTCAGTGGAGTCCATGTATCTGTGCTATTTAGAAGATCAGGATTCCGGCATCGGTATAGTGATCGGCGGGATCCCGACCACCGGTTACATAACTACATCCCGTCTCCCTGCGCATGTGGAGATTGGTGGTACACACTAGGCAGATATTAATATCACTATTTGGTCCCTCATTAATCTTCACTGTATTGCATGCGAGAACGTGTGATTGGCTGTGCAGCATAGCCATTCACACAACCTTGCTTGCAGGAGCATGCAATCGGACGTACACGCTGCAAGATACGGATGATTTGACATTCCGATTCACCCGGATCGGACAACTCTGCATGATATTGTGCAAGTGTGTACCCAGCTTTATCTATTGACTTCATAACCCCTTAGAATAGTTAAAATAAATACTTATTATTATTTTTTTTGTCTTGTCCCTAGGTGAAAAAACATCGATTTAACCTGCAGAAGACTATTTTGTCAACCCCTGTTGTTGGGACCGCCTCACACTGCTATGACCGACAGCTACATCTGCGCTGTGATCTATCACCAGGATATTACCTGCTCATCCCCAGTACCTTTCATAAGGATACAGCAGGGGATTTCTTACTACGTGTCCTGTCTAATGGCCCCATCGTGCTCAGGTTGAACATTACACCCTATATCAGTCACTATTGTACCCACAATCACCACTGGTTGCTTTCTTTGTCCAAATAGCTTTTTTTGTGTTATCCTTCTCATTTTATGCTTCATTCAATGCTGCCCTAAGTATGTCTGATGGATACTCGTGTAGTAAATGCAGCCCTGCATCTAACACATCACTTTGAGTGTCAAAAACTAAAATCATTCATTAGGTGATGAGATATAGCACTTGATTCTGAGGTGGATTGAATGTTTAGATTGGGCACAAATGTCTGATGTTTTAATTCTGCATGCCAGGGTACGCCTAGCAGAATTGCATGGAGAACCATGCAATTTCAGTTGGCATTCCTGGGCAGTGATTGGGGGGGGGGGGGGGGGGGGCTAATGACAGCAGGCGTGTCGGTGTCAGGGACTGCATCGAAAGATGCTGTTCCACTGGCACCGGCGGCCATGTTCTGACAGACATTTGGCATAACAATTAGATTCTGTTAATGTCCGGTGGTGCTGCAGATATCTGATCGATGGTTAGTCTTTGTGCACAGATCAGATTTGGGCGGCATGGCATTAACATAAAGACACAAATGCATCTACTTATGAATCGCCCCCATAGTGAGGCTCTATTGTGATATTCTGTATTTATTGAATGCAGTGAATTAACCACCAGTCCTGTGGTAAGGGCCAATGAAGATGTGCAAGGAATATGGGAGACCCAGGAGCTGGTGGGACAGTGGAAGAAGGGTAGCACTGCAGGAGGCAGCAGGAATTTTTCCTCTTATCACCTCAACCCAGCCCTTCCTATTTTTGTGCCCACTAAAGTCCATCTGGTGAAGGTGACGTTGCGACAGAATTGTCCGGAAGACCAGTGTCATGCGATTGGGTTCCATGTGTACTTGGTGAGTGACATATTTGAGTCTGTGGTTGTAAAATTTACAGTATAAGTATAAATAGAGCATTACTAGATGCCTATACTTAAAGTAAACCTGATCCCGAAAAAGAGGAATAAGTTTCCAGTTTACAAGAATCCTAGATGAATAAAATACTCCTTTATAATGAGGTGTCATAACCATAAGCTTTACTGTATGTGTGTGTGTGTATGTATGTATATATATATATATATATATATATATATCTACTATCATCCACTAGGGGACACCGGAGTTAAACAGCTGGGGTGTGAAAAGTGCAGACCGGAGGTAGCACAATGTGATAAATAAAAAAAAACTATGCACAGCTGTCTCCTCCCCCTTCACACCCGCCATCCCTCCAGTTTGACAAATTGTGGTGGGAGGTAGAAGCACAAAACAGGAGCTCTTGATCCATAAGAATTTATTTCTAAACAGTTTCAGTTGCCCAATCCCACCTGATAGAAAGGAGGGTGTAGGTTGATGCTAAGGTATTCTGGGAGTGCGTGTGAGACAAAGATCCCTGTGGAAGGGATCAGCGGCTCACTCAGGAGATCTGCTAAACAGTGAGAAGCATAAGACTACATACCCTAGAACGATGCCGGCCGTAAGAAGGAGTTATTCAGGTCTGGCTTTTACTTAATTTAGGATGCAGTACTTTCATGCCAGAGGTAGAGGTTTTGGAGGACAAACTCGTGGAAACAGAGGCAGAGGCCGTTCCCAGTCAACAACCCGAAATCAGGACTCTAAGCCCACTAACAAAACGTTGGCATGACAGTCTCCCAGTTCATCTTGGGTCCCTCAAGGTGGGCGCCCAGTTGACAAGGTTTCAGGAAGCCTGGGCTGAAACCTCTACAGAAGTCTGGGTCAACAATATCCCAGGGATACAAAATAGAATTTCTAATATGCCCTCACAGTCAATTCTTTAGTATGGGTCTACCTCGGTGCCCTCAAAAGGCAAGGGCATTAGAAACAGCAATCCAAAAATTGCTTCAAACAGGTGATAGTACCGGTGCGGGTACCACAAAAAGGGACAGATTTTTATACAATTTTTTTTGTGGTACCCAAAGAAGATGGATCAGTCAGACCCATTCTAAAATTAACGGTGTTCAATCAATTCCTGACAGTTTACTGGTTCAAGATGGAATCGATACAGTCGGTCATTGCAGGGTTGGAACAGGGATTCATGGTGTCAATGGACATAAAGGATGCGTACCTCTATGTTCCAATTTGGACACCACATCAAGCATATCTGAGGTTTAAAAACAAATAGACAATAAATACTTGGCGCCTGATGTTACACAGCTGGCAAATGTATAACTAGGGCTGGGCTGCAGCTTCCTGATAAGGGTTATTGCAAGAACCCTCTAAAGTTTAGAAAAGGAATGTAAATTTAAAACCAAGGTTTTAGCAGGAAGTGCTGTCCAGTCTAATTAGTTGAATTAATAATATTTATTTACACATACATGACATATATGGCCATATAACACATAAAAATATAACAGGTTAAAACATAATTAATAAACACTCAGATATTCACCATTATGTATATTAAATCTGGTGTTAGTAAATCAGTCAGTTTGGAGTTAGTAAGCATGCATTCTTTTTCAATGCTGGTGTTAGTCATTCTCTCCCATTTAGTAGTAGAATAGTCCACTTATAATTAGATCCAACCAATGTTAGTATAGGGCACACTGCCTCTGATATCGCTAATGGTGGTTCTTCTACCTCTCTTAAATGGCATAAATATAGGGGCTTTGCATATTGGAGTCCAATCCTTAGTTGGTATAATGGATCCACAGGGACTTACATACAGGGGAGCGCTCCCTCCAGCTCCTTCCTTATAACAGCCGTTAATTAAAGAGCAATGTCCACAGCTGAACTGTTAAGTATGGGTAAGCACTAGCCAGCACGGAATGCATCCCGATCATGTGACGCGTTCCCCGCCTCTCCACTTCCGGGTATTCGGCGGCTTCCTCAGCCGTGTTTGGTTACAAACCTGCTGAATTCACTTTTATCCTCCCTTAATTGGTGCAATCATCTTATGACCTCACCCCACGGGCATTTTCATCATTGATTACTGGTTGCCAGAACACCATTTATTAGCCATTAAGGTAGACTACACATTCCAGCATTAGAACGACTTCCGATTTCCGGTCACATGTTTGCGTTCCAAAACATTTTACTCCATTAAAACATAACTATTGCATATTATATTATTAAAACGCATAAACAATCAACTATTTCTAGATAGACGTTTGCCAGCCTGCCCATCTATGTTACTAAACCCATCTTTAGGCAATAATCCTAGTGTATAAAAACACCAGGTAACATACACTATCCTAAAAGATTTTCAAACATTATTTAACTCTATCGTGTCATTTAGACCCCCTGGTGTTAGTCTTCATGGTAAAAATACAAAACGCCTCTCGTCTACATAAACGGTTGTATCTGTCTCCCCCTCTTGCTGTCAGTTTTATTTGTTCGATAGCTGTTACCTTTATGTTTTTCATAGAGCCTTTCTTACAGTCCGAAAAATGTCTGTAGAGAGAATTATTCACAGAACTCATCAGAATATTCCGTTTATGTTCCATAAACCTGATGTGTAAATGTCTGGTGGTGCGGCCCACATATTGGAGGCCACACCCACAGTCCTACACACAGATGACAAATTCAGACCTATAGTTAATAAAGTCCTTTAATAGAGAATATTTCCTTAGATACATTAGAGGTGAAGGAGACAGTTTACCTATTGGTACAGTTATACGTAAAGCTACCCATTTTCCCACACTGGTGGAAACCTTGAGGTTTAATAGGTAACCATGTCTCTGAAGGTCCCATTTCATTTACTACTTTTGCTTTTAATCTAAAATTACTAGGAGCCAGTTTCTGTTTTAAATTACCAGATTTCCTAAAAATAATATAGTCATTTAATATACCCGTGCTATTCAGAAGCTCATCAAGTTCTAAAAGATGAAAATTCTTTTTCACAATCTTCTTTATAGCAAAGGCTTTGGAGTTATATTGGGTTACAAAATGAACACCCCTATATATACTTTTCTTTTCCCTTTTCAACATATCCTTTTGATCACCTAGGAGAGACCTCCTATCTAATCCGGCAACCTGAGTTAGTGTAGTACCTAGCAGTTTCTTTGGATGTTCTTGTTCTAGGAATGCATCATACATACATTGTGCTTGTCTCTGGAACACTTCAGGGCAAGAGCAATTCCGTTTTAACCTAATAAATTGACTTTTAGGGACATTTGTCTTCCATTTAGTGAGGTGGCCACTTTTAAAATTCAAGTATTTATTCTGATCGACTTCTTTAATATATGTTTTTGTGTTCAGTTTATTATCTGTTATTGAGAGGGCTATATCTAAAAATGTTATTTCTGACTGATGCATTGTGCTCGTGAAAGTTAACCCAAATTTATTACAATTTAACGATGTGACAAAACTATTAATCAAATCCAAAGCCCCATCCCAAATTATAAGTAAATCATCTATATACCGTCCGTAGAGAACCAGGTTCGCCTCGAACCCCGCCCAGATGTGTTCTTCCTCAAAGCGCCCCATGAAGAGGTTGGCGAAGCTCGGAGCGAACCTGGTCCCCATTGCGGTGCCCCGTGTTTGTAAATAATAATAATTATTAAACAAAAAATAATTGTGACTCAATATATACTCAATAGAAGACAAAATAAACTCCTTCAGTACATCAGTAACCGTGTCATCCTGTGACAAATATTCTATCATTTGAAGCCCTAATGCATGATCAATATTTGAGTATAGTGATTCAGCATCACATGTAATGAACCAGTATGTAGGTTTCCATTCCACCTGCTCAATAAGTTTAAAAAAACAAGTAGTATCTTTTATATATGATGTTAATAGTTTCACATGTTTCTGCAAAAAACTGTCCACAAAGTATGACAAATTATTGGTCATTGATCCCACTCCAGATATTATAGGTCTTCCGGGAGGGGAGATTAAATTCTTATGGATCTTTGGAAGATAATAAAATTTTGGAACTATTGGATATTGAGCAAGTAGGAAATGGCACACCTCCTTTTGAATAGCCCCTCATCCATTGCTTTTTCTAACATGTTTTTTAGGTCATTCATAAACCGCTCAGTCGGGTTACCTTTTAGCTTCGTGTAATAAGCCTGATTATTAAATTGACGGTTTGCCTCTACCAAATGATCCAAATAACAATGATATAGATAAGTGAATACACAAAATAAAAGCTGGATGTCAGTTTGTCTATTGCTTAAAAAAAACTGTTGTTTTAAATGTAATTCTTATATGTTTGCAAAAACTTTTAATTTTAGTAGCAATTAAGGAAGGTTGTTTAGCTTTACAGTATTTCCTAGACTGTGGTTAGCTAGTATTCTATAGAAAAGGGAAGTCAAAAAGAGGATTTTGGTACTTACCGATAAATCCATTTCTCTGAATCCTCTAGGGGACACTGGAACATCATATACATTAGGGGTGTGAAGCTTGCAACCGGAGGTGTGGCACAATCTAAAAATTAGCATTGTCTGCACAGCCGGTTCCCCCCCCTTCACGCCCTTCCTCCCTCAGTTTGTAAAATTTGACTGAGAGAATAGGACATGAAACTATAGCACATGGCGAGGAACCGAACCGTACCACTAATCAAACAGCATCCAAGAAACTCTTACCAGAAAAACTAACGCTGTTTGTATGAACTGTTAAAAAAGAACTTTGAACACAGCAGGTTGACAGCACCGAGGCGAGTGTCCAGTGTCCCCTAGAGGATTCAGAGAAATGGATTTATCGGTAAGTACCAAAATCCTCTTTTCTCTTTCATCCACTAGGGGACACTGGAACATCATATACATTAGGGGACGTCCCAAAGTTACTCCCAAGGGTGGGAGTGCTGTCAGTGTCCTGCCAAACTAAAGCGTTCAGACTCTGAACCTCTGGACGCAACCGTATCAAACTTGTATAATCTCGTGAACGTGTGTGCTGATGACCACGTTGACTTCAAAGCCGAGTAGTAGAGGCACCCCCTGATCTGGTGATATGGGCAACCGGAAACGGAACCCGTCTACTACAGGAGAAGCATGCTTGCCTAAAGGCAAGCCTAAGCCAGCTAGCCTGAATTTGTTTAGATGCTGGACCACGTTTCCTTGGACCCTCAGAGAGAGAACAAACAGTTTTTTAGACTGTCTGATGGACGACCTAAACCGTTCATATGTCCGTAGACCTCTTACAATGTCCCAAGACACGTTCCCATCTGCAACCCCCTGAACAGATGGGATCACAGACGGCTGGTTCACATGAAAACCCTGAAACTACCTTAGGATCGTACGGAGTTCCGCCCTACCTTCAAGTAAAAGTAGAAAGGGAAGTTTGACACGACAAGGCTCATAACTGAAAGACCCGTCTGGCTGAAGCCAAAGCAAGCAACAGCGTGACCGTCCAGGAGAGATTTCACTTGTACTCTCTCCAAAAGCTCAAAAGTTGTTGATTTTAAATATGCCAACACCAAGTTCAGGTCCCATGGTGTCGTGGGAGGACGGAAAAAGGAGGTTGTATCCTCCGAACTCCCTGTAAGAAAGTCTGAAATTCCTATAAGGATGCTAGGCGTTGTGAAATAGAATGGAGATCCAAAACCTGAACCTACAAGGAAACTAAACGTAGGCCTCCATCCAAACCTGGCTTGGAGAAAACGAAAACGTCGAGACAGATGGAATTCTATCTAATCCCAACCCCGTTCCTGACACCCGTCCAAGTATCTGTTCCTATAGTGTAGAAATACATGGCCGTGGCCGGCTTCCTAGCTGCTAACATTGTAGGAATAGCCGCCCTTGGTAACCCTCTATTTCTCAAGATTCGGGTGTCAATAGCGACGCCGTTAAACGCAACCTGTTCAGGTATGGGTGGAGGAATGGCCCCTGTAACAGTAGGACTCACTCTGTAGCCTCCAGGAATCTTCCGCCAGTAGCCCCCACAAGTCCGAGTACCAACTACTGCGGGGCCAGTCTGGTGCAATGGGAATTTGCCCACACTCTTTCCCGTTTCGCTTTCTTTAGTACTCTGGTATGAGAGGAAATGGTGGAAAGATGTAAACCCTTCTGTAAGACTCCATTCCCTACTGGAACTCTCGTTCTGGTCCCATACCTGGGCAGCGGATAGTTGTATCGAGGGGCCATTAGGTCTACCCGAGATAGGCCCCATCTCCTCCCCAGCATCTCAAAGACTTGTGGGAGTAGAGCCACTATCCTGGATGTATGTCCTGGCGACTGCGATAACCTGCTTGCTAGTTTCCACTCCTGGAATGAACACCACCGAGAGGACGATGTCACGTCTTTCTGCCCACAGCAAGATCTTAGTGGCTTCCTATAATGCCATCCTTTTTTTTGTTTTTTGTTCCTTCTCGATTGTTTATGCATGCCGTCGTTGAGACATTGGCCGACTGTCTCTTCAAGTGTTATCCCTTCATCAGGTTTTCGGCGAAGAGAAACGAATTGTAACTGCTCTCAGTTCTAGAATATTTATGGGTAGACTGCTCACGTGTGACGTGCATCTGCCCCGAAATGAATACCCTCCAGGACGGCACCCCAAACTCTGAGGCTGGCCTCCGTTATGTGAATCCTCCAATCCCAAACGCCAAATCTCTTGCATGCTGTGAGATTCTTGTGTATCGACCACCAAAGTAACGAGGTCCAGACCTGTGGCAACAAACAAACCTTCGTGAAGTTAATGTGGAAGGAAACCGGGTGGTTTCCCCCATTTTCCTTATGTCTTGGATCCTGTTCTCTGGGAGAAACACCCTCAATTGCCTTGGGTCTAGTATTAGACCAAGGAATTGAAACCTCTGCACTGATATCGGGTTGGATTGCTTGAAGTTCACAATCCAGCCGTGTTAAATGAGAAATTGATGTGTTGTCAGAGTATCCCTGATCAGGTGTTTCTGAGAACGGGACCTGCTTAGCAGATCATCCAAGGTAAGTATGTTCTTAACTGTTAAGGCTTTCAAATTTGCGACTATTATCTATATAAATATCCGGTCCGGAGTTGGACTCGAAACTAGGACCTTATGCTAAGTGCACTCTAGCATTGGTCCACTGAGCCATGTCTCTTAATAATCCTTATATAAATTCTCGGTCTGATAGCCAAAAGGTAAAGCTTTGAACTGGGAATGACCAACGCGAATCATAAGTACGCTTGGTGAGAAGTCCGAATTTGTACATGAAGGTACGCATCCTCCATGTTCATGGACACCACTTGTCCTACACTTGCAAAAACTGACTAGATTGACTCCATCCTGAATCTGTAAACCATTAAAAATTGGTTTAAAAGTTCTAAATTGAGTATTGGTTTGACCAAGTCGTCTGGTTTTTGGCACCTCCAAACGATTTGAACACATCCAGTAACTCTCTGAGAATCCGGAACTGGAAAAATTATATTTGTGTGCTCTAGCCTTTGAATCACCGTTTGTAGTGCTCCTGCCTTCAGCGGCTGTATGATTAAAGTCTATCTTGTAGTCCTGGGAAATAATCTTGCTGACCCAGCCTACTGGCCATTGGCATATCACTATGACAACCTGGTAGGCAGAATGATTGATTCTTCCGCTGCAAAATCCACTTGTCTGATTTGTGGACCAAGAAAAGCTTCCCCTCCCAGGGAAATAGTGGTAACTATAACCATTTTTACCGAAGCACGAACCTCCCCTTGTGATAAGTACTTCCCGTTTGTGATGTTCTTGTACTCATAAAGATTGATGTCAATGTAAAACCCAACGTATCTACAACACCTTGCTTTCCAGGGTTGTGAGAAGCAAGATTACCCTGTTGCCAGACTAAGCAGGGGTGAGTCCACCCCCGTTGTGGGATCTTTTTTCCTTCTGTGGAATCAGAATACTGTCGGCCATCGAAAACCCTTTGCGCTATGTGGCTGAGATCGAGATGCTATCATCCCTAGTAACTTGGCAAATATAAGGGTTAACTCTCGGTATATGCACTGTTAGGCAAACTTTACTTGGGGATTTGGAAGCATTTACTGGCTGCTTCTAGTCAATCAATGATTCTGACGGTACACTTTCTTGAATGAGAGCCACCTCCTCTTCCCACTTCTACTGTAGGCTAGGGAGGAGTTGTCGCACATTCTGTTATACCTTTGCGTATGGAGAAATCCTAACTATGAATTTCCCCTCGGTTTTGGATGGGCCCGTAGCCCATACTCCAATGCAGAATATATGTCAGAGTATTTCTCCCTGACCTCGACGGACCACTTCCCCCTAGCTGTGTGCCCATTCTCAACTGTCGCACACTTCCGGGATGGTAACCGTAGTGCTCCTTGTTTTACCTGAGACACCAAAACAAATCCGTGTGGTCGTGTTTACCCTAGATAAACATATACATACCACTCAGCCGAACTTCCACCTTATTAGAATAGGAGGAGAAAGACCGTTGAAATTCTTTTTTGGGGAGCTTTGAAGAGTATGTTCAAACAGCTGGAAATTTCCTACTAAAAAATAAGTAAATGATTAAAAACTTAATTAAAGAAATACTCATTTATCGATCACCCACAAAACCATCACTGTTGATACAGCTAAAGTTGAATGGGTAGATATCTTCTGATGCTCCCTCCTCCGCCGTACCTGTCAGCAGCGTCCGTTGGGGGAATTATGTATAAACAAATAAATATAGAATTTGATGGAAGTCCAAGGTATACTGAAGTTACCTGACAGGAACTAAGTCTTAGTTTTCTTGCTGGTGCTTTTGTTGAAACCGCACCTCCACAGGTCACTCTGCAGTGCTTTCTCCTTTTATAATAGGAACGAAAGACAATAACGGATTATGGGAACAAAGTACACTGGATTCATCTGGCTGTACTTTTCTATATACTGTAAAATAAATAAAACACCAGCCTCGTTGCAACCCTCGCATTTATGAGGTCGGGTTGATATCCAGTCTTTGCCCTTTTATTTTCATAGAATCTTTGAATGAGAAGTCCCTTAGAAAATATAACACATAATATGATCAAAACATATGGAAATTCCTTTGCATCAGCATTAAATTAACACCAGCCCAGAGCGTCTGTTCAATGCCTGGAGCATTAGCCCACTAGTCCATCGGAGCTACACCTTATGTCCAGCAGAGGGAGTACTTAAGAAAATATGTCTCCACTATTGAGGGGCGTATACTTTATCTATGTCCCCCTTGCTAAGCTCTTTGGCGCCTTTTATGTTTAAAAATGGGCGCCACTGAAACTTTTCATATATATATATATATATATATATATATATATATATATTAATGAGCCCCCAGCGCCCTGGACGCTGACCGCCCAGCGTGTGCCGCGTATTGCAATCATCTCCCCCCGCCGTCTACCCCAACCTCCCGCGCCGTGTCTGCTCTTGGACACAAACTCTCCCTCCCCGCGTTCAGTGACGGCGCAGGCAGGCCGATCGCCGGGCCCGTGCCGCGGCCGTATAGTACACTGGAGTGCGGAGGAGGGTGAACCGGGGGGCAGTCTGCCTCAGCATTTTCCCCTCCCGCCCCGTGATCAGTAGAGGGCGCAGGGAGAGCTGAGGCGCAGCGGCTGAGAGCCGCGATGTCATCACAGTGAGGAGGAGGAGCAGCGGGGGATTTCTGCTCAGCAACTCTTCCCGCTGAGGTAATTGCAGCAGCGCGAAATTATATTTCTGTGTTATAAATAGAATGCAGAGTAGGACACACTCATTTACAGTAATGACAGCCAGTGTATGCAGAGTTCTTATACATCTCTTCTCCGGAGCAGGCTAGTGTCTAACTAGTCAGATCCTTAAATATGGGTCTCCTTTTAAAGTTTAAGCCTGGCCAGCATTATAATAAAGTTTCAGGTGGAATTAAAAACCCCAGTAAACTATTTCTCTTTTTTTTTTTTTTTTAACTAGGGCCCTCATTACCACCAGTACTCACAGTTATGGGAGATGCAAAAAAATAATCTGATGCTTCGGATTTTCAGGAGGAGAGATGCAGATCCCCTTTAGTAGGGATCATTGTCTCTCTCTCTTTTCAAGACTTTTGTCCCCCTTTTAATTAGGTTGACGCAGCCTTAGTGATTTTCTTTTGTAATGGAGCAGGTGCTCCCTTCTGTGCTTGTACCTCCTAGGCACAATTTTTCAAACTGAGGGAGGAGGGGCGTGAAGGGGGAAGAGCCAGCTGTGCAGACAATGCTAATTTTTAGATTGTGCCACACCTCCGGTTGCAAGCTTCACACCCCTAATGTATATGATGTTCCAGTGTCCCCTAGTGGATGAAAGAGAAAGTATGTTGAAGGTAAAAGTGTATTTTTAATATAACCGTTATAATCACAAGATGCTGAGCTAATTCATTGGAAATCCCCCATAAGGGGAGTTTATAAATTAGAATATATTTTGATATTTGAAATGTAATTGGTCTATGTATATGATTGGCTTGTTAATTTGATTAGATCATGTAATGCTGTGATGAAAGTATATAAGATGAAACCAATGTGTCAATGTCCAGTACATGATATTCTTTTATCGTGAGCCTTGTAAACTTCACAATGCAATAAATCTACCAAAGAGACTTCATTGTTCTTCAATTATTTTACATGACCATATCAAACACAAAAACATATGTTAAAGAAGTCGATCAGAATAAATACTTGAATTTTAAAAGTGGCCACCTCACTAAATGGAAGACAAATGTCCCTAAAAGTAAATTTATGAGGTTAAAACGGAGTTGCTCTTGCCCTGAAGTGTTCCAGAGACAAGCACAATGTATGTATGATGCATCCTAGAACAAGGATATCCAAAGAAACTACTAGATACTACACTGACCCAGGTTGCCGGATTAGATAGGAGGTCTCTCCTAGCTGATCAAAAGGACATGTTGAAAAAGGAAAAGAAAAGTATAGATAGGAGTGTTAATTTTGTAACCCAGTAGAACTCCAAAGCCTTTGCTAAAAAGAAGATCATGAAAGAATTTTCATCATATAGAACTTGATGAGCTTCTGAGGACCTTCAGAGACATGGTTACCCATTAAACCTCAAGGTTTCCACCGGTGTGGGAAAATGGGTAGCTTTACGTATAACTGTACCAATAGGAAAACTGTCTCCTTCACCTCTAATGTATCTAAGGAAATATTCTTTATTAAAGACTTTATTAAATGTAGGTCTGAATTTGTCATCTATGTGTTGGACTGTGGGTGTGGCCTCCAATATGTGGGCTGCACCACCAGACATTTACACATCAGGTTTATGGAACATAAACAGAATATTCTGATGAGTTCTATGAATAATTCTCTCTATAGACATTTTTCAGACTGTCAGAAAGGCTCTATGAAAAACATAAAGGTAATAGCTATCGAACAAATAAAACTGACAGCAAGAGGGGGAGACAGATACAACCATTTATGTAGACGAGAAGCCTTTTGGATTTTTAGCATGAAGACTCTAACACCAGGGTGTCTAAATGACACGATAGAGTTAAATAATGTTTACAATCTTTTAGGACAGTGTATGTTACCTGATGTTTTTATACACTAGGATTATTGCCTAAAGATGGGTTTAGTAACATAGATGGGCAGGCTGGCAAATGTCTATCTAGAAATAGTTGATTGTTTGTGCGTTTTAATAATATAATATGCAATAGTTATGTTTTAATTGAGTAAAATGTTTTGGAACGCGAAAATCCTGTGAAACTCCATTATTTTAAATAAACCTTTACATACCAGTGTTATCATATACTGCGGACGCAAATTGTGTCTTATTACCATATACGATAATAGTGCGCTAAATGTTGCAGCACTATGTCCCTTAAGAGAAAGCAAGTAGTCGCACACATGGTTTACTGAGGTCCAATGCTCAGGGATATAGATAGAGAGATAGAGATATATATATATATATATATATATATATATATATATATCTATGTGTGTGTAATTGATATTAAAAGGTGTGCATACAAAATAACATATGTACAGTATATCATTTAGTATAACATATATAAGCCCAAGTAAGTGGTACAGAGTTAGTTACCTAAGAAATAGTTACAGCCACATAAGAAAATAGTTACAGCCAGTATCATAGGTGTGCGCAGGGGGGGTGCCTGGTGCGCACAGGCACCCCCTAATGTCTGGCACCCCGATCTCACATGCCTGATGCAGCGATCGCCGAGCAGGCTGATTACTGTCCCCTCTGCGCTGCACCCTGTCAGGACCTCATTACCGACCGGACGCCTGGGTTAATCAAGGGTGCCACTTACACCGGCTTTCAAATTCCCAGCTCCACCTCCATCTACAAAAACAGTGTGACGTAACGTTATTACGTCATGCTGCTCGCATACCCACCACATACACACATCTCTCTGTCTATGCTGTGCCAACGCCAGCCACTGATGAGGAGCAGCATGCAGCCAGCGTTCCTCTTAGGAAGACAAATTCAATACTGGCAGGCAGTCGGCAGCAACATTGACACGTCACTCGTTTTTCCAGCAGCGGCAATACTAGTCTGCGAATGTCATTGTCAGTGAGTGACTGACTTGTAAGTAAGCTGTTGCAGCTTGCAGGGGAAAGAGAGGGGGAGCCAGACCAGGCTGAGTAGGAGCACTGTAATTGCAGTGAGTGCCATCAGGGGTGTTTGTTTGGTGCACACCGCACATCTGACAATGTATCTGCTTTATTAGGATTGGTACAAAGGTGGATATTTTATATGCGTTGACCATCAATAGATGGTGCTAGACACGCCCAAAAGGCGGTGCTAGACACACCCCTCCGACGGTGCACCCCCTAATAAAATGTGCTGCGCACGCCAGTGGCCAGTATACATCACCCGTAGCTCAGAGAACAGTCAACACCATTTAGAATCAGCAACACTGAGCTTCCTGGCCAAGGGAAAGTACTTATATACTGTATATTGGAGAAGGTACACATCTGGGCTGGGTCTTCTGCTATTGGTCCAGGAGAAGGATGTTTCCTATTCATTGTGTGTTATTGGTCAGTTCGAACACTGGAAGATACCTAATCTTGTGATGTGATTACAGTTGTTTACCTTCTGAGCTCCCACCTAAAGACCAGTTCAAACCGACCACAGTATCATACAGGAATATACATGAATCCGGTATCACTAATAACTTGTTGCCGCAATATGTGACAATATCCTCGCAACCACCGAATTATTACTTATGCGACCCTGAACATTTTAATCCCACACACAATGTCTTTATGCGATCCCATCCTCATGATAGATATATATATATATAGATAGATAGATATATATATATATATATATATATATATATAATAGATGCAAGTAAGCGGTACTCACCAGGCTTCATGTATAATGTAAAACGGTCCTTTATTAGATCCTACGTTTCGGGGTCGGACCCCGTTGTCAGGGACAGCATGAACATATATCAAGTGTGCAAAAACGTACATTTATACCCAACCCCAATCACAATCAGGCAGCCTTACCTGTCCCACCTGGAGGACGCCAGCCGCCCGTAGCACGGACCTTCCCGCTGGTCACGAATCATCTCTCAGCCGGACGGAGCCCATGACGTCATCTGGCGGCGCCCTCCGGCGCAGACAGCACGCTCTGCGTGATTGCTAAGCAACATATAAACAATGAATTTAAAAACACGATAGCACAGCAAATAACACTTTTCAGTATAGAATATTTCTGTTAACCATATTATACTTGCTAACAACAATTTTGTATGTAGTATCATAATAACCACCACACAAGTACCCACTAAAAACAAGTCAAAGATAAATGCAACATTTAAAGAAAACACTGCAAGCCAAGGCTCTCATTTAACCCCCGAGGTGCAATGGTATCTAAAACAAAGATCCACCTACATTCCTTTTGAAGTAAAACCTTCGCCCTGTTCCCCCCCCCGCATTTTAAGAGGGACGTGGTCTATAATAATGGCTCTCATACTAGCTATGCTATGTCTAACTTCAACACAGTGTCTGGCAACGGGCTGATCACTACTACCTGATTCCAAGGCATGCCTAATGGCTGTCCTGTGTTGCGCCATACATGCCTTGAATTGGCACTGTGTTTTGCCAATATATGCCAACCCACACGGGCAGGTCAGCATATAAATGACAAATGTGGTGCTACATGTAACAGAAAATTTTATGGAAAATCTCTTCCCTGTATGGGGGTGACCAAATGTATTTCCTGCTAATAGGGCTCTGCAGGTCACACACCCCAAACATTTATAGCAGCCATTTCTCCTACTAAGAAAGTGTTGAGGGTTCTTTTTATCCATGCCTGTGATATCAAGTTTAACCAAACGGTCCTTTAGATTCCTACCCCTAGTGTAACTGGGGAGTAATCTAGCTTGCTGCAATAAGGGTAAATCTGTATCACTATTAACCATAGGCCACCACTTTTTGGCCTGTTTGGTGAGAAAAGGACTTTTATCCGTGTATTGACTCACCCAAGGAACTACTTCTTTGGCACTATTCTGTTGACTATGTGTTTGATACTTAAGGGTGTCTACCCGTGGGATGTTCAAAACTCTATTCTTAGAGCTCTCTAAAAGTTTCCTGTCATAGCCTCTTTCTAGGAATTTATCCACCATTTTATCCAAAGTGGAATCAATCATGGTTGCATCTGAGGTAATGCGTCTAGCCCTCAACATCTGTGAATAGGGAAGACTGTTGCGGAGAGGCAGTGGGTGAAAACTATCATTCCTTAGTATGGTATTTCTATCGGTACTCTTTACAAATAGTGAAGTACCCAACGCATGTTCACCCATTGAGATATTAACATCCAAATAATGTACTGACTCAGTACTGATATCATATGACAGTTTCACCACACTATCAGACAAGTTGTGTTCATCCAATATGTTACGTAGATGTGTTACAGTGCCCAACCAAACAATCAGCAAGTCATCTATATATCTGACATATAGATCAATATTAGAAAGTAATATGCCATTACTCCAAAATAATTTTTGTTCAATGGCATACATATATGCGTTCGCGTACGATGGGGCCACTGAGGACCCCATCGCACAGCCTGCCTCCTGTAGATAAAACCTGCCGTCATGTATAAAGTAATTTCGGGTCAAGACCATATGTAGCAACTTCAGAAAAAATTCCACAGGTGGTCCTACATAAGATGGATTATCCACTAGGAGAGCCCTGACTGCTTCCACACCTGCACAATGTGGTATGCAGGTGTAGAGGCTAGCCACATCCGCACTACACAGTACCACCGATCCCGGACTTACAAGAACTTCACTTGGGGAACAGGGCGAAGGTTTTACTTCAAAAGGAATGTAGGTGGATCTTTGTTTTAGATACCATTGCACCTCGGGGGCTACATGAGAGCCTTGGCTTACAGTGTGTTCTTTAAATGTTGCATTTATCTTTGACTTGTTTTTAGTGGGAACTTGTGTGGTGGTTATTATGATACTACATACAAAATTGTTGTTAGCAAGTATAATATGGTTAACAGAAATATTCTATACTGAAAAGTGTTATTTGCTGTGCTATCGTGTTTTTAAATTCATTGTTTATATGTTGCTTAGCAATCACGCAGAGCGTGCTGTCTGCGCCGGAGGGCGCCACCGGATGATGACATGGGCTCCGTCCGGCTGAGAGATGATTCGTGACCGGCGGGAAGGTCCGTGCTACGGGCGGCTGGCGTCCTCCAGGTTGGACAAGTAAGGCTGCCTGATTGTGATTGGGGTTGGGTATAAATGTACGTTTTTGAACACTTGATATATGTTCATGCTGTCTCTGACGACTGGGTCCGACCCCGAAACGTAGGATCTAATAAAGGACCGTTTTACTTAATATATATGAAGCCTGGTGAGTGCCGCTTACTTGCATCTATTACAAATAGCTCGATGGAGTTTAAGATGGCACTGCAGCAAGTACATAAATTATCCGTAAGGGAGTGCCGGACAATTGGATATAATATATATATATATATATATATATATATATATATATATATTTCTCTGACGTCCTAGTGGATGCTGGGACTCCGTCAGGACCATGGGGATTAGCGGCTCCGCAGGAGACAGGGCACAAAAATAAAAGCTTTAGGACTAGGTGGTGTGCACTGGCTCCTCCCCCTATGACCCTCCTCCAAGCCTCAGTTAGGTTTTTGTGCCCGTCCGAGCAGGGTGCAATCTAGGTGGCTCTCCTAAAGAGCTGCTTAGAAAAAGTTATTAGGTTTTTTATTTTCAGTGAGTCCTGCTGGCAACAGGCTCACTGCAACGAGGGACTTAGGGGAGAAGAAGTGAACTCACCTGCGTGCAGGATGGATTGGCTTCTTAGGCTACTGGACACCATTAGCTCCAGAGGGATCGAACACAGGCCCAGCCATGGAGTCCGGTCCCGGAGCCGCGCCGCCGACCCCCTTGCAGATGCCGAAAAGTGAAGAGGTCCAGAAACCGGCGGCAGAAGACTTTTCAGTCTTCATGAGGTAGCGCACAGCACTGCAGCTGTGCGCCATTGTTGTCAGCACACTTCACACCAGCGGTCACTGAGGGTGCAGGGCGCTGGGGGGGGGGGCGCCCTGGGCAGCAATGATAATACCTTGTTCTGGCTAAAAATACATCACATATAGCCCCTGGGGCTATATGGATGTATTTAACCCCTGCCAGGTCTCACAAACACCGGGAGAAGAGCCCGCCGAAATAGGGGGCGGGGCCTATCTCCTCAGCACACAGCGCCATTTTCCTGCACAGCTCCGCTGCGAGGAAGGCTCCCAGGACTCTCCCCTGCACTGCACTACAGAAACAGGGTAAAAAAAACAGAGAGGGGGGGCACTTTTTTGGCGATATTGATATATTAAGCTGCTATAAAGGAAACAACACTTCTGTAGGGTTGTTCCTATATATTTATAGCGCTTGGGTGTGTGCTGGCAAACTCTCCCTCTGTCTCCCCAAAGGGCTAGTGGGGTCCTGTCTTCGATAAGAGCATTCCCTGTGTGTCTGCTGTGTGTCGGTACGTGTGTGTCGACATGTATGAGGACGATGTTGGTGTGGAGGCGGAGCAATTGCCGGTAATGGTGATGTCACCCCCTAGGGAGTCGACACCGGAATGGATGGCTTTGTTTATGGAATTACGTGATAATGTCAGCACGTTACAAAAATCAGTTGACGACATGAGACGGCCGGAAAACCAGGCGTCTCAGACACCGTCAGGGGCTGTAAAACGCCCTTTACCTCAGTCGGTCGACACAGACCCAGACACGGACACCGAATCTAGTGTCGACGGTGAAGAAACAAACGTATTTTCCAGTAGGGCCACACGTTATATGATCACGGCAATGAAGGAGGCTTTGCATATCTCTGATACTGCAAGTACCACAAAAAGGGGTATTATGTGGGGTCTGAAAAAACTACCTGTAGTTTTTCCTGAATCAGAGGAATTGAATGAAGTGTGTGATGAAGCGTGGGTTAACCCCGATAGAAAACTGCTAATTTCAAAGAAGTTATTGGCATTATATCCTTTCCCGCCAGAGGTTAGGGCGCGCTGGGAAACACCCCCTAGGGTGGATAAGGCACTCACACGCTTATCAAAACAAGTGGCGTTACCGTCTCCTGAAACGGCCGCCCTCAAGGATCCAGCTGATAGGAGGCTGGAAACTACCCTGAAAAGTATATACACTCATACTGGTGTTATACTGCGACCAGCCATCGCCTCTGCATGGATGTGCAGTGCTGGGGTGGTTTGGTCGGATTCCCTGACTGAAAATATTGATACCCTGGATAGGGACAGTATTTTATTGACTATAGAGCAATTAAAGGATGCTTTTCTTTATATGCGAGATGCTCAGAGGGATATTTGCACTCTGGCATCGAGAGTAAGTGCGATGTCCATATCTGCCAGAAGAAGTTTATGGACGCGACAGTGGTCAGGTGATGCGGATTCCAAACGGCATATGGAAGTATTGCCGTATAAAGGGGAGGAATTATTTGGGGTCGGTCTATCGGATTTGGTGGCCACGGCAACAGCCGGGAAATCCACCTTTTTACCTCAGGTCCCCTCCCAACAGAAAAAGACACCGTCTTTTCAGCCGCAGTCCTTTCGTTCCTATAAGAACAAGCGGGCAAAAGGACAGTCATATCTGCCCCGAGGCAAAGGAAAGGGTAAGAGAGTGCACCAAGCAGCTCCCTCCCAGGAGCAGAAGCCCTCCCCGGCTTCTGCAAAGCCCTCAGCATGACGTTGGGGCTTTACAAGCGGACTCAGGGGCGGTGGGGGGTCGACTCAAGAATTTCAGCGCACAGTGGGCTCACTCACAGGTGGACCCCTGGATCCTGCAGGTAGTATCTCAGGGTTACAGGTTGGAATTCGAGAAGTCTCCCCCTCGCCGGTTCCTAAAGTCTGCTCTGCCAACGTCTCCCTCAGACAGGGCGACGGTATTGGAAGCCATTCACAAGCTGTATTCTCAGCAGGTGATAGTCAAGGTACCCCTCCTACAACAGGGAAAGGGGTATTATTCCACACTATTTGTGGTACCGAAGCCGGACGGCTCGGTAAGACCTATTCTAAATCTGAAATCTTTGAACCTGTACATACAAAAATTCAAGTTCAAGATGGAGTCACTCAGAGCAGTGATAGCGAATCTGGAAGAAGGGGACTTTATGGTGTCCCTGGACATCAAGGATGCTTACCTGCATGTCCCAATTTGCCCTTCACATCAAGGGTACCTCAGGTTCGTGGTGCAAAACTGTCATCAGTTTCAGACGCTGCCGTTTGGATTGTCCACGGCTCCTCGGGTCTTTACCAAGGTAATGGCCAAAATGATGTTTCTTCTGCGAAGAAAAGGCGTATTAATTATCCCTTACTTGGACGATCTCCTGATAAGGGCAAGGTCCAGAGAACAGCTGGGGGACGTAGTAGCACTAACCCAAGTAGTGCTGCAACAGCACGGGTGGATTCTGAATTTTCCAAAATCTCAATTGACCCCGACGACACGTCTGCTGTTCCTGGGAATGATTCTGGACACGGTTCAGAAAAAGGTGTTTCTTCCGGAGGTTGCTTCTTACGAAGCGATTCCATTCGGCAGATTCCACGCACGAACTTTTCAGTGGGATCTGCTGGACAAATGGTCCGGATCGCATCTGCAGATGCATCAGCGGATAACTTTGTCTCCACGGACAAGGGTGTCTCTTCTGTGGTGGTTGCAGAGTGCTCATCTGTTAGAGGGCCGCAGATTCGGCATACAGGACTGGGTCCTGGTGACCACGGATGCCAGTCTGAGAGGCTGGGGAGCGGTCACACAGGGAAGAAACTTCCAGGGAGTGTGGTCAAGCCTGGAGATGTCTCTTCACATAAATATACTGGAGCTAAGAGCGATTTACAATGCTCTAAGCCTGGCAAAACCCCTGCTTCAGGGTCAGCCGGTGTTGATCCAGTCGGACAACATCACGGCAGTCGCCCACGTAAACAGACAGGGCGGCACAAGAAGCAGGAGGGCAATGGCAGAAGCTGCAAGGATTCTTCGCTGGGCGGAAGATCATGTGATAGCACTGTCAGCAGTGTTCATTCCGGGAGTGGACAACTGGGAAGCGGACTTCCTCAGCAGACACGATCTACACCCGGGAGAGTGGGGACTTCATCCAGAAGTCTTCCACATGATTGTGAACCGTTGGGAAAAACCAAAGGTGGATATGATGGCGTCCCGCCTCAACAAAAAACTGGACAGGTATTGCGCCAGGTCAAGAGACCCTCAGGCAATAGCTGTGGACGCTCTGGTAACACCGTGGGTGTTCCAGTCAGTGTATGTGTTTCCTCCTCTGCCTCTCATACCAAAAGTACTGAGAATTATACGGCAAAGGGGAGTAAGAACGATACTCGTGGCTCCGGATTGGCCAAGAAGAACTTGGTACCCGGAACTTCAGGAGATGCTCACGGAAGATCCGTGGCCTCTACCTCTAAGACGGGACCTGCTTCAGCAGGGACCGTGTCTATTCCGAGACTTACCGCGGCTGCGTTTGACGGCATGGCGGTTGAACGCCGAATTCTAAGGGAAAAAGGCATTCCGGAAGAGGTCATCCCTACCCTGGTAAAAGCCAGGAAGGAGGTGACTGCACAACATTATCACCACATTTGGAGAAAATATGTTGCGTGGTGTGAGGCCAGGAAGGCCCCGACGGAGGAATTTCAACTGGGTCGATTCCTACATTTCCTGCAAACAGGATTGTCTATGGGCCTCAAATTAGGGTCCATTAAGGTTCAAATTTCGGCCCTGTCGATTTTCTTCCAGAAAGAATTGGCTTCAGTTCCTGAAGTCCAGACTTTTGTAAAAGGAGTACTACATATACAGCCCCCGGTTGTGCCCCCAGTGGCTCCGTGGGATCTTAATGTAGTTTTGGATTTTCTCAAATCCCATTGGTTTGAGCCACTCAAATCGGTGGATTTGAAATATCTTACATGGAAAGTAACCATGCTACTGGCCCTGGCTTCAGCCAGGAGAGTGTCAGAATTGGCGGCTTTATCGTATAAAAGCCCATATCTGATTTTCCATTCGGACAGGGCAGAACTGCGGACGCGTCCTCAGTTTCTGCCTAAGGTGGTTTCAGCGTTTCACCTGAACCAGCCTATTGTGGTGCCTGCGGCTACTAGCGATTTGGAGGATTCCAAGTTGCTGGACGTTGTCAGGGCATTGAAAATATATATTTCAAGGACGGCTGGAGTCAGAAAATCTGACTCGCTGTTTATACTGTATGCACCCAACAAGCTGGGTGCTCCTGCTTCTAAGCAGACGATTGCTCGTTGGATTTGTAGCACAATTCAACTTGCACATTCTGTGGCAGGCCTGCCACAGCCTAAATCTATCAAGGCCCATTCCACAAGGAAGGTGGGCTCATCTTGGGCGGTTGCCCGAGGGGTCTCGGCATTACAACTCTGCCGAGCAGCTACGTGGTCGGGGGAGAACACGTTTGTAAAATTCTACAAATTTGATACCCTGGCTAAAGAGGACCTGGAGTTCTCTCATTCGGTGCTGCAGAGTCATCCGCACTCTCCCGCCCGTTTGGGAGCTTTGGTATAATCCCCATGGTCCTGACGGAGTCCCAGCATCCACTAGGACGTCAGAGAAAATAAGATTTTACTTACCGATAAATCTATTTCTCGTAGTCCGTAGTGGATGCTGGGCGCCCATCCCAAGTGCGGATTGTCTGCAATACTTGTACATAGTTATTGTTACAAAAAAATCGGGTTGTTATTGTTGTGAGCCGTCTGTTCAGAGGCTCCTACGTTTGTCATACTGTTAACTGGGTTCAGATCACAAGTTGTACGGTGTGATTGGTGTGGCTGGTATGAGTCTTACCCGGGATTCAAAATCCTTCCTTATTGTGTACGCTCGTCCGGGCACAGTATCCTAACTGAGGCTTGGAGGAGGGTCATAGGGGGAGGAGCCAGTGCACACCACCTAGTCCTAAAGCTTTTATTTTTGTGCCCGGTCTCCTGCGGAGCCGCTAATCCCCATGGTCCTGACGGAGTCCCAGCATCCACTACGGACTACGAGAAATAGATTTATCGGTAAGTAAAATCTTATTATATATATATATATGAGTATAGTTTCCTGCTATTACAATTACATTATGAAATATATATAAACCGTGGGTTAGATGTGTTTAAAACTATGTGTAGGTGAATATAAATATTAAACATTTGAATTATACATCATTGTCTGGTCTGTACGATATTGAATGTCACCTTTTGGTGGTCTTGCTTAAATCATTTAAAGGTTTAAGCAAACAAGGGTTGTGTTGTTTGAGTACACGATCAGGCATTTGCCTATCCTTAGGGTTTTGTATGTTATATTGTGTTCTTATTTGTTCTGACCTATAGTGTAACAATGACAGTCCAGGATCTATTGACTCAACACACAACTCTCAATTGTTTGTGCTTACAGTTAGGCACACATAAGGTATTTACCTTCCCAACAAAGAAAAGCCTATGAGTAAAGAACACTACATTGTATGTTCACAATGGCTATTTAAGCAATCTGATATTGTGTTTTAACTGAGTGTCTGCAAATCGTTGACAATGTGTGTGTGTGGGGACTATGTATTAATTATGCGCTATATGAGTTTGTGTGCATGCAATATTTTTCGACTCTGACAATCCACAGGTGGAACGCAAACAACATGTGACCGGAAATCAGAAGTAGTTCTAATGCTTGAATGTGTAGTCTACCTTAATGGCTAATAAATGGTGTTCTGGCAACCAGTAATCAATGATGAAAACGCCCCACAGGTGGGGTGAGGTCATAAGATGATTGCACCAATTAAGAGAGGATAAAAGTGAGTTCAGCAGGTTCGTAACAAAACACGTCTGAGGAAGCCGCCGAATACCCGGAAGTGGAGAGGCGGGGAAACGTGTCATGTGATCGGGCTGCATTCCGTGCTGGCTAGTGCTTACCCATACTTAACAGTTCGGCTGTGGACACTGCTCTTCAATTAACGGCTGTTATAAGGAAAGAGCTGGAGTGAGCGCTCCCCTGTATGTAAGTCCCTGTGGATCCATTATACCAACTAAAGATTGGACTCCAATATGCAAAAACCCCATATTTATGCCATTTAAGGGAGGTAGGAGAACCATCATCAGTGATATCAGAGGCAGTGTGCCCTATATTAACATTGGTTGGATCTAATTATAAGTGGACTATTCTACTACTAAATGGGAGAGAGTGACTAACACCAGCATTGAGAAAGAATGTATGCTTACTAATTCCAAACTCTGACTGATTTACTAACACCAGATTTAATATACATAATGGTGAATATCTGAGTGTTTATTAAGTATGTTTTAACCTGTTATATTTTTATGTGTGTTATATGGCCATATATGTCATGTATGTGTAAATAAATATTATTAATTCAACTAATTAGACTGGACAGCGCTTCACGCTAAAACCTTGGTTTTAAATTTATATATCTGAGGTTTGCTGTGGAGAAGAACCACTACCAGTTCGGAGCACTGCCATTTGGCCTGTCATCAGCCACTAGGATCTTTACAAAGATCATGGCAGTCATGGTAGCAAAATTGAGATCATTAGGGGTAACAATAGTACAGTATTTGGACAACCTTCTTATCAAGGCTCCATCCCAGGAATGATTGATCCGGGATGCTCGGATCACTCACCAGATTCTAATTCAACATGGTTGGATTGTGAACATCAAAAGATCCAACTTACAACCAACGCAGAGAGTTAAATTCCTGGGTCTCATCTTGGATACAATACAATACAATTGAGAGTGTTCCTTCCGGAAGACCAGATTCGAGATATTAAGGAAATGGTTCGACAGGTTTTACAAAATCAGACAGTGTCTCTACATCTTTGTATACGGCTTTTGGGAAAGATGGTAGCATCTTTTGAAGCGATCCAATACGGCAGACTACATTCCAGACCTTTTCAGCTAAATCTGATTGATTGCTCAAGGGGCAGGCATGCATCTACTTCTTCACCGAAGAATCCGCTTGTCACCTCAGGCCAGGACTTCGTTGATTTGGTGGTCAGGTTCTTGTGACTATCAGCGGGAAAAAGGTTTGGAATCTGGTATTGGATATTTCTCTGACGTCCTAGTGGATGCTGGGAACTCCATAAGGACCATGGGGAATAGCGGCTCCGCAGGAGACTGGGCACAAAAGTAAAGCTTTAGGACTACCTGGTGTGCACTGGCTCCTCCCCCTATGACCCTCCTCCAAGCCTCAGTTAGATTTTTGTGCCCGGCCGAGAAGGGTGCATTCTAGGAGGCTCTCCTGAGTTTCTTAGTAAAAGTTTAGTTTTAGGTTTTTTATTTTCAGTGAGACCTGCTAGCAACAGGCTCACTGCATCGAGGGACTAAGGGGAGAAGAAGCGAACCTGCCTGCTTGCAGCCAGCTTGGGCTTCTTGGCTACTGGACACCATTAGCTCCAGAGGGACCGAACACAGGCCCAGCCTCGGAGTCCGGTCCCAGAGCCGCGCCGCCGGCCCCCTTATAGAGCCAGAAGCAAGAAGAGGTCCGGAAAATCGGCGGCAGAAGACATCAGTCTTCACCAAGGTAGCGCACAGCACTGCAGCTGTGCGCCATTGCTCCTCAGGCACACTTCACACTCCGGTCACTGAGGGTACAGGGCGCTGGGGGGGGGCGCCCTGAGCAGCAATAGAAACACCTTGGCTGGCGAAAATACATCACATATAACCCCCAGGGCTATATGGATGTATTTTAACCCCTGCCAGAATACAGCAAAAAGCGGGAGAAAAGTCTGCCGAGAAGGGGGCGGAGCCTATCTCCTCAGCACACGGGCGCCATTTTCCCTCACAGCTTTGCTGGAAGGACGTCTCCCTGACTCTCCGCTGCAGTCCTGCACTACAGAAAAGGGTAAAACAAGAGAGGGGGGCACTAATTAGGCGCAGTATAAATAAAACAGCAGCTATAAGGGGAAAAACACTTCTATAAGGTTATCCCTGTATATATATAGCGCTCTGGTGTGTGCTGGCATACTCTCCCTCTGTCTCCCCAAAGGGCTAGTGGGGTCCTGTCCTCTATCAGAGCATTCCCTGTGTGTATGCTGTGTGTCGGTACGATTGTGTCGACATGTATGAGGAGGAAAATGGTGTGGAGGCGGAGCAATTGCCTGTAATGGAGATGTCACCCCCTAGGGAGTCGACACCTGAGTGGATGAGCTTATGGAAGGAATTACGTGACAGTGTCAGCTCTTTACAAAAGACGGTTGATGACATGAGACAGCCGGCTACTCAGCTCGTGCCTGTCTAGGCGTCTCAAAAGCCATCAGGGGCTCTAAAACGCCCGTTACCTCAGATGGCAGATACAGACGCCGACACGGATACTGACTCCAGTGTCGACGATGAAGAGACGAATGTGACTTCCAGTAGGGCCACACGTTACATGATTGATGCTATGAAAAATGTTTTACATATTTCTGATAATACAAGTACCACTAAAAAGGGTATTATGTTTGGTGAGAAAAAACTGCCTGTAGTTTTTCCTGCATCTGAGGAATTAAATGAAGTGTGTGATGAAGCGTGGGTTTCCCCCGATAAAAAACTGATAATTCCTAAAAGGTTATTAGCATCATACCCCTTCCCGCCAGAGGATAGGGCACGTTGGGAAACACCCCCTAAGGTGGATAAAGCGCTCACACGTTTGTCAAAACAGGTGGCACTACCGTCTCCTGATAGGGCCGCCCTTAAGGAACCTGCTGACAGAAAGCAGGAGAATATCCTAAAATGTATATACACTCACACGGGTGTTATACTGCGACCAGCAATCGCCTCAGCCTGGATGTGCAGTGCTGGGGTGGCTTGGTCGGATTCCCTGACTGACAATATTGATACCCTGGATAGGGACAGTATATTACTGACTATAGAGCATTTGAAAGATGCATTTCTATATATGCGGGATGCACAGAGGGATATTTGCCGACTGGCATCAAGAGTAAGTGCACTGTCCATTTCTGCCAGAAGAGGGTTATGGACGAGGCAGTGGTCAGGTGATGCTGATTCCAAAAGGCATATGGAAGTATTGCCTTACAAAGGGGAGGCGTTATTTGGGGTAGGTCTATCAGACCTGGTGGCCACGGCAACTGCTGGGAAATCCACATTTTTACCCCAGGTAGCCTCTCAACATAAGAAGACGCCGTATTATCAGGCGCAGTCCTTTCGGCCCCATAAGTGCAAGCGGGCAAAAGGCTCCTCATTTCTGCCCCGTGGCAGAGGGAGAGGAAAAAGGCTGCAGCAAACAGCCAGTTCCCAGGAACAGAAGCCCTCTCCCGTTTCTGCCAAGTCCTCAGCATGACGCTGGGGCTTTACAAGCGGACTCAGGCACTCCCCTAAAGTCTGCTTTACCGACGTCTCCCTCCGACAGGGAGGCGGTATTGGAAGCCATTCACAAGCTGTATTCCCAGCAGGTGATAATCAAGATACCCCTCCTGCAACAGGGACAGGGGTATTATTCCACGCTGTTTGTGGTACCGAAGCCGGACGGCTCGGTGAGACCTATTTTAAATCTGAAATCCTTGAACACTTACATACACAGGTTCAAATTCAAGATGGAGTCACTCAGAGCGGTGATTGCGAACTTGGAAGAAGGGGATTATATGGTGTCTTGGGACATCAAGGAGGCTTACCTCCATGTCCCAATTTACCCTTCTCACCAAGGATACCTCAGGTTTGTGGTACAGAACTGTCACTATCAGTTTCAGACGCTGCCGTTTGGTTTGTCCACGGCACCCCGGGTCTTTACCAAGGTAATGGCCGAAATGATGATACTCCTTCGAAGGAAGGGAGTTTTAGTTATCCCGTACTTGGACGATCTCCTGATAAGGGCAAGATCCAGGGAACAATTGGTAGTCGGGGTAGCACTATCTCAAGTAGTGTTGCGGCAGCACGGTTGGATTCTCAATATTCCAAAATCGCAGCTGATCCCGACGACACGTCTTCTATTCCTAGGGATGATCCTGGACACAGTCCAGAAAAAGGTGTTTCTCCCGGAGGAGAAAGCCAGGGAGTTATCCGAACTAGTCAGAAACCTCCTAAAACCAGGCCAAGTGTCAGTGCATCAATGCACAAGGGTCCTGGGAAAAATGGTGGCTTCCTACGAAGCAATCCCTTTCGGCAGATTCCACGCAAGAACTTTCCAGTGGGACCTGCTGGACAAATGGTCCGGATCGCATCTTCAGATGCATCAGCGGATAACCCTGTCACCAAAGACAAGGGTGTCTCTCCTGTGGTGGTTGCAGAGTGCTCATCTTCTAGAGGGCCGCAGATTCGGCATTCAGGACTGGGTCCTGGTGACCACGGATGCCAGCCTGCGAGGCTGGGGAGCAGTCACACAGGGAAGAAATTTCCAGGGCTTGTGGTCAAGCCTGGAGACATCACTTCACATAAATATCCTGGAGCTGAGGGCCATTTACAATGCCCTAAGCCAAGCAAGACCTCTGCTTCAAGGTCAGCCGGTGCTGATCCAATCGGACAACATCACGGCAGTCGCCCACGTGAACAGACAGGGCGGCACAAGAAGCAGGAGGGCAATGGCAGAAGCTGCAAGGATTCTTCGCTGGGCGGAAAATCATGTGATAGCACTGTCAGCAGTGTTCATTCCGGGAGTGGACAACTGGGAAGCAGACTTCCTCAGCAGGCACGACCTCCACCCGGGAGAGTGGGGACTTCACCCAGAAGTCTTCCTCATGATTGTAAACCGTTGGAAAAAACCAAAGGTGGACATGATGGCGTCCCGCCTCAACAAAAAATTGGACAGGTATTGCGCCAGGTCAAGGGACCCTCAGGCAATAGCTGTGGACGCTCTGGTAACACCATGGGTGTACCAGTCAGTGTATGTGTTTCCCTCCTCTGCCTCTCATACCCAAGGTACTGAGAATTATAAGACGGAGAGGAGTAAGAACTATACTCGTGGCTCCGGATTGGCCAAGAAGGACTTGGTACCCGGAACTTCAAGAGATGCTCACAGAGGACCCGTGGCCTCTACCTCTAAGAAGGGACCTGCTCCAGCAAGGACCCTGTCTGTTCCAAGACTTACCGCGGCTGCGTTTGACGGCATGGCGGTTGAACGCCGGATCCTGAAGGAAAAAGGCATTCCGGAAGAAGTCATTCCTACCCTGATCAAAGCCAGGAAGGATGTGACCGCAAAGCATTATCACCGCATTTGGCGGAAATATGTTGCGTGGTGCGAGGCCAGGAAGGCCCCAACGGAGGAATTTCAACTGGGTCGATTCCTGCATTTCCTGCAAACAGGAGTGTCTATGGGCCTAAAATTAGGATCCATTAAGGTTCAGATTTCGGCCCTGTCGATTTTCTTCCAGAAAGAACTGGCTTCAGTTCCTGAAGTTCAGACGTTGTCAAGGGGGTGCTGCATATACAGCCTCCTTTTGTGCCTCCAGTGGCACCTTGGGATCTCAATGTAGTTTTGGGGTTCCTAAAATCACATTGGTTTGAACCGCTTAAATCTGTGGATTTGAAATATCTCACATGGAAAGTGGTCATGCTGTTGGCCCTGGCTTCGGCCAGGCGCGTGTCAGAATTTATAAAAGCCCTTACCTGATTTTTCATACGGACAGGGCAGAATTGAGGACTCGTCCACAATTTCTCCCTAAGGTGGTTTCAGCGTTTCACCTGAACCAGCCTATTGTGGTACCTGCGGCTACTAGGGACTTGGAGGACTCCAAGTTGCTGGACGTTGTCAGGGCCCTGAAAATATGTTTCCAGGACGGCTGGAGTCAGAAAATCTGACTCCCTGTTTATCCTGTATGCACCCAACAAGCTGGGTGCTCCTGCTTCTAAGCAGACTATTGCTCGTTGGATTTGTAGTACAATTCAGCTTGCACATTCTGTGGCAGGCCTGCCACAGCCAAAATCTGTAAAAGCCCATTCCACAAGGAAGGGGGCTCATCTTGGGCGGCTGCCCGAGGGGTCTCGGCTTTACAACTTTGCCGAGCAGCTACTTGGTCAGGGGCAAACACGTTTGCTAAATTCTACAAATTTGATACTCTGGCTGAGGAGGACCTGGAGTTCTCTCATTCGGTGCTGCAGAGTCATCCGCACTCTCCCGCCCGTTTGGGAGCTTTGGTATAATCCCCATGGTCCTTACGGAGTTCCCAGCATCCACTAGGACGTCAGAGAAAATAAGAATTTACTTACCGATAATTCTATTTCTCGTAGTCCGTAGTGGATGCTGGGCGCCCATCCCAAGTGCGGATTGTCTGCAATACTTGTACATAGTTATTGTTAACTAAATCGGGTTATTGTTGTTGTGAGCCATCTTTCCAGAGGCTCCTCTGTTATCATGCTGTTAACTGGGTTCAGATCACAAGTTGTACGGTGTGATTGGTGTGGCTGGTATGAGTCTTACCCGGGATTCAAAATCCTTCCTTATTGTGTACGCTCGTCCGGGCACAGTATCCTAACTGAGGCTTGGAGGAGGGTCATAGGGGGAGGAGCCAGTGCACACCAGGTAGTCCTAAAGCTTTACTTTTGTGCCCAGTCTCCTGCGGAGCCGCTATTCCCCATGGTCCTTACGGAGTTCCCAGCATCCACTACGGACTACGAGAAATAGAATTATCGGTAAGTAAATTCTTATTTTTTAACGACAGATGCAAGTCTCAGAGGATGGGGTGCAGTATTGGGCAACCATCAATTTCAGGGGAGGTGGTCAACATACGAGAGCCGCCTACCAATAAATGTACTCGAACTAAGAGCCATATACAAAGCACTTCAAGCGGAGACCTTAGTGTGAGCTCAGCACGTGAGGGTGCAATCGGACAATGCGACAGCAGCGGCATACATAAATCATCAAGGAGGAACAAAAAGCCACGCGGCCTTAAAGAAGGCTACAAATATTTTGTCTTGGACGGAAAAGCACAACATAATCCTGTCGGCAATCTTCATTCCAGGAGTGGACAATCGGGAGGCCGATTACCTCAGCCGTCAGAATATGCACCCAGGAGAGTGGAGTCTACACCCTGGTAAGACGGTGGGGGTTACCGCAGATAGATCTAATGGCCTCCCAGAACAACCATCAGCATCCAAGATATGTGGCCAGGACACAGGATCCAGCAGCAGAGGCAGTGGACGTGCTGGCAATTCACTGTACATACGCACCGGTATACATATTCCCACCGTTTCCCTTATTGCCAAGAGTGCTAAAAAAAGGTGAAAACAGGAAAGAGCGTGGGTAATTTTGATAGCACCGGACTGGCCTCGCAGAAGTTGGTACTCTGATCTTAAGGGACTCCTAGCGGAAGTTCCGTGGAGACTGCCGCAAAGGGAGGATTTGCTGTCACAAGGCCCATTTCTGCACCTAGACCTGAACCGTCTACGTTTGACGGCGTGATTCTTGAAACCAGGATAATAAGGGAAAAGGGTATCCCTAAATCAGCTACATCTACCATGTTAGCAGCAAGAAAACCTGTGACTGCGGCACACTATTATAGGATCTGGAAGAAATACATGGACTGATGCCAGCCTAAGGGTTGGAACCCCAGAGAATTCCGCCTTACTAGATTGTTGCGGTTTCTCCAAACTGGTTTGGAAGGAGGTTTGCGGTTGGGATCACTAAAAGTGCAGGTCTCAGACCTTTCAATCCTTTTCCAGCAACGTCTAGCGTCTTTGCAGGGGTTCAGACATTTTATACAGGGAGTGTTGCGAATACAACCATCTTTTCGTCCCCCCACAGCTCCGCGGGATCTAAATTTGGTGTTGGAATTTTTGAGATCTGACCTTTTCAAGCCTTTGGAACGGGCAGATCTTAAATATGTGTGTTGAAAGTCTCTCTTGCTTTAGCATCGGCTAGGAGGGTCTCTGAATTGGGAGCCCTATCATGTAAACGTCCCTTCCTAGTTTTTCACGAAGACAGGGCGGAACTCCGTACAAAGGCGGAGTTTTTACCTAAGGTGGTTTCTGGTTTTCACATAAACCAACTGATCGTGGTCCCATCTTTCCATGAGTTGTCAGAGGGGGACCTTTCCCTGGATGTGGTCAGACCTTTAAGGGTGTACGTACAGGCTACGAGTTCCCTTAGAAGGTCAGATGCTTTGTTTGTACTGTATGATGGCCCCAGGAGGGGTTGGCCAGCTTCAAAACAGACGTTGGCTAGATGGATAAGGCTAACCATCAAACAGGCATACGTTTCAAGCGGTAAAAGAGTCCCGTTTCGAGTGGGGGTTCGTACCACCAGATCAGTGGGAGCTTCTTGGGCGGCGGCTAGAGGAGCTTCCACAGCCCAACTTTTGTAGAGCTGTGATGTGGTCATCAGCACACACATTCACTTGTTTCTACAAATTTGATACTTTTGCATCTAGAGATTCAAATTTTGGACGTTTTGTTCTACAGGCTTCGGACAGCACTCCCGCCCATGGGAGTATCTTTGGGACGTCCCCAGCTGTCTAACTTCAGTGTCCCCTAGTGGATGATAGAGAAAAGAGGATTTTGGTACTTACCAATAAATCCATTTCTCTGAATCCACTCGGGGACACTGGACGCCCGCCTCGGTGCTGTCAACCTGTGTCTGTTCTTGTTATATTGACTCAACCATGTTTGGTTAATGTTTTGATAGTTCTTGGTTGATGTTTGACGTTATGGTATGGTTGGTTCCTTCCCGAATAGTTTGTTCATTCATATTCCCTCTTCGCTCTGTCAATTTTTCAAACTAGAGGGATGGGGGAGTGAAGGAGAAGGAGCCAGCTGTGCATAGTTTTTGTTTATTTTTTATTACATCGTGCTACCTCCGGTTTGCATTTTTCACACCCCAGCTGTCTAACTCTAGTGTCTACGAGTGGATTCAGAGAATGGATTTATCGGTAAGTACCAAAATCCTCTTATTTATTTACTAGTTGGTTTCTACATAGTGGAGTGTGTATAATAATTTTACTAAATGATTAAATTTGCACAAAATTCTTGTTCTTTATTAGATTCAGAATTTAATCACCTACAGTATACTCATTTATATATGATATATTGTGTCTGCCACTAGGTTCCACATGACAGCAGTTGCTCCCCAATTTCACAAGAGCCATGTGCCAGCTGTGTTCCACATAGCCATTCTCAGGAAGTGTCCAAGATCTGTGACCTATCTCCTGGGCAATATGTTGTTGTGCCTTCCACTTACCTACCTGACCAAGAGTGTGACTTTTTTGTAACTATTGCTACCAAGATTGACAGGTAAGTGTAGCATGTTGCTTCTAGCCAGCAAGATCCTCACAATATTATTCTGTCATAGACTGTCCATGCAGATGTGGCCTCATCAGTGCCGGCTCCAGGCACGTTCGACTGGAGCGGCCGAACAGGGCGCCGGCTATTTAAGGGCGGCTGCCCATTTCAAACATGGTGCCGGCCATCAGCCAATCAGGGCTCGCGGCCCGGCAGCAGCGGCCCCTGATTGACTGCCGGGCCGCGAGCTCTGATTGGCTCGAGGACCGGCGCCATATTTGAGATGACCGGCGCCGGAGAGCAGCCGCAGCTTCGCATTCAGACATCACGGTGGGTCACGCACGGGTGAGTCTGGTCCGGGGGTTGAGGGCGGGATGGGTGTCCCTTGTCCCTGCTGCCGTAGCGCAATCCCCTGCTTCCTGCATGTAGCTGAGGTCCCAGGAGCAAAGCTCCCAGACCTCAGCATTCGGAACACTGCGCACTGCCCGTTCCTCTCTCCGCACTTGGATAATACAGTTATCTGGCACTGGGGGCATTTTTGTATCTGGCAGCACTGTGGGGGCATTTTTGTATCTGGCAGCACTGTGGGGGCATTTTTGTATCTGGCAGCACTGTGGGGGCATTTTTGTATCTGGCAGCACTGTGGGGGCATTTTTGTATCTGGCAGCACTGTGGGGGCATTTTTGTATCTAGCAGCACTGTAGGGGCATTAGTGTATCTAGCATCCACTGTGGGGGCATATCTGCATCTGGCACTGTGGGGTCATATCTGCACTGTGGGGTCATATCTGCACTGTGGGGTCATATCTGCACTGTGGGGGTATATCTGCACTGTGGGGGTATATCTGCACTGTGGGGGTATATCTGCACTGTGGGGGCATTTTTGTATCTGGCAGCACTGTGGGGGCATTTTTGTATCTGGCAGCACTGTGGGGGCATTTTTGTATCTGGCATCCACTGTGGGAGCATTTTTGTATCTGGCGTCCACTGTGGAGGCATTTTTGTATCTGGCGTCCACTGTGGGGGCATTTTTGTATCTGGCGTCCACTGTGGGGGCATTTTTGTATCTGGCGTCCACTGTGGGGGCATTTTTGTATCTGGCGTCCACTGTGGGGGCATTTTTGTATCCGGCGTCCACTGTGGGGGCATTTATGTATCTGGCACTGTGGGGGCATATCTGCACTGTGGGGGCATTTATGTATCTGGCACTGTGAGGGCATTTATGTATCTGGCACTGTGAGGGCATTTATGTATCTGGCACTGTGGGGGCATATCTGCACTGTGGGGGCATTTATGTATCTGGCACTGTGGGGACATATCTGCACTGTGGGGGCAGTTATGTATCTGGCACTGTGGGGGCAGTTATCTATCTGGCACTGGGGGCATTTATGTATCTGGCACTGCAGGGGCATATCTGCACTGTGGAGGGCATTTATGTATCTAGAACTGTGGGGACATATCTGGCACTGTGTGGCCATTTATGTAGCTGCCACTGCTGGGGGGCATGTCACGTGTAGCTGGCACTGCTGGGGGGGCATGTCACGTGTAGCTGGCACGGCTGGGGGGCATGTCATGTGTAGCTGGCACGGCTGGGGAGCATATCATGTAGTGTTTCTGCTAGGCATCTGTGGCTAGGCAATGTGTCTCAGTGCTCTGCCTGGCGCAATGTGTCTCAGTGCTCTGCCTGGCGCAATGTGTCTCAGTGCTCTGCCTGGCGCAATGTGTCTCAGTGCTCTGCCTGGCGCAATGTGTCCCAGTGCTCTGCCTGGCGCAGTGTGTCTCAGGGCTCTGCCTGGCGCAGTGTGTCTCAGGGCTCTACCTGGCGCAGTGTGTCTCAGGGCTCTGCCTGGCACAATGTGTCTCAGGGCTCTGCCTGGCACAATGTGTCTCGCTTTTACATTTTCTCGCTCAGGGTGCTAGTAGGCCTGGAGCCGGCCCTGGTCCTCATACATCTTGCCTCAAAACGCCACGTAGCAGGAGATGCCTGGTGTGAGCTGACAGGTCCCGTGCAATTCCATTAGCATTGGCAATCTTATTGGCTACGCTATAATCGGTAGTGCTGAGCATCTTTAAGTCCAACTTTTTCCATTAAGATGTCTTATTCGCAAAATGATGCAAATAGGACGCACAAGCAGACTGCTGAGTAAAATTTTATGCGGCATGCCTGTATTCTGTGTGCGACTGCAGCTGTAAGTGCATATGAAATGGTACATTACAGTGTTTTGTAGGAAAACATTGTAGCGTAGCATGTCATATGCAGATACAGCCACTTTTGCACACAGAATATAGGCATGCCGCATATGCATCCTATTTGCATCATTTTGCCAATAAGACGCATATTAGTAGAAAAAGTTGCACGCAAAGACGCTTGGCTTGACTAGAAGGGCTGTTTAGCATGCATGGAGGCTATATTTAAGTGGACACATTTGTAGCTTTCAGGACTATTACCCACTGTGGTTTAAACGCAGATCCTGCCTTGTATTTTTTAATGATAATTTGAATTCATGTGCAAAGCTTGGAAGTGCATGTATAAGTAAAATATGTCTATTCTATGTGCCATGCCAATTTGTATTCATGCACTTCTTTTGGATGCTGATTGTCTATTTCTTGTGTACACAAAGCTGTTACCACACTTGAATAAGTCCATTGATGTCTATGGGATCACTTTTTGTGTACATATCCACTAAGGCTCGATAAAAGCCCTACCACCATTCTTATGCTGCATTATCTCCCATTACTGACAATAGCACATTCATTTCAATCGGTTTATATGCTACATGTGAAATTAATAAGCTATTAAAATGGCTTATAAATGGCTGGGAAGTTGCTGTGCGATACTGTACAATTAATATGGTAATGCTGTAAGAGGCATCTGTACGAAAAAGTCGCCTCCTGCCAGCATCTGCAATCCGAGTGCTGCGTCTGAAGACTCCGCATCAGATCACCATTGCTACCATCGGGAGGGGTGACACTAAAATGCCGCCTCCACTGCAGTGACAGAAGTCGGGTGCTGCAGTGTTACATTCTTCTGTAGCACCCGGCTCCTGTCATAGAAGAGGAGCCGACGGTGCAGGAAGCCCAGTCTCCGGGGGCAGGCCAACATCTCCGGGGATGCTGGGCTGTCCCCAGAGTGATGTCATTGGAATTCCCAAAAGACCATGCCCGCTCCAATTTAGGCCATGCCCCCTTTTCGGCCGGTGATGCCTCTGCCCAGATATATTCATGGAGAATCTAGGTACTGTTAGTACTCCTTCATCTACAGATCGCAGTAATAGAGTGGGACAGTAAGGTTCAGAAGCTGCGTCAAGTATCGTAGGGCATTGAAAGTCAGTAAGTCTTGAAAATGATTGGCCATCTGTGTGTGTTTGTTTTTTATTTATTATTATTATTATTAGTAGTAGTATTATTATTAGTATAATAATACATGGCTTATGCATCCCTCATTATGACGGGACCACTGAGATGGCAAATTTGCGATTCCAGTTGTCCCATTGTTCCTCAATCCCTTGAAACTCATAGCCAAGGGGTGCTTGGATGAGCCCAATACTTTTTCACATGATTGCTGAACATAGGGGCTCTAATCTGTAGTTCTTGTCTAATACTGGTTCAGGAATGTGGAAGATATGCTGCTCATTTATTTAATATACAGATATTATCCCGTTCACGCCAATAGTTTATTCATTATAATGGGGTTTGTACAAGAATAGGTTAAGTTCAGTGCCACTTGCATTCTGTGGAAAGGTATGTACGTTTATCCAGTATATTGTATGAGAATTACTTATCAAACTCATAGCATTTAGATGTATTTTCACCTGTAGTTTCTACTTAGCACAATGCCATTGGGTAACCATGCATAACAATGTCTATGCATCATATTCTTAACTTGTGAAACATAAAACTTCCTGCATATTAACGTCCGTTCTTCTTGTTTCCAAAGGGCACCTATCCATATCCAGGAGACTCTTGGACAAATCCTAAAAGAGGTGAGAGAACCATTCTATCGCTATTCCCTTTACAAGTCAACAGTGTGCTGCAGTATTATACACAACAGAAACTAAAAAGATGGCAAGTAACATTACAGGACAGCAAATCGTAGGCGGGAGTCTTAGGAAGAAGAAAAAAACAATTATTGGTGTTGTACAAAAATGACATATGTGGAGATAGCCATAGGAATGTGTGGAATTAGCAGCAAGCACATAGGAGGTATAGAACGCCTTCAGCCGTACAGTACATGCAAGGAAAAACTTCAACCAGGCAGCGTTGTATAGAAAATACTCTAGTGAGGAACAATACATACAAGATTGAATAATATCACAATTTAAGCAAATAAACAAATACAAAAATGAGCACAGCCAATGTTAAGCAGACCAAAATATTGTATTTTATAAATAAGACATTGAATCCTGAAATCTTAGACTAAATGAAGTCCCTTTTATGAAGCCAAAAAGCATTTGTCCAGATACTGAACCAGCTGTCGTATAGGTAGACACACTTGTGTGTTAATGGCTGTACATCATCAACTGCAACTAAGGTACTTATCCCAAAAAGGAAAATCTGGTTGGGATTTTGGTAGATGTACCTGCACATTGACTGTTAGATGTAGCTGGAATGGAGTAAGGCATCTCTGATAATAGTAATTATTACATGTTGGTAGTTCCAGGTTAAATGGCTGGGTTGGTATAAGAAGAGACCAGGGATTACAGTAAGCCTTGAGTATCCTGCAGTGCAGGAACTCGTCACTGTGATATTACAGGATTCTAAACAAGTGATTCGTTAGAACTAGTCTGTTTCCACCTGATTAACATGTAGAGATCAGATATAACCAAATCAAAACTGATGTACTGCCAGTAATGCACCAGTCCGTTTCCCAATACCCAAAAGCCAGGGTAGACTAAACAACAGTGAGGGCCACGCCTGCTTCGGTAACTTTTCTGTACAAATACTTTTCTGCTGCGGGGTACACTGGGCTCCACAAGGATTGGACAAAGGGGTGTAGAGTAGGATCTTGATCCGAGGCACCAACAGGCTCAAAGCTTTGACTGTTCCCAGAATGCACAGCGCCGCCTCTATAACCCTGCCTCCCTGCACAGGAGCTCAGTTTTGTAAGTTGGTGCTGCAGTAAGCAGGCACTGAACAGAGGGGCTGCTCCAGGCAGCCCTAAGAAAAGCTTTTTATGAGGTAAAAAGTGAAGACTTCAAGGGCAGCAGCGGTAGTAAATGTCTTGTGACCTTCACTGCTGCAGCTCCAGCCCTCCCCAGCGGCACTGTACACTCCCAAGCCCTGGTTGCCGGGTACCTACAGCGGAGGCTCCGGTTTTCTTCACATTAGACACACACGGCTGGGGCTCTACAGGATCGCGTGGCCGCACTTCGGTAGGGTGGTAAGTGGGTCCCGCTTGCAGGACCCGGTCTTTATCGCGATCCAGCGCGGTCAGTGGGAGGCGGGCCGCACGCGCTGGCGGTGGACACTGTGGATACAGGCGATCCCACTAGATCACCAGGGCATGGGCGCAGGTCAGGTTTTCGCTCTAAACCAATTCTTATATCGCCCACAGTACCCGGTGGTTTTGCCAGCAGAGGGGATAAGGCTTAGACCTAAAGCCCCTCCCCCAGCCCCAGGGCGCCATTTCTAGCAAGTGTTCCCGCCCTGGAGCTGCATATCTGTCTTTTCCTCACTCCCTGTCAGTGTCTGTGGCGCCATTATCCCTCCGCTCACTGTTCCTGGGACTGCTTGGGCAAATCCTCCTATGTAAAGCCGCCTGGTTGTTGTCAGTGCTGTGACTTTACATGACACTTAAGTATTCTACCTGCCTTTTTTAGTCAGTGTTAGTAAGAAAGAGTGCATTTAGTCAGGGGTTTATAGTACAGTTACCCTGTGACATACATCCAGTTCTTACTGTGTACTGTTATATCATTTGTTATATAGCTGTGTAAGCTAGTCCAGTGCAGTGTTATTGTCAGTAATAACCTCTGCATTGTAGAAACTGTGACTATCTGTGTGTGCATTTGATAGCTGAGTGGTGTCCATTTCGTGTCTTTCACTCAACCTGCTATCCCTATATTCTATAACCTGAGGGGGCTTGGTGCGTCAGGTTTTATCTAATATAGGATTTTCACAAAGATATACTGTATTACGTATTTTTCTCTGTGATTGAGTCACCATATCTGTCCTTTATCTCTGCTAGTGCTGACTACACTGCGCAGGGGTTTGGGTTTAGAGATATAGTGCTGCTGATAATTGTACTGTGTTACCTCATACTGCAAGTTATATCATGTCTGGTTCTGAGGGTAACGGTTCTGGGGCTGAACACACTGCCGGTGTTGCTGAAGCCACAGACCCATATGAGGAGAATATAGCAGCTGTGGCCTCTGCTTCTGGGGGCTCCTTGCCCCCCAGTGGGACTGTGGCAACGGGGGCAAATACTGACCCACCGTGGGCCGCTTTTTCCACGCTTCTGCATACGCTAGCTCATAAACTAACACGCCCTATGGGACCCCCAATGCCGGTACAACCGTATGTGGTCCCTGCAGCTAACCCGCCGTGGGCGGACGATTTATCTGCTCAGTTAAAGAAGTTGAACCAGTCCCTGACTACTAAAAAGTCTGACCATCGCTCGCCTAAGTCCAAGGGGTCCTCTAAGCGAGCGCTTGTCTCCTCACAATCCACTGCTGTCACTGACACCTCGTCTGATGAAGACGGCACGTATACTGACCCCACAGGTTCTGACTCAGATACGGCTGATGGGGAGGGTAGTTCACATGTGGATGTTCCTGATCTTTTGGAGGCCATTAAGTTAATTCTACAGATTACGGATGATCCCGAGCCATCCGTCCCTCCTAAGAAACCAGATAGGTTCAAGCGTCAGAAGGTGGTTAAACAAGTTTTACCTCACTCTGACCACCTAGTGGATATACGTCAGGAACCCTGGGAAAACCCGGGTACGAAGTTTGTGCCTCACAAGAAGATGCTGGCTCGCTATCCCCTCGCGCCAGAGCTGTCTAAGAATTGGGAAACGCCTCCTCCAGTGGACTCACATGTGGCCAGGATGGTGGTTTCCTCAGCTCTGCCTGTCACTACCGTCACGTCTCTAAAAGAGCCTACGGATAAGCGTGTGGAGGGTTGTCTGAAAGCGATTTACACCCTCACGGGTGCAGTGCAAAGGCCCTTATTGCAGCTACATGGGCTGCCGAGGCTATTGAAGCGTGGGCCTTTGCGTTAGATACTGAAATCTCCTCTGACCATGCTAGACAATGCTTGAAATATATTGTCACAGCTTCTCGCTATATTAAAGAGGTGGCTTCGGATGCCGGTATCCTAGCAGCCAAGGCCTCTACTACGTCAGTCCTGGCTCGCCGGATATTGTGTCTGAGAGCCTGGTCTGTGGATCTGGACTCTAGAAAAACCCTGGAGGTACTCCCTTTCAAGGGAGATATTCTGTTTGGGGAGGACTTAAATAAGATAGTGCCTGACTTGGCTACTGCCAAAACTGCCTGTCTACCAAATACCGCTCCTTCTGTGTCGAAGGTTAAAGGTACGTCCTTTCGCCCTTCAGGTAAAGTAAAAGCTCATGCGTACCACAAGCAGGCCTGCACTTCCAAACCTGGTAAGCCGCAGCCCAGCTTCCAAGACCGATGCCTGCCGCATGACGGGGCGGGCCTCCCCCTGGGGGATCCCAGGGTGGGGGTCCGGCTTCTAGGGTATACCCAGGAATGGTTGAAGACCACTTCAGATGCCTGGGTACGGGAAGTCGTCACTCGAGGTTACGCCATAGCCTTCAAAAACCGACCCCCTCATCGATTTTGCCAGACAGACGATTTGTCGGACCAGACAAAGGCAAACACTCTGCATTCAGTGGTACAGACCCTCCTGGATACAGGAGTTGTAGTACAGGTGCCTCTTGCTCAGAGGGGCCGGGGGTACTATTCTCCGCTGTTTCTAGTCCCGAAACCGAATGGGTCCTCCCGGCCCATTCTCAACCTCAGGGCATTGAACAAGTTTGTGAAGGTTTCCAAGTTCCGTATGGAAACCCTTCGCTCTATAGTTTTGGCCTTGGAACCTGGGGACTACATGGTCTCCCTGGATATACAGGATGCTTACCTGCATATTCCTATAGCAGCGTCACATCAGCAATACCTGAGGTTCGCTATTGGCAACCTTTATTACCAGTTTCGGGCGTTACCTTTTGGTTTAACAACGGCTCCGCGAGTTTTCACCAAAGTAATGGCGGTGATGACGGTAGTACTCCGCCGTCAAGGGGTCAGGATACTGCCGTACCTGGACGACTTGTTAATCCTGGCAAATTCCCCAGAACTTCTCCTGTGTCATCTGGATATGACGGTCCGGTTTCTACAAGCCCACGGGTGGTTCATCAACTGGAAGAAATCCTCCCTGGTCCCTGCTCAGAGCATGGTGCACCTGGGAGCACTATTGGATACTCACAACCAGCGGTTGTTCTTGTCTCAGGAGAAAGTCCTGAAGCTTCAGGACAGGATTTGTTGCTTCCTTTCTCGTCCGCAAGTGTCGATACATTCGGCGATGCAGGTGCTGGGCCTCATGGTCTCAGCATTCGACATGGTGGAGTATGCTCAATTCCATTCTCGCCCCCTCCAGAGGCTGATTCTAGCCAAGTGGGACGGCCTGCCTCACCGGATCAGGTCTCAGATGATCTCATTGACTCCGGAGGTCCGTCTGTTGCTACTTTGGTGGCTCCGGGATCAACAGTTGTGCAGGGGCCGTCCCTTCTGGATATCCAACTGTTGACGACAGATGCCAGTCTAAGAGGTTGGGGCGCGGTGCTGGAGCAACACTCCCTTCAGGGTCGGTGGACCAAGGAAGAATCTCTCCTCTCGATCAACATTCTGGAATTGCGGGCGGTCTTCAATGCGTTGAACCTGGCCCAGCATTTAATTCAGAACCGTCCTGTTCAAATACAGTCGGACAACGCCACCACAGTGGCTTACATAAATCATCAAGGCGGCACTCGAAGCCGTTTGGCAATGAAGGAAGTCTCACGGATTCTACGTTGGGCGGAACGCCATCTACCGGCCATATCAGCAGTATTCATTCCGGGAGTCCTGAATTGGGAAGCGGACTTTCTCAGTCGTCAGGACGTGCATGCCGGCGAGTGGAGCCTCCATCCAGAAGTGTTTCAACTCCTAGTGGAAAAGTGGGGTCTTCCAGATGTAGATCTGATGGAGTCTCGACACAATCACAAGGTTCCGGTCTTCGGAGCAAGAACAAGGGATCCTCAAGCAGCATTCGTGGATGCGCTGGCGGTGCCGTGGAGGTTACAGCTGCCGTACGTGTTCCCTCCGGTGTCACTCCTGCCCAGGGTAATTCGGAAGTTCAAGCAAGAAAAAGGAATTCTGCTTCTCATAGCTCCGGCGTGGCCCAGACGGCCCTGGTTCTCAGACCGGCAAGGCCTATCGTCAGAGCGTCCACTTCTGCTTCCACAACGCCCAGACCTCCTCGTTCAGGGCCCCTGTGTCTACCAGGACCTAGCCCGGCTGTCTTTGACGGCGTGGCTCTTGAAGCTTCCGTCTTGAGGTCTAAGGGTTTTTCTGAAGAGGTCATTAAAACTATGTAGCGGGCCCGGAAACTGGCTTCTGCTCGGATTTACTATATAGGGTCTGGCATTCCTACTTTGTTTGGTGCGCATCTATTAATTATGACGCTTCAAAGTTTAGTACAGCCAAACTTTTGGTTTTTCTGCAGCAGGGCCTAGATTTAGGCCTGCGTCTGGCCTCCCTCAAGGTTCATATTTCGGCCTTGTCGGTGTGGTTTCAGAGAAAAATTGCGACTTTACCTGATGTTCATACTTTCACTCAGAGTGTGTTGCGTATCCAACCTCCCTATGTCCCGCCTGTGGCTCCTTGGAACTTGTCGGTGGTTTTGGAGGCGTTGCAGGAGCCTCCGTTTGAGCCCCTGGGTTCAGCTGACCTTAAGTGGCTTTCCCTTAAGGTGGTGTTCTTGCTGGCTATTGCCTCTGCTAGAAGAGTTTCGGATCTGGGTGCCTTGTCTTGTAGTTCCCCATATCTGATTTTTCACCGTGATCGTGCGGTTCTTAGGACTTGTCCCGGATATTTACCTAAGGTGGTTTCTTCATTCCACCTTAATCAGGAGATTGTGGTTCCGGCCTTTGTCTCTCCTGATTTGTCTCCCAAAGAGCGGTCTTTGGATGTGGTACGGGCTCTCCTTATCTACGTGAAGAGAACTGCTTCTATTCGAAAATCTGATTCTCTCTTTGTTTTGTTTGGATTTCACAAACATGGCTGGCCTGCTCACAAGCAGACCCTGGCCAGATGGATTAGAATGGTGATTGCACATGCTTATGTGAAGGCTGGTCTGTCAGCTCCTGCTCACATTACGGCCCATTCTACTCAGTCTGTTGGACCTTCTTAGGCGGCCCAACGTGGTGCGTCCCTTGAACAATTGTGCAAGGCGGCTACGTGGTCCTCCGGGAATACGTTCATAAGGTTCTATGCCTTCGATACTGCCGCTTCCCAGGATGCTTCCTTTGGACGCCGGGTTCTTGTGCCCGCTACAGTGCGTCCCCTCCCATAAGGAACTGCTTTAGGACATCCCCATTGTCCAATCGTTGTGGAGCCCAGTGTACCCCGCAGCAGAAAATGAGATTTATGGTAAGAACTTACCTTTGTTTAATCTCTTTCTGCAAGGTACACTGGGCTCCACAAGGCGCCCACCCTGACGCACCTAGCTTCTTTGGGTTGGTATGGCATTAGCCGCTGACACTTCTCTTGTCGTGAGAGTGTGGTGTATGTGGCTACTAACCATTGTCGTCTCTTTTCCTGCTACTGCATTGGGCTGGTTAACTAAAAACTGAGCTCCTGTGCAGGGTGGCGGGGTTATAGAGGAGGCGGCGCTGTGCATTCTGCGAACAGTCAAAGCTTTGAGCCTGTTGGTGCCTCGGATCAAGATCCTACTCTACACCCCATTGTCCAATCCTTGTGGAGCCCAGTTCTTACCATAAATCTCGTTTTTGGTTTCATAAAATGGACATATTCTTGTAATTTCAGGATTCAGGTTCTCATAGATACTATACAATATTTTGATCTGCTTATATGTGTACTTATTTTTAGGAGTCTTAGCAAGGTCTTTACATCATGATTTAAGAATGTAAACTCACACTGCAATTGAACTTTTCTTTTTTTCTTTTTCTTTTTTTAAGGTTTCTGTTATTACAGTGATGAAGTAACAACAAGATGTGAATCTGACCAGACAGCATTAACACCATTCCAGCATTATTACAAACCTGTTTCCAGGGCCTTCACCAGACAACATAATGGATATAAGTGAGAAACCGAAGTGAGACAAACAGTACACTTTTCCATGGATACTGTAAATTGTACTCAATATCAATTAATATTTAGGTTTTTAACTTGTTCTAGTACAATGTTTTTCTTGACTCTTGTCAATCTGTTTTGCGATGTTAAAATGAAATAAATTGTATATTTTTTTTATAATTCTGTGGTATGTCATAATTATTGTAACTTTAATTTTTTTTATCTAATACAAAGGCTTTATATAGATATGTGTACATTTCTGTAATACTTGTAAAAATCATGTTTAGCTTCTTGACCTTGCTAGGTAAAAATGACCAGTCACAAGATATGACATCACTCATTTGCTGTACAGAACTGCTGTGGTAGTACTGATTCTTATCAGCCTTGAATTTGTTTACATATTAAAAGTAAGCAATATGCTCAGTTTTACACACTAATGCTGGCCATACATCAGGAAGATATCGTTCCAATCAGCCAACTAGTTGGCTGGTTGGAACGATAATCTGGCAGTGTGTGGGAGCAAACGATTATCAGCCGTTTGCTCCCACACGCTGAAAAACGGCCAGAAACGATCTGTCCAACTAGTTGGGAAAATCAAACTTGTTTGATTTTCCCAACTAATCGTTCAGGTGTAGGGGAAACTTTCCCCCCAACTGAACGATAAGCAGGCGGACACTAACCAGCAGTGTCCACCTACTTCTTCCCCATCACTACCTACTGGGCAGCACGAGCCGGGAGGTTCAGGGGCAGCTGCGGCAGGTCATCACTGCTGCCGGGCTGCCCCTGTCACAGCGGGACCCCGTGGAGCGGCGGCAGAGCGGGAGGAGGTGCAGGGGCAGCTGCGGCAGGTCATCACTGCTGCCGGCCTGCCCCTGTCACAGCGGGACCCCGTGGAGCGGCGGGAGGTGCAGGGGCAGCTGCGGCAGTTCATCACTGCTGCCGGGCTGCCCCTGTCACAGCGGGACCCCGTGGAGCGGCGGCGGAGCGGGAGGAGGACCAGGGGCAGCTACGGTAGCACATCACTGCTGCCACTGTCACAGGACACCCAGCAGTGGCACCCCTCCCGCGATACCCCACGATCGCGGGACCCCCCGCACCCCACCCATGATTGCTGCACCCCCGCACGCCACCCCCGATCACTGGCACCCCACCTGCGGTTGCGGCACCCCCGCACACCACCCGCGATCGCGGCACCCCCCGCAGTTTACCCGCAATCGCGCCCCCCCCCCGCAGCTTACCCGCAATCGCGCCACCCCCCCGCACCCCACCCACGATCGCGGTACCCCCGCATATCAGCCGCGAACGCGGCACCCCCCGCATATCACCCGCGATCGCAGGACACCCAGCAGTGGCACCCCACCTGCGGTTGCGGCACCCCCCGCACCCCACCCGCGATCGCTGCACCCCCGCATATCAACTGCGATCGCAGGACACCCAGCAGTGGCACCCCACCTGCGGTTGCGGCACCTCACGTACCCCACCCGCGATCGCGGCACCCCCCCCCCCCCGCACCCCCCCTCCCGCGATCGCGGCACCCCACCCGCGATCGCTGCACCCCCCGCACCCCACCCATGATCGCGGTACCCCCGCACCCCACCCACGATCGCGGCCCCGCACCCCACCCGCGATCGCTGCACCCCCCGCACCCCACCCATGATCGCGGTACCCCCGCACCCCACCCACGATCGCGGCACCCCCCGCATATCACCCGCGATCGCGGCACCCCCCGCATATCACCCACGATCGCGGCACCCCCCGCATATCACCCACATCGCAGGACCTCTGCTCCCCTCCTGCAGTCACTGCCCCCCAAGATCGCGGCACCCCTTCCCCCTCACCACCACCAGGGCCAGCTCCAGCCCGCACCGGCTCCCGCACCGGTAATTCACCCCCTCCCCCCCCCCGCGCGCCCGCCAGCCTCCCTCCGCCCGCACCGGCTCCCGCACCGCTAATTCACCCCCCCTGCCAGCCTTCTGTCACTTCAGACGCGCACAGAGCTAATCAGGTGAGTGCCACGGAGTGGCGCTTCCTGATTGGCTGAAGAGACACTTCTGTGACAGCTGTCACGGGGGTGTCTCTGCATACGTGGAAAGGGGTCCCATGTGTAAACATGGGACCCCTTTCAGTCCGTTTGGTCCGGGTGTTCGGTTTGTTGTTTTGCCAAGTACGTGGATTATAATCTGGACCCTGGATCAGGTGAGTATAATTATCTTTTATTTTCAGGTACCCGTGGATTCTACTTGGAGAAGAGGACCGACTGCTTTGTGTCAACATAGGTAAGTATGTGTGTGTCGACATGTGTGAAATAAAGTTTTACTGTCACGGTGTGTGTCTCCTGTTTTTATTTGGGTATTTTTTTTCCATTAGAACTACAGGTACCAGCGGGCCCGTTTTTCTCCCGCATGCTGGTACTTGTGGTTCTCCAAGTACCAGTTTGCGGGGAGGCTTGCTGGGACTTGTAGTACTACTGGAAAAAACAATATTCTTTCAATTTTCTCAAGGCTATCAGCCCCCCATCCGCAGCCTTTGGATGGGGGGGACAGCCTCGGGCTTCACCCCTGGCCCTTGGGTGGCTGGGGGGGGGGACCCCTTGATTGAAGGGGTCCCCACTCCCCCAGGGTACCCCGGCCAGGGGTGACTAGTTGGATATTTAATGCCACGGCCGCAGGGCACTGTATAAAATGACCCCCGGCTGTTGCATTATCTGTCCAGCTAGTGGAGCCCGATGCTGGTGTAAAAAATACGGGGGACCCCTACTCTTTTTGTCCCCCGTATTTTTTGCACCAGGCGCAAAGCACGGTGCTGGTTTTAAAAATACGGGGGATCCCCTGTCCATTTTCCCCCCGGATTTTTAGAACCAGGACCGGCTCGAAGAGCCCAAGGCTGGTTATGCTTTGGAGGGGGGACCCCACGCAATTTTTTTTCGGGTTTTTCCCATTCCATTTAAAAAAAAATAATAATAATAATTATAATCTTTTTAAAAATATATAAATAATACTTGTGCCTCCAAAAAAGACAAACCAAGTACCTAATCCCTTCTAATATAAATAGATATGCTATTACCCCAAAAAAAAAACACCAAAAAAAACATGTTTTTAAATTTTTTTATTAGATTCCGCCAGCAAAGTGTGGCGGATTGAAAATGACCGAAACGTTAAGCTGGCAGAACAGGGTCACGTATGTTCTTGATTTTTGAAAAGTCCTAGAGTGCCGCCTATCGTTTGTGATATGTTTGCTTTTTGAAGCTCAGGAGGGCACCAGGCAAGCTGTACATTTTACTACATTGGGAGTGCCGAATATCTACATCTGGTATATATATATATTTCTCTGACGTCCTAGTGGATGCTGGGAACTCCATAAGGACCATGGGGAATAGCGGCTCCGCAGGAGACTGGGCACATCTAAAGAAAGCTTTAGGATCACCTGGTGTGCACTGGCTCCTCCCCCTATGACCCTCCTCCAAGCCTCAGTTAGATTTCTGTGCCCGACGAGAAGGGTGCACACTAGGGGCTCTCCTGAGCTCTTTGTGAAAGTTTTAGTTTAGGTTTATTATTTTCAGTGAGACCTGCTGGCAGCAGGCTCACTGCATCGAGGGACTAAGGGGAGAAGAAGCGAACTCACCTGCGTGCAGAGTGGATTGGGCTTCTTAGGCTACTGGACATTAGCTCCAGAGGGACGATCACGGGTTCAGCCTGGATGGGTCACCGGAGCCGCGCCGCCGTCCCCCTTACAGAGCCAGAAGAGCGAAGAGGTCCGGAAAAATCGGCGGCAGAAGACGATCCTGTCTTCAGATAAGGTAGCGCACAGCACCGCAGCTGTGCGCCATTGCTCTCAGCACACTTCACACTCCGGTCACTGAGGGTGCAGGGCGCTGGGGGGGGCAGCGCCCTGAGACGCAATAAATCGATAAAAAAACCTTATATGGCTAAAATAAATGCATCACATATAACTCCTGGGCTATATGGATGCATTTAACCCCTGCCAAAACATACAGAAAAAGGATGATAAGGACGCCGAGAAAGGGGCGGAGCCTATCTCCTCAGCACACTGGCGCCATTTTCCCTCACAGCTCAGTTGGAGGGAAGCTCCCTGGCTCTCCCCTGCAGTCACTACACTACAGAAAGGGGTTAAAAAAGAGAGGGGGGCACAAATTAGGCGCAGTATATAACAATACAGCAGCTATAAAGGGAAAAACACTTATATAAGGTTATCCCTGTATATATATAGCGCTCTGGTGTGTGCTGGCAAACTCTCCCTCTGTCTCCCCAAAGGGCTAGTGGGGTCCTGTCCTCTATCAGAGCATTCCCTGTGTGTGTGCTGTGTGTCGGTACGTTGGTGTCGACATGTATGAGGAGAAAAATGATAAGGAGACGGAGTAGAGTGTCTGAAATTGTGTTGTCACCCCCTAGGGGGTCGACACCTGAGTGGATGTACTGTTGAAATTGCGTGACAGTGTCAGCTTTGTATAAAAGACAGTGGTTGACATGAGACAGCCGGCTACTCAGCTTGTGCATGTCCAGACGTCTCATACAGGGGCCCTAAAGCGCCCGTTACCTCAGATACAGACGCCGACAGGGGTACTGACTCCTGTGTCGACGGTGAAGAGACAACCGTGATTTCCAATAGGGCCACACATTGCATGATTGAGGCAATGGAAAAAGTTTACACTTTTCTGATAATATGAATACCACCAAAAAAAGGGGTATTATGTTTGGTGAGGAAAAACTTCCTGTAGTTTTCCTGAATCTGAGAAATAAAATGAGGTGTGTGATGATGCGTGGGTTTCCCCCCGATAACAATTGATATTTTCTAAAAAGTTATTGGCAGTATACCTTTTCCCGCCAGAGGTTAGGGTGCGTTGGGAAACACCCCCTAGGGTGGATAAAGCGCTCACACGCTTGTAAAAACAAGGGCTCTACCCTCTCCTGAGATGGCCGCCCTTAAGGATCCTGCTGATAGAAAGCAGGAGCGTATCCTAAAATGTATTTACACACATACTGGTGTTATACTGCGACCAGCAATCGCCTCAGCCTGGATGTGCAGTGCTGGGTTGGCGTGGTCGGATTCCCTGACTGGAAATATGATATCCTAGATAAGGACAGTATATTATTGCCTATAGAGCAATTAAAAGATGCATTTCTATATATGCAGGATGCACAGCGGAATATTTGCCGACTGGCATCAAGTATAAGTGCGTTGTCCAATTATTCCAGTAAAGTGGTCAGGTGATGCGGATTCCAAACGGCATTTGGAAGTATTGCCTTAAAAGAGGGGATGTACCCCAGGTCGCCTCTCAAAATAAGACGCCGTATTATCAGGCGCAGTCCTGGTTGGCAAGCGGACAAAAGGGTTCCTCTTTTCTGCTCGTGACAGAGGGAGAGGAAAATGGCTGCAGAGATCAGCCAGTTCCAAGGAACAGAAACCCTTTTCCGCCGCTGCAAAGCCCTTAGTATGACGCTAGGGCTTTACAAATTCAGGCACGGTGGGGTCCCGTTCTCAATGAATTTCAGTGCGCAGTGGGCTCACTCGCAAGTAGACCCCTGGATCCTTCAGATAATATTTCAGGGGTACAAATTGGATTTCGAGACGTATTCCCCTCGCCGTTTCCAAAAGTCTGTTTTACCGACGTCTCCCGCTGACAGGGAGGCAGTTTTGGAAGCCATTCACAAGCTGTATTCCCAGCAGGTGATAATCAAGGTACCCCTCCTGCAACAGGGAACGGGGTATTATTCCACACTATTGTGGTACCGAAGCCAGACGGCTCGGTGAGACCGATTTTAAAATCTAAAATCTTTGAACACTTGCATACAGAGGTTCAAATTCAAAATTGAGTCACTCAGAGCAGTGATTGCAAACCTGGAAGAAGGGGACTACATGATGTCTCGGGACATCAAGGAGGCTTACCTTCATGTCAAAATTTACCCTTCTCACCAAGGGTATTTCAGGTTATGGTACAGAACTGTATCAGTTCGGACGCTGCCGTAGGGATGGTCCACGGCACCCCGGGTCTTTACTGAAGTAATGACCGAAATGATGATATTCCTTCGAAGGAAGGGAATTTTAGTTATCCTTTACTTGGACGATTCCCTGATAAGGGTAAGATCCAGGGAACAGTTGGAGATCGGTGTAGCACTATATCAGGTAGTGTTGCGGCAGCACGATTGGATTTTCAATATTCCAAAAATCGCAGCTGGTTCCGACGACTTGTCTTCTGTTCCTAGGGATGATTCTGGACATAGTCCAGAAAGAAGGTGCTTCTCCCGGAGGAAAAAGCCAGGGAGTTATCCGAGCTAGTCAGGAACCTCCTAAAACCGAACCAAGTCTCAGTGCATCAATGCACAAGGGTTCTGGGTAAAAATGGTGGCTTCCTACGAAGCAATCCCATTCGGCAGATTCCACGCACAGTGGAACCTTCTGGACAAATGGTCCGGGTCGCATCTTCAGATGCTTCAGCGGATAACCCTGTCACCAGGGACAAGGGTATCCCTCCTGTGGTGGTTGCAGAGTGCTCATCTTCTAGAGGGCCGCAGATTCGGCATTCGGGACTGGGTCCTGGTGGCCACGGATGCCAGCCTGCGAGGCTGGGGAGCAGTCACACAGGGAAGGAATTTCCAGGGCTTATGGTCAAGCCTGGAGACATCTCTTCATAAAAACATTCTGGAACTAAGGGCCATTTACAATGCCCTAAGTCAAGCGAAACCCCTGCTTCAGGGTCAGGCGGTATTGATCCAATCGGACAACATCACGTCAGTCGCCCACGTAAACAGACAGGGCGGCACGAGAAGCAGGAGGGCAATGGCAGAAGCTGCAAGGATTTTCGCTGGGCGGAAAATCATGTGATAGCACTGTCAGCAGTGTTCATTCCGGGAGTGGACAACTGGGAAGCAGACTTCCTCAGCAGACACGACCTTCACCCGGGAGAGTGGGGACTTCACCCAGAAGTCTTCCACCTGATTGTAAACCGTTGGGAAAAACAAAAGGTGGACATAATGGCGTCCCGTCTAAACAAAAAACTAGACAGATATTGCGCCAGGTCAAGGGACCCTCAGGCAATAGCGGTGGACGCTCTGGTAACACCGTGGGTGTACCAGTCAGTGTATGGGTTCCCTCCTCTGCCCCTCATACCAAAAGTACTGAGAATCATAAGAAGGAGAGGAGTAAGAACTATACTCGTGGTTCCGGATTGGCCAAGAAGGACTTGGTATCCGGAACTTCAAGAGATGCTCACGGACGAACCGTGGCCTCTACCTCTAAGAAAGGACCTGCTCCAGCAAGGGCCTTGTCTGTTCCAAGACTTACCGCGGCTGCGTTTGACGGCATGGCGGTTGAACGCCGGATCCTGAAGATCCCTACCCTGGTCAAGGCCAGGAAAGACGTAACCGCAAAACATTATCACCGCATTTGGCGAAAATATGTTGCGTGGGGTGAGGCCAAGAAGGCCCCTACAGAGGAATTTCAACTGGGTCGTTTTCCTCCATTTCCTGCAAACAGGACTGTCTATGGGCCTAAAATTAGGGTCCATTAAGGTTCAAATTTCGGCCCTGTCGATTTTCTTCCAAAAAGAACTGGCTTCAGTGCCTGAAGTTCAGACATTTGTAAAAGGGGTACTGCATATACAGTCTCCTTTTGTGCCTCCAGTGGCACCTTGGGGATCTCAATGTTGTGTTGAGTTTTCCTAAAGTCACATTGGTTTGAACCACTCACCACTGTGGACTTAAAATATCTCACATGGAAGTGACGAGTTAGCCCTGGTTTCAGCCAGGCGGGTGTCAGAATTGGCGGCTTTATCATATAAAAGCCCTTACTTAATAGTTCATTCTGAAAGGACAGAATTGAGGACTCGTCCTCAAATTTTCTACCTAAGGTGGTTTCTGCATTTCACATGAACCAACCTATTGTGGTACCTGCGGCTACTAAGGACTTGGAGGATTCCAAGTTGCTTGACGTGGTCAGGACCCTGAAAATACATGTTTCCAGGACGGCTGGAGTCAGAAAATCTGACTCGCTGTTTATCCTGTATGCACCCAACAAACTGGGTGCTTCTGCTTCTAAGCAGACGATTGCTCGTTGGATTTGTAGTACAATTCAGCTTGCACATTCTGTGGCAGGCCTGCCACAGCCAAAAATCTTAAAATGCCCACTCCACAAGGAAGGTGGGCTCATCTTGGGCAGCTGCCCGAGGGGTCTCGGCTTTACAACTTTGCCGAGCAGTTACTTGGTCAGGAGCAAATACGTTTGTAAAATTCTACAAATTTGATATCTTGACTGAGGAGGACCTGGAGTTCTCTCATTCGGTGCTGCAGAGTCATCCGCACTCTCCCGCCCGTTTGGGAGCTTTGGTATAATCCCCATGGTCCTTACGGAGTTCCCAGCATCCACTAGGACGTCAGAGAAAATAAGAATTTACTTACCGATAATTCTATTTCTCGTAGTCCGTAGTGGATGCTGGGCGCCCATCCCAAGTGCGGATTGTCTGCAATACTGGTACATAATTATTGTTACCAAAAAATTCGGGTTATTGTTGTAGTGAGCCGTCTTTTCTAGAGGCTCCTCTATTATCATGCTGTTAACTGGGTTCAGATCACAAGTTGTACAGTGTGATTGGTGTGGCTGGTATGAGTCTTACCCGGGATTCAAAATCCTTCCTTATTGTGTACGCTCGTCCGGGCACAGTATCCTAACTGAGGCTTGGAGGAGGGTCATAGGGGGAGGAGCCAGTGCACACCAGGTGATCCTAAAGCTTTCTTTAGATGTGCCCAGTCTCCTGCGGAGCCGCTATTCCCCATGGTCCTTACGGAGTTCCCAGCATCCACTACGGACTACGAGAAATAGAATTATCGGTAAGTAAATTCTTATTATATATATATATATATATATATATATATTTGCCTTGGCAGCCCAACCATGCTGGTATCCATAGTTCAGTATAAAAATAAGTAAATCTAATAAATGTATGGTGGTGAAAGAAAAGCCCAGTTTTACTGAAAAAAAGACACTTCTGCATGTTTTGAAATGAAAAAACAAAACAAAACTGAAGAACTGTAGGCAGGCACTGTCCGCCTTCTTCGGTGACATCACAAGTTGGACAGAAGTTGGAAGGTTGGTTGGTCTGATGAAAAGTTGGTTAGATGTGTGGAGCACTGGTAAAAAGTTGGTGAGATGTGTGGGGCACTGTTTTAGTTGAACAGACAAGTTGGAAGTTTGGAGTGTTGGAGAAAAGTTGGTCTGATGTATGGCTAGCTTAAGGAGGTATCCAATTAGCTGCAGTCATTATCCTATTGCCCCCGAAAAGGCTTATCTGGGATTTTATTTCACCTGCTTTAGGAAGACCAGACATAATCCCTGATTAAGCGCCGGCTTTTCGGGGACGCAAGCGTGAAAAAACACAGGTTTCACTGAACCTGTGTGTTTGCGCGCAGATTTTTTTCGGGTGTCCTAATTGAAAAAAATTTTGAGGAAAAATCAGGAAACTACTCGAAAAAACTGTTTTTTGCACCCTATTTTTATATTTATTTCTCTGACGTCCTAGTGGATGCTGGGGACTCCGTAAGGACCATGGGGATATAGCGGCTCCGCAGGAGACAGGGCACAATAATAAAAGCTTTAGGATCAGGTGGTGTGCACTGGCTCCTCCCCCTATGACCCTCCTCCAAGCCTCAGTTAGATTTTTGTGCCCGGCCGAGAAGGGTGCAATCTAGGTGGCTCTCCTGAGCTGCTTAGAATAAAAGTTTAAGTTAGGTTTTTTTCTTTCAGTGAGACCTGCTGGCAACAGGCTCACTGCTACGAGGGACTTAGGGGAGAGAAGTAAACTCACCTGCGTGCAGGATGGATTTGCTTCTTAGGCTACTGGACACCATTAGCTCCAGAGGGAGTCGGAACACAGGTCTCACCCTGGGGTTCGTCCCGGAGCCGTGCCGCCGACCCCCCTTGCAGATGCCGAAGTTGAAGAGGTCCAGAAACAGGCGGCAGAAGACTTTCAGTCTTCATAAGGTAGCGCACAGCACTGCAGCTGTGCGCCATTGTTGTCAGCACACTTCACCAACAGTCACCAACTGTCACTGAGGGTGCAGGGCGCTGGGGGGGGGCGCCCTGGGCAGCAATGTATAATACCTTTTTATGGCTAAAATACATCACATATAGCCCTTGAGGCTATATGGATGTATTTAACCCCTGCCAGATCTCACAAACTCCGGGAGAAGAGCCCGCCGAAAAGGGGGCGGGGCCTATTCTCAGCACACGGCGCCATTTTCCTGCTCAGCTCTGCTGTGAGGAAGGCTCCCAGGCTCTCCCCTGCACTGCACTACAGAAACAGGGTTAAAACAGAGAGGGGGGGCACTTATTTGGCGATATGATTACATATATAAAAATGCTATAAGGGAAAACACTTGTATAAGGGGTTGTCCCTGTATAATTATAGCGTTTTTGGTGTGTGCTGGCAAACTCTCCCTCTGCACCCCAAAGGGCTAGTGGGGTCCTGTCCTCTATCAGAGCATTCCCTGTGTGTGTGCTGTGTGTCGGTACGTGTGTGTCGACATGTAGGAGGACGATGTTGGTGAGGAGGCGGAGCAAATTGCCTGTATTGGTGATGTCACTCTCTAGGGAGTCGACACTGGAATGGATGGCTTATTTAGGAATTACGTGATAATGTCAACACGCTGCAAGGTCGGTTGACGACATGAGACGGCCGGCAAACAAATTAGTACCTGTCCAGGCGTCTCAGACACCGTCAGGGGCTTGTAAAAACGCCCATTTACCTCAGTCGGTTGACACAGACACGGACACTGACTCCAGTGTCGACGGTGAATAAACAAACGTATTTTCCTTTAGGGCCACACGTTTCATGTTAAGGGCAATGAAGGAGGTGTTACATATTTCTGATACTACAAGTACCACAAATAAGGGTATTATGTAGGGTGTGAATAAACTACTTGTAGTTTTTCCTGAATCAGATAAATTAAATGAAGTGTGTGATGATACGTGGGTTTCCTCCGATAGAAAATTATTGGCGGTATACCCTTTCCCGCCAGAAGTTAGGGCGAGTTGGGAAACACACCTTAGGGTGGATAAGGCGTTCACACGCTTATAAAAACAAGGGGCGTTGCCGTCTCCAGATACGGCAGCCCTCAAGGAGCCAGCTGATAGGAAGCTGAAAAATATCCTAAAAGTATATACACACATACTGGTGTTATACTACGACCAGCAATCGCCTCAGCCTGGATGTGCAGCGCTGAGGGGGCTTGGTCGGATTTCCTGACTGAAAATATTGATACCCTTGACAGGGACAAGATTTTATTGACTATAGATGCATTTCTATATATGCGAGATGCGCAGAGGGATATTTGCATTCTGGCATCAAGAGTAAATGTGATGTCCATATCTGCCAGACGAAGACACGACAGTGGTCAGGTGATGCAGATTCCAGACGGCACATGGAAGTATTGCCGTATAAAGGGGCGGTCCATCGGACCTGGTGGCCATGGCAACAGCTGAAAAATCCACCTTTTGTTACCCCAAGTCACATCTCAGCAGAAAAGGACACAGTCTTTTCAGTCTCAGTCCTCTCGTCCCCATAAGGGCAGGCGGGCAAAAGGGCCAGTCATATCTGCCCAGGGGTAGAGGAAAGGGAAGAAGACTGCAGCAGGCAGCCCATTCCCAGGAACAGAAGCCCTCCACAGCTTCTGCCAAGTCCGCAGCATGACGCTGGGGCAGTACAAGCGGACTCAGGTGCGGTAGGGGGTCATCTCAAGAGTTTCAGCACGCAGGGGGCTCACTCACAAGTGGACTCCTGGATCCTACACGTAGTATCCCAGGTGTACATTGGAAATTCGAGACGTCTCCCCCTCACAAGTTCCTGAAGTCTGCTTTACCAACGTCTCCCTCCGACCGGGAGGCAGTATTGGGAACAATTCACAGGCTGTATTACCAGCAGGTGATAATCAAAGTACCCCTTCTACAACAAGGGAAGGGGTATTATTCCACACTATATTGTGGTACTGAAGCCAGACGGCTCGGTGAGATCTGAAATATTTGAACACTTACATACAAGCGTTCAAATCAAGATGGAGTCACTCAGAGTAGTGATAGCGAACCAGGAAGAAGGGGACGATATGGTGTCACTGGATATCAGGGACGCTTACCTACATGTCCAAATTTGCCTTCTCACCAAGGGTACCTCAGGTTCGTGGTACAGAACTGTCACTATCAGTTCAGACGCTGCCGTTTGGATTGTCCACGGCACCCCGGGTCTTTACCAAGGTAATGGCCGAAATGATGATTCTTCTTAAAAGAAATATGGACGCTTTCCTGATAAAGGCAAGGTCCAGAGAACAGTTGGAGGTCGGAGTAGCACTATCTTAAGTAGTTCTACGACAGCACGAGTGGATTCTAAATATTCCAAAATCGCAGTTTTTTCCGACGACACGTCTACTGTTCCTAGGGATGATTCTGGACACAGTCCAGAAAAGGATGTTTTCTCCCGGAGAAGAAAGCCAGGGAGTTATCCGAGCTAGTCAGGAACCTCCTAAAACCAGGAAAAGTATCAGTGCATCATTGCACAAGGATCCTGTGAAAAATGGTGGTTTCTTACAAAGCGATCCCATTCGGTAGATTTCACGCAAGAACCTTTCCGTGGGATCTGCTGGAAAAATGGTCCGGATCGCATCTTCAGATGCATCAGCGGATAACCCTGTCTCCAAGGACAAGGGTGTTTCTTCTGCGGTGGCTGCAGAGTGCTCATCTATGAAAGGGCCGCAGATTCGGCATTCAGGACTGGGTCCTGGTGACCACGGATGCCAGCCTGAGTGGCTGGGGAGCAGTCACACAAGGAAAAAATTTCCAGAGAGTGTGATCAAGTCTGGAGACTTCTCTCCACATAAATATACTGGAGCTAAGGGCAATTTACAATGCTCTAAGCTTAGCAAGACCTCTGCTTCAAGGTCAGCCGGTATTGATCCAGTGGGACAACATCACGGCAGTCGCCCACGTAAACAGGGCGGCACAAGAAGCAGGAGGGAAATGGCAGAAACTACAAGGATTCTTCGCTGGGCGAAAAATCATGTGATAACACTCTCAGCAGTGTTCATTCCGGGAGTGGAAAACTGGGAAGCAGACTTCCTCAGCAGGCATGACCTCTACCCGGGAGAGTGGGGACTTCATCGGGAAGTCTTCCACATGATTGTAAACCGTTGGGAAAAACCAAAGGTGGACATGATGGCGTCCCGCCTGAACAAAAAACTAGACAGATATTGCGCCAGGTCAAGGGACCCTCAGGCAATAGCGGTGGACGCTCTGGTAACACTGTGGGTGTACCAGTCAGAGTATGTGTTCCCTCCTATGCCTCTCATACCAAAAGTACTGAGAATCATAAGAGGGAGATGAGTAAGAACGATACTCGTGGTTCCGGATTGGCCAAGAAGGACTTGGTACCCGAAACTTCAAGAGATGTTCACGGAAGACCCGTGGCCTCTACCTTTAAGAAAGGACCTGCTCCAGCAGGGGCCTTGTCTGTTCCAAGACTTACCGCGGCCGCGTTTGACGGCATGGCGGTTGAACGCCGGATCCTGAAAGGGCATTCCAGATGAAGTCATCCCTACCCTGGTCGAAGACAGGATGGATGTAACCGCAAAACATTTTCACCGCATTTGGTGAAGATATGTTGCGTGGTGTGAGGCCAGGAAGGCCCCTACAGAGGAATTCCAACTGGGTCGTTTCCTACATTTCCTGAAAACAGGACTGTCTATGGGCCTAAAATTAGGGTCCATTAAGGTTAAAATTTCGGCCCTGTCGAATTTCTTCCAGAAAGAACTGGCTTTAGTGCCTGACGTTCAGATGTTTGTAAAAGGGGTACTGCATATACAGCCTCATTTTGTGCCCCAGTGGCACCTTGGGATCTCAATGTTGTTTTGAGTTTCCTAAAGTCACATTGGTTTGAACCACTCACCACTGTGGACTTAAAATATCTCACATGGAAGGTGACGATGCTATTAGCCCTGGCTTCAGCCAGGCGTGTGTCAGAATTGGCGGCTTTATCATATATAAAGCCCTTACTTAATTTTTCATTCTGACAGGGCAGAATTGAGGACTCGTCCTCAATTTCTCCTTAAGGTGTTTTCTGTTTTTCACATGAACCAACCTATTGTGGTACCTGCGGGTACTAGGGACTTGGAGGACTCCAAGTTACTTGACGTTGTCAGGGCCCTGAAAAATATGTTTCCAGGACGGCTGGAGTCAGAAAATCTGACTCGCTGTTTAGCCTGTATGCACCCAACAAGATGGGTGCTCCTGCTTCTAAGCAGACGATTGCTCGCTGGATTTGTAATACAATTCAGTTTACACATTCTGTGGCAGGCCTGCCACAGCCAAAATCTGTAAAAGCCCATTCCAAAAGGAAGGGGGCTCATCTTGGGCGACTGCCCGAGGGGTCTCGGCTTTACAACTTTGCCGAGCAGTTACTTGGTCAGGGGCAAACACGTTTGCTAAATTCAAAAAATTTGATACCCTGGCTGAGGAGGACATGGAGTCTCTCATTCGGTGCTGCAGGGTCATCCGCACTCTCCCGCCCGTTTGGGAGCTTTGGTATAATCCCCATGGTCCTTACGGAGTCCCCAGCATCCACTAGGACGTCAGAGAAAATAAGATTTTACTTACCGATAAATCTATTTCTCGTAGTCCGTAGTGGATGCTGGGCGCCCATCCCAAGTGCGGATTGTCTGCAATACTTGTACATAGTTATTGTTACAAAAATCGGGTTATTCTTGTTGTGAGCCATCTTGTCAGAGGCTCCTTCGTTGTTATCATACTGTTAACTGGGTTCAGATCACAGGTTGTACGGTGTAATTGGTGTGGCTGGTATGAGTCTTACCCGGGATTCAATATCCTTCCTTATTATGCACGCTCGTCCGGGCACAGTATCCTAACTGAGGCTTGGAGGAGGGTCATAGGGGGAGGAGCCAGTGCACACCACCTGATCCTAAAGCTTTTATTATTGTGCCCTGTCTCCTGCGGAGCCGCTATATCCCCATGGTCCTTACGGAGTCCCCAGCATCCACTACGGACTACGAGAAATAGATTTATCGGTAAGTAAAATCTTATTTTTTCCTTTTGTATTCACGTAGTGTAACTATTGCAAAATATTCTTATAGATGATCACTAGCTCCTATGATGCTAGTAAATCAGCCATTGTTTACTTCATCTTTTCCATAATCATAACAATTGTAAAAATGCATAGCAAATGTGCAGCATACCCTTCTGATACAGTACCACAGCAGTGAACACAAGTAAGATGTCAATGGGTACGTGGTTTCATGTGCCTGACCTGTTTACAAGTCTTTTACATAATTTACAAAAGTACAATTAAAAATTGTCACTGGGTGTGAGACTTAATTGGAAATAACTAATGTTACGGAAATCATTTTCAATGTTTGAAGCCACAGAAAAGTTAAGTATTTATTGTTTTCTTGTTTAAAAACATACATTATCCTATATGTTGTGTAACTAGTGACTGTGAATATTTGCATCAAAGAATTGATGTAAGCATATTGCAAACCACTTAACTGGCATGGTCAGATTTAATGCAACTGCGCCGTTCCACCCTGTCCCCCCGTTTTTGACGAGGAGATCCGTTCTGCAGATATGCATAATATAATGTTTAAATATTTAAAAAAATACTTTTTCAATTTTATTAAATAAAATAAATTTTCAAAAACAATGTTAACGCTTTTGAAGGGAAAAATCATCAGTTAAGTGGTTAATTCAGTTTTTCTTTTTTTTTCTTCTTTTTTTATTAATGACTGGGTCAGATGCATTTTATGGAGACTGAAGTTATATATATATATAGGGGTATATGCAATTGCGGTCGAATTCCCGAAATTGTCGAATTTCGGGTCATTTTCGCCCAAAAAAAAAATTCGCCTATGCAATTCAGTGCTTTCCGACCAAAAAACGGACTTTCAAAATTCGACTTTTTGAAATTCGAATTTTTGCAAATTCGACTTTTCTGCAATGATACAAGTGCTGCAATTCGACAAAAGCATATTCAATTCAAGTTTGGAAATTCGACAGCAGTGCTTTTAGACAGCAAATTCGTCATTTTCAATCCGCCACACTTTGGAGGGTGAAAACAATAAAAAAAAATTTAAACATGTTTTTTTTGGTGTTTTTTTTTTTTAGGAATAGCATATCTATTTATCTTAGAAGGGATTAGGTACTTTTTTTTTTTTTTTTTTTGGAGGCACAAATATTATTTATATATTTTTTAAAATATTATTTTTTTATAATTTTTTTTTATTGCTGGAACGGTAAAATCCTTAAAAAAAATGGCGTGGGGTCCCCCCTCCAAAGCATAACCAGCCTCGGGCTCTTCGAGCTGGTCCTGGTTCTAAAAATGCGGGGAAAAAATTGACAGGGGATCCCTCGTATTTTTAAAACCAGCACCGGGCTCTGCGCCTGGTGCTGGTGCCAAAAATACGGGGGACAAAACGAGCAGGGGTCCCCCGTATTTTTCACACCAGCATCGGGCTCCACTAGCTGGACAGATAATGCCACAGCCGAGGGTCACTTTTATGCCGTGCCCTGCGGCCGTGGCATTAAATATCCAACTAGTCACCCCTGGCCGGGGTACCCTGGGGGAGTGGGGACCCCTTCAATCAAGGGGTCCCCCCCCCCAGCCACCCAAGGGCCAGGGGTGAAGCCCGAGGCTGTCCCCCCCCCATCCAATGGGCTGCGGATGGGGGGGCTGATAGCCTTTTGTGATAATGAAAAGAATATTGTTTTTTCCAGCAGTACTACAAGTCCCAGCAAGCCTCCCCCGCAAGCTGGTACTTGGAGAACCACAAGTACCAGCATGCGGGAGAAAAACGGGCCCGCTGGTACCTGTAGTACTACTGGGGAAAAAATACCCAAATAAAAACAGGACACACACACCGTGACAGTAAAACTTTATTCCATACGTCGACACACACATACTTACCTATGTTCACACGCCGACATCGGTCCTCTTCTCCATGTAAAATCCACGGATACCTGAAAAGAAAAGTTCAATATACTCACCTCAGCCATGGTCCAGAGATACATCCACGGACTTGGCAAAATAACAAATCGCAAATACCCGACCAGCGGACTGAAAGGGGTCCCATGCTGACACATGAGACCCCTTTCCACGAATGAGACCTGTCAGTGACAGCTGTCACAGAAAGGTCTCTAAAGCCAATCAGGAAGCGCAACTTCGTTGCGCTCACCTGATTGGCTGTGCGCTGTCTGTGCTGTGACAGCGCATCGCAAAGCCGCTCCATTATATTCAATGGTGGGAACTTAGCGGCTAGCGGTGAGGTCACCCGCCGGTCAGCGGCTGACCGCGGGTAACCCCCCCGCTAGCCGAAACTATTGGAGCGGCTTTGCGATGCGCTGTCACAGCACAGACAGCGCACAGCCAATCAGGTGAGCGCCACGGAAGTAGCGCTTCCTGATTGGCTGAAGGGACTTCAGTGACAGGAGTCACGTGATGTCCCGGCATTCGGGAGAAAGGGGTCTGATGTGTCAGCATGGGACCCCTTTCAGTCCGGTATGGAGCGGGTGTTCGGTTTGTTTTTTTAACAAGTTCGTGGATTATCTCTGGACGTGGATGTACCTCTGGACGCTGGAAGGTGAGTATAATTTTTTCACAGGTACCCTCGGATCGTCGGAGACCGTGGCAGTCGGCGTGTCAACATAGGTAAGTATGTGTGTGTCGGTAGTGTGTAATAAAGTTTTACTATCAAGGTATCTGTGTCCTGTTTTTATTTGGGTATTTTTTTTCCAGTAGTACTACAGGTACCAGCGGGCCCGTTTTTCTCCCGCATGCTGGTACTTGTGGTTCTCCAAGTACCAGCTTGCGGGGGAGGCTTGCTGGGACTTGTAGTACTACTGGAAAAAACAATATCTTTTTATTATCACAAAAGGCTATCAGCCCCCCCATCCGCAGCCCATTGGATGGGGGGGGACAGCCTCGGGCTTCACCCCTGGCCCTTGGGTGGCTGGGGGGGGGACCCCTTGATTGTAGGGGTCCCCACTCCCCCAGGGTACCCCGGCCAGGGGTGACTAGTTGGGTAGTTAATGCCACGGCCGCAGGGCACGGCATAAAAGTGACCCCCGGCTGTGGCATTATCTGTCCAGCTAGTGGAGCCCGATGCTGGTGTTAAAAATACGGGGGACCCCTACTCTTTTTGTCCCCCGTATTTTTGGCACCAGCACCAGGCGCAGAGCCCGGTGCTGGTTTTAAAAATACGGGGGATCCCTGCCCAATTTTTCCCCGCATTTTTAGAACCAGGACCAGCTCGAAGAGCCCGAGGCTGGTTATGCTTTGGAGGGGGGACCCCACGCCATTTTTTTTTCCGGGTTTTTCCCGTTTTTTCCCGGTTTTTAAAATCGCGGCAAAATCCGCCAAATCGGCCGATTTTCGCCCGCGGGTCTGTCGAATCCGTTTTTTATTGAATATGGTGAATTCCGGCAGCCACCTGCCGGAATTCACCTGTCGAATTGAGTCGAATTAAAAAACGGCGAAAAATTGCCACGATTCGCCGTGAATTGCATATACCCCATAATATTTTATTGGTAGGTTGATGCACAATAACATACAATTCACATCTACAAAGGTATCAAAATGTAATGCATGCATTTCCAGGAGGCACAAAATTGCAATAGATTCAAAGGTTTTATTGTCACCTATCAGGCATTTAATTTCTAAATAAAATATGCTGTATGTAGAATTTTAAAATGCATCTCTACAAAAGAAACAGAAGCTGTTTTCATCTTAAGATGCAATGCTAGAGACTTCCGGTTCCGGCTCCCATGTGATCGGGTGCCTGGTGTGAGAGCTCCGCTGCTACTCCGGCCAGTACAGCACGCAGCGCCGCGTTCGTGGCAACAATCCCGGTGGTTCCCGCAGCCTTGGTGAGGGGAAGCTCTTCTCCACCTTATGGAGAAGTTTCTCACCTCTACCATGCCGGCAAAGCAGCAAAGATCCCGCTCTGAGCGGCGCCGGGCGGAATCCAACATGGCCGCCGCACCGGACACACTGGAGGGCACGCAGCAGCTGGATGATGGATCTCAGCCTGCCTCTCCTGACCCTGCAGTTTCAGTCTCATATGAGGATGTAGTGAAAGCAATCCAGGTAACAATGGGGCCTCTCATGGCCACGCACGCTGCTAAGCTGACGCAGGTGGCACAGGACATTAAGTCTCAGATGAAACAGCTGTCCCATAGGGTATTATCCACTGAGCAAAGATTGGGGGAAGTATTCCAAGACGTGGCAGAATTAAAAACGAATACTGACACTATACAGAAATCTTATTATCAAGTTATGAATAAATTAGACGACCTGGAATAACCTCAGGATCATGGGCCTAGCAGAATCTCTTAAAGGGCTAGACCTGTATCGTTTTTTACAAGTGTCCCTCCCAGAGTTGTTGGAAATTCAGGACACATGTGCAGACATGGTAGTGGAAAGGGCCCACCAGTAAGGACCGCCCAGGACGGGTCAGAACGCGAGGCCACGTGTGGTGATTTTTCGCTGTTTAAACTTTCTTCATAAAGAAGCTATTTGGTCTGCTTCCAGGAGACCCAGGACTCTTGCATGGGATGGTGGGGACATTCGTCTCTTTCAAGATTACTCTGCAGAAGTATCCCGAGCTCGCAAGGAATTCTCTCAGACTTGCTCTCGCCTGGTCCAGGAGGGCAGGAAGTTTGCACTGTTGTACCCTGCATGTTTACGGCTCTTTGAGGTGGACTCCTTTCGTGACTTTTCTAATGTAGCTGACGCAGCTGGTTATCTGTCTGAAGGAAGGAAATCGAGACATTCATCTTCTCCTACTTCTCCACGTTCCACATCATAGGCCCTGAGCTGGGGGTTGCACGCGTTACTTGATGGATGGCCTGGGAGTTCCGGCCGGGACTGCTCATATGCTTGCTATTTGTATGGCACCCATGGACGGGGAATAATTGCCTAAATGATTCTCATCTAGTTTATAAGTACCAGACACCCTCTTTTCCTTAGCCTCAGTTTAATCTGTTCAGTTGGGCTGGGTGGAAGCTGGGATTCTCATTTATCTCTTTGAATGTCGTTATTGGCCGGGGTGTGCTAGGGGTAAGCACGCCCAGTTTGAAGTTAGCCTTACGGATTTCTATATGGCTGGAAGTTCTTATTTCTTGGACGGTAGAGGCGAGTTGCTGCCTCTTGTCCTGTTCTGTCTTTTTTTTTCTATGTGTGTTGTTACCCTGTTTTTGTCTCGTCTTGTCCCCCCTGTATGTTTGCTCAAGTGTCGCGGTGGATGGAGCAGTGGTGGCTGGACCACCACTTCCTTTATGTACTCGTCATTACTTCATTGGGTTTATTTAGGTTAGCTGCATGTCGTCTCTAACAATTAGCACATGGAATGTGGGGGGTATAAACTCCCCGGCTAAGAGGAAAAAAATTATTATGTATCTAAACAAGCTCAGCATGGATATAGCATTCTTGCAGGAAATGCACCTCCTCCCTCTAGAGGTAGCCAAACGTAACACTTCGGTGGTCAGTATTGGCCTCGGCCACATACTCCTCTAAGGCACGGGGAGTGGCCATACTGATTAGACAGTCACTATCTCATACTATTCATTCTATAAAGGTTGACCTGCAGTGTCGGTACGTTATTGCAGACGTCACAGTAGATTGCACACGCTTATTGCTATGTAATATATATGCTCCGAATAACCGCCCCAAAGTGTTTTTCTTGGATATGCTGAACAAACTATATGGTCATATAGAGTCCAGCATCGTGTTAGGAGGGGATTTCAATGTGGTTTCGTCCCATGTTTTGGATAAGAATGTGGCTTCGAGTCGGGGGAATAGCACCCCGAAAGTGGGTGTTCAGTATCTAACACGCCGACTGCGGGTGGTGGATGTGTGGAGGGCGTGCTATCCGCTAGAACGGGATTATACCTGCTCATCTGCTGCATATGGTACGCTCTCCCGCATTGACTACCTGTTGTTGTCAGAACACATGTTCCCCAAGGTTATGGATGCTGGGATCGAAGCTATTAGTATTTCGGATCACGCCCTATGTTGGATTAAACTGTCGGTACACGTAGATAAGGGCCCGTTGAGGCAGTGGCGGTTTCTGGCACATCTGGCTAATTCATTGAAATTTCGTAATATGTTGGAAGCGTCATGGCTAGATTACAAGAGTAATAACGCTAGTTGTGAGTCCGAGAAGTCTCTGATGTTCTGGCAGGCGTCTAAGCCCGTCATGAGAGGGGTTATTATGTCTTACTGTGCACACAGGGATAGGCAATTAGACGGCTCATACTTGGAAGCACAGGCGAACTTGACGACTTCCTTTCAAAGGTTTAAGCAATCACCAACCCCAACTAATAGGGCTGATTATAATAATAAGAAGGCCGTTTTTGATAATATTCTGAATCACTTGGAAGTCAAGCACACTTTTTATAGGAATGCCTCCTTTCATAGATATGGCAATAAACCGGGTAAATTAATGTCCTTCTTATTGAAAGGGCGTCACTCTTCTTCGGTAATTAAATCCCTCCGCACTAGTGACGGTACTAGGGTCCGGACTAATGCCAAGATAACGGAGGTGCTGAGCTCTTTTTATTCCCAACTGTATTCTCAGCCTCCTAGTAATCTGCCCAATAAAGAGGCCTTTTGGGCTAATATGAGTTTACCTCAGATGTCTGACAGCCAGGCCTCATCCCTTATGGCACCCATATCGGGGGAGGAGGTAGAGAGGGTGATTAAGGCATTGAAAACTGGAAAGGCGCCGGGACCGGACGGCCTCTCCAATGATTATTACAAAATCCTATTGCCCCACATCCGGGACACATTGCAGGTATTTTTTAATGAATTACTCTCAGGTCAGGCCCTGCCTAGTTTCTTTAATTCAGCGTTCCTTAGGGTGTTGCCGAAGCCAGGTAGAGACCCGGAACTCCCGGAATCTTATAGGCCTATCTCCCTCCTTAATACGGACTATAAGTTGTTTACCAAGATATTAGCTTACAGGTTCAAACTGGTATTGCCCTCTATTGTCCACCCAGATCAGTCGGGATTCATTTGGGGTCATCAGGCGGTTGTGAATATTGGAAAAGTTTTAACAGTAATGCAGAGGTTACAGGCACCAATGTTATCTTATCACGTGACGCCGAAAAGGCATTTGATATGGTGACTTGGGACCATTTATTTGATACACTACATAGGTACGGGGCCCCGTCTGCCTTCGTAGAGGTGTTGGTCCGCTTATACAAAGACCCTGCCACGCAGGTATTAGGAAATGGCTATATTTCTTTCCCCTTCTACATTCAGAGAGGCACCCGTCAGGGCTGCCCCTTATCCCCACTGCTGTTCGCTCTGGCCCTGGAGCCACTGGCGATAGCCCTCCGTGACGCGTCTTCCTTTAGAGGCATTTTTGTGGGCAGGCTGGAGGTTAAGATAGCACTGTTTGCTGATGATATGTTGCTGTTTATTGCTGACCCCAGCAGGTCAATATGACCTATAGTTTCCATCATTGACAGCTTTGGATCCTTTGCGGGTTACAAGGTTAATCTTTCCAAATCGGAACTAATGCCTCTATCGGGAGATGCGTCTTTTCTCAATATGCACCCGGTTTTATCCCAGTTCCCTAGGACCCAGAGGGCTCTTAAGTATTTGGGGATAATGATCCCCACGTCACTGGAACTGTTATATGCAGTTAATGTTGCATCGGTCCTGACGGCTGTTCGGGTCCTTTTAGACGGGTGGGTTAATTTGCCTTTGTCCTTGATGGGTAGGGCCACGGTCCTTAAAAGCGTGGTGTTCCCGAAACTCTCATATGTTTTGCAGATGCTGCCATTTCGCCTTACAAAAAAAGACTGTAAGTCGGTAAATTCCATGTTCTCTAAATTTTTATGGGGAGGGAAGAAACCTAGGATTTCTTATGCTAAACTTCAGTTGCCAAGGGCGGAGGGGGGGCTGGGAATCCCAGACTTGGAAGCGTTTAGTAGAGCAGTGATGTTCCGTTATGTCACTGACTGGTTATGGCAGCGTTCCTGCTTTACCAATTACACATTGGAGGAGGAACTGTTTGCCCCATCCTCTCCCAGCGCCCTCCTTCACACCCCAAAGAACAAACTGCTGGCATCACTTAAAACGAATATTATCCTTTCTGATACTTATGGAGCCTGGCACTATTCCAATTCTAAATTACATAGACACCCGACCTCCTCCCGATACACAACTTTCTGGGGGAACCCTTGCTTCAGCCCGGGGCTGGAAAATGCTTACTTTAAGCAGTGGCGGGAGCGGGGAATTTTCGTCTATTAGAGATGTATTTGACCCTGGGGGACGGCATATGCTGTCCTTTGAGGAACTGAAGTCCAGATATGGTATAGCAAATTCAAATTTTTATATGTACCTGCAAGCCCGACATTTTGTCACTACTATGGCTGTCCCTATGTGCTCGCCAGACATGCAGGATCCGATAGCCACTCTCCTCACTCTCACGAATGCTTCTACTTATCGTCTATTATATTATTATGATCATTTACGGGTGGTGCAGGCGGAAAAGCTATGGAATCGCACAATTTCTAATTGGGCGGGGGATATACCAGATTTCCCGGTGCAATCAATCCTACTGAAATCCTGTCAGTATACATTTAAATATTTACACTCGGTTCAGCTTCAGGAAGTGTATTTTAAGTTATTACACAGGGCTTATATAGCCCCAGCCCAAAGAACACATATGATCCCGAATGGGACAAGTGAATGCTTAAAATGTCACGTGTCAAGGGCCTCCTTCTTTCACTGCTTTTGGACATGTAGGAAGATTGCTACATTTTAAGACAAAGTTATTGTATTCGTTAATAGAACTCTCTCATTGGGGGTTGCCAGAGACCCCATAGCTTGTTTATGCAACTGTTTTGAGGGCTGGCCTCTTGGCCCAGATAGGAAGCGAGTCACGCCCATTCTCACGGTCATTCTCATGGTGGCTAACAAAGTTATTCTGAATCATTGGACGAAAAAGTCGTCTCCCTCTTTAGGGGAATTAAAAAATGTGCTTTTACGGGTTCTCTATTTCGAGCGCCAAGCCACCCTGCCAGACATTGAGAGGGGTGTTGCTCGCTTTTATTCGAAATGGGAGCTTTACATTGACAGTCTAGACATTGCAACACAGGGCCATATTGAAAGGCTCTTTGAAAATACCTCCTGGATTCTTTATAAACGTGTGGATGCTAATTGATATAAGTGTACACTTTGCTGTTTTGAGGCTGATGAGTTCATAGGTTGTTTGTACTGTATGTACTCCGCGCGACTATGGAGTGAACTGTCTTGTCTTGTCTCCCCCTTCCCCTCTCCCTTCTTGTTTTTCCCCTTATTATTTTATGATGTTTATAAGTGGGTGATAATAGTTTACAGTTTAAAGTGTATGAATACAGGATATGCGGAATTAGATGGCACAAGATGCAAGGCACTGCAATATCCGCAGTTCTGCTATAGCGGGGATAATATGTCTGTATTTATGCCTTACTTATAATTTTTCATTATGAATCACCACTGTATGTAAAGGCCCATACACACTTGACGATGCACACGTCGTTAATGACTTCCCTTGAACTTCCCTTGAACAGCTGAGCAAACGACATGAGCATACACACTACCAACGACCAAAGACCATTCATTGTTGAAGCATCCAAGCTGAACAGTTTATTAAAATAATGAGCTGGGAACAGGGCTGGTGAACAGTGGCTTGGTCGTTGGTCGTTCACACCATACACATTCAACGACGTCTCTGGTCGGTAACGACCATAGTGGAAATTGAGCATACATGCTCCACAGATAAGCGAGGGTCGTTAACGTCCCGCGGGGCCGCGCATCGGTGGTCGTCGGATGCATACACACTTGACGATATAATGAGCGACGTCGTTGATGAGGGCTGAAATGAACGACGTCGCTCATTTTATCGTCAAGTGTGTATGGGCCTTAACTCTTTACATTATGAAAATAAGAAAATAAAAACAGTTAAAAAAAAAAAAAGATGCAATGCTAGAATAGTTTTCATAGAAAACTTGCCACTACATTAATCTTGTGGTGCCTGATTCTATGTTAAGCAGTGAGAGAGAGTAGGAGTATATTTGAGAGGTGGAGAAGGAGCCCCTGAGGTCTAACGCAATGCACAATCCAATCTACACTACAATTCTCTGTCAGTTATCCCATGTAATATTGTTTGTACATAACTCATGGCCTGTAGGAACAGGAATAAGGGGATTGTTAGTGTAGGAAACTGCTCCTGAAGTTGTGAGTGGTTGTAAATTGCATATCTGAAACTGTCCATGTGCCACGTATGGATGATTGTGACGCCCTACTTGGAGTAAATGAAGAGTTACCCCATAATGACAGAAAAATCGAAGAATATTTGGTTAGTTAATATTAACTTACATGTATGGCCGGGTATGGGTCATTAGGTCGACCACACTTAGGTCAACAGTCATTAGGTCGACCACTATTGGTCAACATGCAGTAGCTCGACATGGTCAATAGGACGTGTACTGTGTCCCCTCGCTTTGCTCACCATGCTTCGGTCAAGGTTATCGTTTCCTAGTGTAGTCCACATGGGTCATAATCTAGTACATATCGACCTATTGACCATGTCAGCCTAATGCATGTTGACCAATACTGGTCGACCTAATGACTGTCGACCTAACGACTGTATCCCGTATGGCTCTCCATGCCACACAAGTGGTATATAGTAATATATTGTCTTTAACCCCCAGGGGTAGGGATAAAGGATGGGTGTGTAAATGAGATACAAGATTATAGTTTAGAATAAAGGCTTGTTCCATAGAACCTATAGTGTAGACATCCGAGCCTCCTATCCAGTCTGATGCTATCCTATAATTAGATGCCAAAGCATATTGTTGGAAACCTGGCAAATGAACTCCTCCCAAATCGCTTTTTTAGCTGTAGTTTAAACAATGATATTCAAGGTCATTTTCCAGCCCATATAATTTTTTTTACAGCTTGGTTGAGGAGCCTCAGGTCTCTCTTGGTCGCCAATATATGCAATATCTGAAGTCTGAAAAAGTCTTCAGCAAAAGTGGAGTGTAAAGGACCTCATATAACCTAGAGGGGTGAAAGGAGCTTTAAATGAGATACAGTTGTGTGACCGGCAGTCAGGAGACCGCGGGTCACATTACCGACTCGTGGATCCCGCCCACTTACTATCCTGCCGGCCGACATGCCAGCCAGTAGGGACTATTCCCACTCGTGGGTGTCCACGACACCCATAGAGTGGGAATAGAACCTGTGGTGAGCACAGGTCGCCACCGAGCCCGCAAGGGGCTTGCTGCACTCGCCCCCCCACCGGCATTCCGCCGTCGGGGTGCTGACCGACTGTCTCCTGACCGCCGGTCACGCAATCCCAACCCAATTTAAATACCTAAATATTCAAAACAATCACTCACCCATCTAAAGGGAAAAGTATTCTACCAACCTGGGGAGTTTTGTGAGCAGGGAGCTCATCTGTCGGACCACCCACCGGAAGACGAGATGCTTTGATGAGAAGCTTTCTTCGCATAGATTTTTTTTTGTCTATCTTAGCACTTCCAGGGAACTTCTATGTTCCCGCTGAGGGGAATCTCTAATGGTCCCTGCAGAGCAGCAGGCTTCAAACACCTGGAGGAAGACATGAGTGAATAGTTGGCATGTTTCACATAAGACATAGAGAAGTATCTGAATAAATAGTATTATTTAAATTCCACTACAAGAAGCACCTGCGCAGCCTAGGGCATTAGCATGTTGTATGGGTGTCTATGGCCGCTGTTCTCTGCAGCACAGTGTCGAAGTCAAAAATATTAGACGCATACGCACCACGTGCAAACACCACACAGAGTGGCCTCGGTGCGTGTGCTTGTTCTGCCGTGCATGCGCATACTCGCACGTTGCGTATATTGGCTCACGAAGTCCTGCGTATTAGCGCGTAGTATGAGTAATTATGGTAGCATATGCATTCACATGGAAAAGCCACAAAGACATAACTGATATTTAATCCTCATAGTGCATAATTTACACATAGCCTACACGCACCACACCAGCAAGTTACATTTACTTTGGAAGTATAATAACAGAGGGATCAACTTTACAGGATATGAGGGGACAGAATTAGGTTAGGAGGTGGTGTTTGGTATCCAGTTGTACAGTATTTCAAAAGGCAATATTCCGATGGCAGTTTGCAGAAAGTAGCATCCTCCTGCGCATAGATATGTGCAGGAGTACAATATTAATATTACACTGTATTTACTATACTCTTGATATTCGGCGGGAACCCAGTGGAGGACATTTGCAAGTGCATCTGTTCCAGGCATCGCCCACCTATTCAAACTGACCTATGACCCCTCATGTACTGTAAATAACCAGCCCTTTAACCTATGGCTGAAGAGATTACAGTTTCCTTTGTTTCATGCTTTGAACTATTGTATAAAAGCCAAGCCTCCTGGCCGGCCCCAGTCTATTCTCTGAAGGTCATCTATCCAGATTGACTGAGGACCGGAACCGGGTGGTGCAGGCGAACAAACGTATGTATCCATTGGTTGTAGCTTTTCTCTTGTATTGTTGTATTTCTGTTGTACCCCCCTTTTAAGTAAATATTTGTTGCTGCGTTGGACCACAACATAACATATACAATTGGTGTAGCATTCCTTTCCTGTTAGGGGTTAAAGTGTATAGGCCACACGTGTAGCTATTTTGTGCTAACAGCGTGACGGTGTGCTTACGCAACATGTATGCATTTCATAGAGGTTTAACACACACACGCGCTTAGAGGTTGCAGCAGCCTGAACATTTCTGTATTTAAGGTATTGCTTTTTCTTCCTGTAACTTAAACAAACTTAACAGTTGAGGGCTCTGTCCAGTTCACCACATGCTTATAGACTTGCAAGCCACACAGACTTTGATCTAGCAACAAAGGGGGTCATTCCAGTTTGTCGCAGTGCAGCGATCGGGTCGGAACTGTGCATGTGCCGGCGCATGGCAGCTTTCATTACCTAGCGATCGCCTATGAGACAGAGGGGGGAGCAGTCCGGCCAACGCAGGCGTGGCCGGACCGTTGGGGGATCGGGCCACGGTGGCTGCGTGACATATCACGCAGCCGCTTCGGCCAGCGGGTGCAACGAGCAACTCCCGGCCAGCCGCAGGAGCTGCGCTGGCCAGGAGTTACTCCTCAAATACAAAGGCATTGCCACTGTGCGATGAGTTTGTATTTGTGCGAGGGGGGGCCGGACTGGCATGCTGGGTGGACTAGCCCTGTGCTGGGCATCCCCCCGCATGTCAGGGAACATGATCGTAGCTGTGCTAAATGTAGCACAGCTACGATCAACTCGGAATGACCCCCAAAGGGTGGAGACACATCTTAAGTAACCTTGCATTGTATTCAAAACTATCTTGTGTTGTTAGACTAAGTCTGTGCTGTATAGTCTTAGAGGTGCTGGTGTGAACCAAAGTACAAACAGGAAAAAAAGCCGTTTATTATTTGTGTGTAACTTTTGGCGCAAAAGCATACACAAAGTGTACACTTAGCGTACCGATAGATCTGTGTGAAATCGGATACATTTATTTGCTATATATATATTTGAATTAGTGTGCTAAGGGAGTAATTATAAAAACATGAAACGCAGTTCCAGCCTAAACGTTTTGGTATACATTCAAAAGTGGATCATCTTTGTGGGTGACTTCTGGCGAATGTAAGGAAAATTGTGTGTTGTGTTAGTGAGCAATAGTATTTTGTTGCTCACATTTATCGTGATATAGTGTGGTTTATTGAGTTGCGAAAGCGTACAGGAGCGCGCACGTGGCGTAGGGACACGCACGGTCGCGTGTTTATGCAAGGTTGCGTAGAGTTGCGAGCGCAAATTATAACTGCACATTAGCAGTTCAATTTAAGGCGGGATAGAATACATTTATACTATAGTGCATAACTATCCGATTTTAAAAAGCAGATTATTATAATAGTTTGTTTAAACTGTACAACCTGTGGGACAGGCTATCAGTCAAAGGGAGTGATATTTTTCTGTACAGAAAAACACTGTGTATTTGTATGTGCTGAAAGTAGGAGTGAACGTATTGAACCCCGGAAATCGTGATCTCGTGGAGACATTGAGTTAGCAGAGGCGTGAGGCCAGCTACCTTACGTTAATATAGAAATACGCAAGTAGTGAGGAAACTTGCACAGGAGCGTGATAGAGTATAGATTGTGAAGTAATTGAAGTTTAAGGTTTTTGAGTTACGCTCCGGCTGTGGTTCGCGGCTTGTGAATTCGACTCCCGTGATCGTAGGGCATATAGATAAGTAGTATCTATAGGCCGTGCGATTGGACCGCATGTCCGTGTGTTATACGCAGCGCAACGTGATGCCATTTGCGTTATTTTGCGCAGGTGTGTCATATGCGCTTTGGAAAGCATACGCAGACGTGATTGTGTAAACAAGGGGTTTTTCGCTGATTTTCTTCAAGGAATCTCCCTGGTGGGCGTCCACTGGAAAGGGTGATCGATAAGTTGTTTCTCATCCTACAAAAATTCCAGTGGAAAGATACCGAAAAGGAATTTTCTGCTGGCTCTCTCAGGAAAATATTCCAACAGAACCTCCACTGAAAGAAATTACGGTGCTGAAGGGTCTGATAGTAGTCCAAGGTTGGGTACAACGGATTTTCTTTTTCTTTTTTTTAATTCAATAACTTTTTATTGAGATTTTAAAGTTTGTAGAAATACAAATACAAAGCAAACTGAAAAATGCTGTAGCAAGTGCAGGTATACGTGGCAGAATACAGAATATACAACAAATATTGCACATGACAAACGATTCAGTATAAGTAGATTGTCTACCCATACCAAAGTACGCAGAGGCCCACAGGTGCCATGTGAGCCCATACATACTATCCACAGAATAAAATGGGGAGTACCTAGTCCCAAACACATGTCACCATAAAGACACATCATTGTTAAGTATAATCCAATAGGATGTGAAAATATTTGGAGAATGATCTCAAACTGTAGAACCTGGCGCTATATATAAAATTTATTAAATAAAGATGTTCAAAAAATAAATAAATTGAGCTATGGAGCTGCTGAGCAAAAACAGCTGGTTAGACTGAAATAGGATTTGATGAAAAACAAAAGAAAAAGGATGCTCTGCGCTCCAAGAATCACTTGTATTTGGTTGATTAATTAATTGGTTAATTAACTGCAGTATAGCAGGGTGAATAATTGACTCAATGCAACTCAATTTAAATAACAGATATTTTTGTCAAAATATTATATCAAACAGATTGTCACGATCCGGGTATCTGGACGCCATTTCTTACCTATCAGATGCCTTCTAAGGCTGGCTCAGCGCTCCAGGACCGGATCCCATCTGTCATCCTGATGTGCACATTCCCGCATCCTCTCCTGTCTCTCTGGACGCAGTCACAGTAACGCCTTATACATCTGGCATGGCGTCTCCCGCGGCCTCCGCCGCCGTCCCTGAGCTTCTGCATTCAGAGTGGCGATTACGTCAGCCGCGGCCTCCGCTGTGTCCGCGTGGTCGGATGTGCATCTGTCAGCCTGACGTCTCCTGTCTCCGGTGGCCGGCGCCGCCATTACTGTTTTCCAGACCACATGGATTACAATCCAAACTTCCCTCCAAGTGTCTGCATGGGCGCAGCCATCTTGGATTCTGTCAGCTGATCTTTCCTACCAATCCGTTGTCAGTATTATTAATTTGCATAATTGCCTAGCCAATGCCTTCCTTGCTGCAGGTATAAATAGGTTGTGCCTGAGCAAGGAAGGCGTCAGTGCTTTGGTTGTCAAACCTAGTTCCAGTTTGTCTCTTTACTGTGATTGTCTTCCAGGTTCCAGCTCCTGTCTCCAGACTTCTGCTATAGAGACCAGCACCAGCATTCCATCTGCGGTGTAGCCTGACTCTCCGATCCATTCTGGACTCACCTGTTTCCAGCTACAACATCACCTGCTTCCAGCTCAGCTTCCAGCAGTGTACAGCTTCTCTTAAAGGGCCGGTGTCCTTTCTGCAGTTTACCACTCTCCACCGGTATTATTATTTCTCCGCTCTCAAATTCTACATTTCATCTATATTGCATCGCTCTCAAGCTTTATTTATTATTTAACTGGTTCCAGCCAGTATCCACTCCGTGCCAACACCTGTCTGGTTCTAACCAGTACCCACAGCAGCATTTTATCTACAGCAGTCCAGCTTTCCCTGGAACACCAGCTGGTACGACCCTGGGCTTTCCTCATTGCTACAGTTGAGCCTGGTAAGGACTTTCCAACTTGCAGATAATAAGAACTGTCTCATACCACCAGAGCTCTGTGGCCCCTGCCACCCTGTAGTACCCAGGAACTGTATTATTATTTCTCTGCTGATTTTTATGTTACTTTTTACTGCTACTGTGATGCATGGAGTTTGTCATAAATAAATATCATTGACTTTTACTCAAGTTGTCGTGGTCACGCCTTCGGGCGGTTTCTCTTCATTTTACTTACATGTCCAGGGGTCTGATACAACCTCCCAGGTTCCGGTACATCTCAGCCCCTACAACTGAGGCTGCCTTCCGTCAGCTCAGGCCCTCAGTTGTGACAGTAAGCACTGACCTAATGAATCCAGCTGGAGACCAGGATCAAGCGGCCAGGCCGATGCAAGAACTGGCAGCCCGACTAGAACATCAGGAGGCTGCACAGGGCCACATCATCCGCTGTCTCCAGGATCTCTCTATTCGGCTGGATGGGATTCAGACAACTCTCCGTGGATCAGGCGCATCTGGGGCGTCAACCACAGTGACTCCAACTATAACCCCACCCACCTTACCCGTTTCTGCTCCACGTCTTCATCTTCCAACGCCAGCAAAATTTGACGGATCTCCAAGATTCTGCAGGGGATTTCTCAACCAGTGTGAGATTCAGTTTGAGCTACAACCTGGCAATTTTCCCAGTGACCGTACAAAAATTGCCTACATCATCTCACTTCTCAGTGGCTCAGCCCTTGACTGGGCATCACCGTTATGGGAGAGGTCCGACACCCTGCTATCTTCTTACACTGCATTCGTGTCAACATTCAGGCGCATCTTCGACGAGCCAGGCCGGGTAACTTCAGCTTCGTCTGAGATTCTCCGTTTACGCCAGGGATCACATACTGTAGGACAATATCTTATACAGTTCCAGATCCTGGCATCTGAACTGGCATGGAACGACGAGGCCCTGTATGCTGCATTCTGGCATGGTTTATCCGAGCGTATTAAAGATGAGTTAGCTACCAGAGACTTACCCTCCAAGTTAGATGAGCTAATCTCACTTTGTACAAAAGTTGACTTACGTTTCAGAGAGAGAGCAACTGAGCGTGGAAGATCATCTGCTCCAAAATCTTCTGCTCCTCCTCCTCGCCAACTGTCACCAACTAAAGATGAACCCATGCAAATTGGCCGTTCCCGTTTAACTCCTGCTGAGCGCCGAAGACGTCTCTCTGAGTCTCTCTGTCTGTATTGTGCAGCTCCGTCTCACACTATTAATGCCTGTCCCAAACGTCCGGGAAAACTCCAAATCCTAGCTCGCCAAGGAGAGGGCCGGCTAGGAGTAATGATCTCCTCTCCATCTCCTCAAGATTGTAATCTCCCAGTCTCGCTTCAAGTTGCTCAACGTTATCAGAACGTCATTGCCCTCCTGGATTCCGGAGCAGCTGGGAACTTTATTACCGAAGCCTATGTTAAACGGTGGTCCCTACCCACCGAGAGACTTCCTTCCTCCTTTTCCTTAACTGCCGTGGATGGCAGTAAAATTTTTGATACAGTTATTGCTCTAAGGACTCTACCAGTTCGTCTGAGAGTGGGAGTTCTTCATTCCGAACTTATTTCACTTTTAGTGATTCCAAGAGCCACACATCCTGTGGTCCTGGGCCTTCCATGGCTCCGTCTTCACAATCCTACAATTGATTGGTCGACTACGCAAATTCTGGCATGGGGTCCCTCCTGTGCTGAGACATGTTTGTTTAAAGTGTTGCCTGTCTGTTCTTCCTCCCCCAGGTCGTCTGATGTTCCACCTCCTCCATATCAAGATTTCACGGATGTGTTCAGTAAAGCTTCTGCTGATATCCTTCCTCCTCATAGAGAATGGGACTGCCCGATTGATCTCGTTCCAGGGAAGGTTCCACCTCGAGGCCGAACTTATCCGTTGTCTCTGCCTGAGACGCATTCTATGGAGGAATACATTAAAGAGAACCTAGCAAAGGGGTTCATTCGACCTTCTTCTTCTCCAGCCGGCGCAGGCTTCTTTTTTGTAAAAAAGAAAGATGGTGGTCTGCGGCCGTGCATCGACTACAGAGGTTTGAACGACATTACCATCAAGAACCATTTTCCTTTACCCCTGATTACTGAGCTCTTTGACAGAGTTAGCGGAGCTACCATCTTTACAAAGCTGGACCTGAGAGGTGCATACAATCTCATCCGGATCCGTGAGGGTGACGAGTGGAAGACCGCATTTAACACCCGTGACGGACATTATGAGTACCTCGTCATGCCCTTCGGATTGAGCAATGCTCCAGCTGTCTTCCAGCATTTCGTCAATGAGATTTTTAGAGACATTCTATACCGTCATGTCGTGGTCTATCTAGATGATATCCTCATTTTTGCCAACAATTTAGAGGAACATCGTTTTTGGGTAAAGGAGGTTCTGTCCCGTCTCCGTGTCAATCATCTCTATTGCAAATTAGAGAAATGCGTTTTTGAAGTCAAGTCCATTCCGTTTCTAGGGTACATTGTGTCCGGTTCCGGACTAGAGATGGATCCTGAGAAACTACAAGCAATCCAGAATTGGCCGGTACCCTTAACCCTCAAAGGGGTCCAGAGGTTCTTAGGGTTCGCCAATTATTACCGAAAGTTTATACGAGACTTTTCCACCATTGTGGCGCCTATTACTGCTTTCACCAAGAAGGGTGCTAACCCGTCCAAGTGGTCTGAAGAAGCCATGCAAGCTTTTCATCTTTTAAAACAGAGGTTCATCTCTGCGCCTGTCCTGAAACAGCCTGACATCGACTCTCCTTTCATCCTAGAGGTGGATGCCTCCTCCGTTGGAGTAGGAGCGGTGTTATCTCAGAGGGCTAAAGATGGCCATTTACATCCTTGCAGTTTCTTCTCACGGAAGTTCTCCCCAGCGGAGCGCAACTATGCCATTGGCGACCAGGAGTTGCTGGCCATCAAGCTCGCTCTAGAGGAGTGGAGATATCTGTTGGAGGGAGCTTCTCATTCAATCACCATCCTTACAGACCACAAGAACCTTCTATATCTGAAAGGCGCACAATGTCTCAACCCTCGTCAGGCCAGATGGGCACTTTTCTTTTCCAGGTTCGACTTTAAACTCCAGTTCTGTCCGGGCTCTCAGAATCGCAAGGCCGATGCCCTTTCCCGCTCATGGGAGCAAGAAAATGAGTCAGAGTCTTCAGACAAGCATCCTATTATAAATCCGTTGGCATTCTCCACGGTAGGGATGGACTCTACGCCCCCATCAGGGAAAAGTTTTGTGAAGCCGACACTAAGGAAGAAGCTTATGCATTGGGCCCATGCTTCCCGCTTTGCCGGACATACAGGTATCCAAAAAACCCTGGAGTTTATCTCTAGGTCCTATTGGTGGCCAACTCTGAAAAAGGACGTTTTGGAGTTTATTGCATCTTGCCCAAAGTGTGCTCAACATAAAGTATCCCGCCAGTCGCCTGCGGGGCAACTGGTTCCACTATCTGTTCCCCGTCGACCATGGACCCATTTGTCGATGGATTTTATTACAGATTTGCCCATGTGCAACAAGTTTAATACCATCTGGGTGGTAGTTGACCGGTTCACCAAGATGGCACACTTCATTCCTCTCACCGGTCTTCCGTCAGCTTCCAAGTTGGCTCAAATATTCATACAAGAGATCTTCCGACTCCACGGTCTTCCTGAAGAAATCATCTCAGATCGAGGAGTTCAATTCACAGCCAAATTCTGGCGAAGTTTATGTCAAGTCCTCCAAGTCAAGCTAAAGTTTTCCACGGCTTACCATCCTCAGACCAATGGTCAAACTGAGAGGGTGAATCAGGACTTGGAGGCCTTCCTCCGCATCTATGTGTCCTCCTCTCAAGATGACTGGGTTCAATTACTTCCCTGGGCCGAGTTCTGTCATAACAACCAGTATCATTCTTCATCTTCTTCAACACCATTCTTCACCAACTTTGGATTCCACCCTAAAGTCCCTGAGTTCCAACCGCTTCCAGCAACTTCTGTTCCCGCAGTGGATATCACCTTGCATCAGTTTGCCAATATCTGGAAGAGCGTACGATCAGCTCTGCTCAAGGCATCGTTCAGGTACAAGAAGTTTGCGGATAAGAAGCGTCGAGCAGTTCCTGCTCTCAAGGTGGGTGATCGGGTATGGTTATCCACGAAGAATTTGAGGTTAAGAGTTCCCAGTATGAAGTTTGCACCTCGCTACATCGGTCCTTTTAAAATTGATCAAGTCATCAATCCTGTTGCTTACAGACTCCAGTTGCCTCCCTTCTTAAAAATACCCAGGACATTCCATGTTTCCCTGTTGAAACCGCTAATCTTGAATCGGTTTCATTCCTCACTTCCTCCAACTCCGAAAGTCCAAACTCAACGAGGCGTTGAGTATGAAGTAGCCAAGATCCTGGACTCACGTCACCGTTACGGTCAACTTCAGTATCTTATTGACTGGAAGGGTTATGGCCCTGAGGAACGTTCTTGGACCAATGCTTCTGATGTCCATGCTCCTGCCTTGGTCCGGAGATTCCATTCCAAGTTTCCTCAAAAGCCAAAGAAGTGTCCTGGGGCCACTCCTAAAGGGGGGGGTGCTGTCACGATCCGGGTATCTGGACGCCATTTCTTACCTATCAGATGCCTTCTAAGGCTGGCTCAGCGCTCCAGGACCGGATCCCATCTGTCATCCTGATGTGCACATTCCCGCATCCTCTCCTGTCTCTCTGGACGCAGTCACAGTAACGCCTTATACATCTGGCATGGCGTCTCCCGCGGCCTCCGCCGCCGTCCCTGAGCTTCTGCATTCAGAGTGGCGATTACGTCAGCCGCGGCCTCCGCTGTGTCCGCGTGGTCGGATGTGCATCTGTCAGCCTGACGTCTCCTGTCTCCGGTGGCCGGCGCCGCCATTACTGTTTTCCAGACCACATGGATTACAATCCAAACTTCCCTCCAAGTGTCTGCATGGGCGCAGCCATCTTGGATTCTGTCAGCTGATCTTTCCTACCAATCCGTTGTCAGTATTATTAATTTGCATAATTGCCTAGCCAATGCCTTCCTTGCTGCAGGTATAAATAGGTTGTGCCTGAGCAAGGAAGGCGTCAGTGCTTTGGTTGTCAAACCTAGTTCCAGTTTGTCTCTTTACTGTGATTGTCTTCCAGGTTCCAGCTCCTGTCTCCAGACTTCTGCTATAGAGACCAGCACCAGCATTCCATCTGCGGTGTAGCCTGACTCTCCGATCCATTCTGGACTCACCTGTTTCCAGCTACAACATCACCTGCTTCCAGCTCAGCTTCCAGCAGTGTACAGCTTCTCTTAAAGGGCCGGTGTCCTTTCTGCAGTTTACCACTCTCCACCGGTATTATTATTTCTCCGCTCTCAAATTCTACATTTCATCTATATTGCATCGCTCTCAAGCTTTATTTATTATTTAACTGGTTCCAGCCAGTATCCACTCCGTGCCAACACCTGTCTGGTTCTAACCAGTACCCACAGCAGCATTTTATCTACAGCAGTCCAGCTTTCCCTGGAACACCAGCTGGTACGACCCTGGGCTTTCCTCATTGCTACAGTTGAGCCTGGTAAGGACTTTCCAACTTGCAGATAATAAGAACTGTCTCATACCACCAGAGCTCTGTGGCCCCTGCCACCCTGTAGTACCCAGGAACTGTATTATTATTTCTCTGCTGATTTTTATGTTACTTTTTACTGCTACTGTGATGCATGGAGTTTGTCATAAATAAATATCATTGACTTTTACTCAAGTTGTCGTGGTCACGCCTTCGGGCGGTTTCTCTTCATGTTACTTACATGTCCAGGGGTCTGATACAACCTCCCAGGTTCCGATACATCTCAGCCCCTACAACTGAGGCTGCCTTCCGTCAGCTCAGGCCCTCAGTTGTGACACAGATACACAGCTAAAGAAGCAATGGATACATGAAAGTAGGTTAAAAAGAAACATATGTTGCAACTTCTTGTATACACAATAGAGAGTAATATTGTAGCTATCTCAAAAATGTGCTGGTTATGACAGCATGCAATATAAATGTATGTGAATTCAAACAAGGACAAAGCTCTCTTTAAATTATTGATTACCAATAAAAACACTGGCGTCCCAGTGTAACATTAAATGGTATTGCTCCGCAATGATTAAAAGTTACTTGAGGCATACAAGCCGTAATAGTTACCACCGTGCTGGTTCCTGGATAATGCTGCAGGGTCCTGTATACAAATGCACGTGGTGAAATAAAAGAAATGTGATTGTTGCCTCTGGTGATGAGTGTGGAGCGGCCCCGCTGGTATTTTGAAATCGCTGATGTGAAAGCAGTCAGTCGTAGACGGGATGTTAGTTAAATGAGAAGCCTCACAGCGGAGGACGTCATCCGTTTGGCTGGTGGTAGCGATCGATGGCTGTATAGCCGCAGTTAGCCGACGCTACCTCGACCTCACAGCGGGGGCTCGCGAATGTCCGGTCCACGGGGATAGTTCCCAGAGACAGCTGCGCCATGCGGCCGCAGCAATACCACCACACTGTGGAAAGTTAGCTGGATTAAATCTGACGACTGTAGTGTAGATCACCAGCGGAGTGCGGGAATTTTAAAATGGAGAGCTAGTCCGTGCTGTGTAGTAGTTCATTCAGAAGAACTCAAACGAGAGAAAGGGGCGTCAACGCGTTTCGTCTCCTAGCAACCAGAGACTTCCTCAAGACGAATACCTTCCTGTTGAGAGCTGTGTCATTTATACCCAACTAATTACTTGAATGAGATCTAGTGTATTAATTAGAAATCAAAGGATCATTTAATAATAATAATATTCAAATAATTTAAAATAAACATATTTAAGGTCTGTAACCTTTATCTATAATACATAAATGGTTGGAGGAACATTGAGTCAATGGAGTTATATTCTCTGGTCTTAAAATCAAACAAATTATATTTTTAGATTAATTAAACATTAATTAGAGCTTTAAAGAAAAAAAAAGAAACCCGAGGGTGGTGGGACATTAACCCTCTATATTCCAAGAACAAATGCATAATTTAAGAGCAATAGAAATCTATCCCCTCTAACGTTTTGCATTATTAGTTTACAAAGTGTCTTACATCCATTGCTGCCCGATACGTTTAGCTTATAGATATTTTATATTGGGAAATATCTAGACAATTACTACTTGATTGAGAACACTCATAAAATAAGTTGATTTTTATATAGTATTAATCGTAGAAATGGTACTATCATGTAAATACATCTATAAGCAGAGATATGTATACACACATATATATACTTATACATTTATGTATATGTAAATAAAAATATACTTCACCTAAACAATGTAGATAGAAAAAATATTAAAAAATAATAATAAGAACATGATAGACATAAAGTAATTGTTACCGAACTAGAAACAATCTCTAGTCCATTAGTATTGGTTGATACATGGGAGACAGAATAACCTGATCATCCCTATGCTTATTATAAGACACTCAGTGTGGCCCAAAATTAATACTACATTGCTAAGAGAAAAAGTTAGATGTTTCCTTTGTGGTAACTATTTTTTAAATTACATAGAACATGGGCATAATAGAGCTGAAAATCTGAACTGCATATTTTAGTACAAGAATTTAGGTGACATGAGGATATAACTACATTTAGAACCCACAAATATACATGTGTATACATACAATTATACACACATGCATATTTAGTAGGACTAATTTAAACATGTATAGTCTAAGGCTTCATTTAGACCTTTAGGATATAAAGTATCTAACTTGCAGATCCATGATGACTCTCCTATGCACAGTTTACGAAATCTATCTCCTCTTTTTGTACTTGAAAATTGTTCTATGCCTGTTATTGTTAGAGTAGATGGATCACCATTATGAACTCTGGAAAAATGGCGTGAAACGCTATGTGTTTGAAGTTTTTTAATGATATTGAGTCTATGCTCTCTAAACCTTGATTTCAAAGAGCGGGTAGTTCTCCCTATATATTGAAGAGAGCATGGACACTGTAGTACATATACACAGTATTCTGAATCGCAGTTTATAAACTGTTTGATTTGAGAAGAACTCCCATTAGAAGTTGATACAATGGATGAATTTTTATTTCTGATATATATTTACAAGTTAGACAGATTTGTTTGTTACAACAGTAATTACCCAAAGGTTTCTTTGGTAGCCAAATCGAACTTCTCACTGAAGCTACTGGTTTGAGAAAGCTGGGAGCTATCATTTCTTTTTAGATTTGTATTTCTTCTGAAAATCACTATGGGCTTATCAGATAAACATTTGCTTAAAACTGGATCTTGTTTGATTAACTGATAATTGGTTTGAACTATCTTTCTTATGGCATTAGATTCTTTGTTGAACTTTGAAATGAACTTAACCGAGCTCTCCACAGAGACATCAACATCTGCATGATTCGGTTGAATAATCTTGGGTTTTGTAATTTTGGTACATTTTGATGTCAAGCTGTAATTAGCAGTAAGAGTATTCGCGTGGAGCCAAGATTCTTCTAACAGATGAGGTGGATAACCTCTTTCCTGAAACTGATTTAATAAAATTTAAGATCCAGTTTTAAGCAAATGTTTATCTGATAAGCCCATAGTGATTTTCAGAAGAAATACAAATCTAAAAGAAATGATAGCTCCCAGCTTTCTCAAACCAATAGCTTCAGTGAGCAGTTCGACTTGGCTACCAAAGAAACCTTTGGGTAATTACTGTTGTAACAAACAAATATGTCTAACTTGTAAATATATGAGAAATAAAAATTCATCCATTGTATCAACTTCTAATGGGAATTCTTTTCAAATCAAACAGTTTATAAACTGCGATTCAGAATACTGTGTATATGTACTACAGTGTCCATGCTCTCTTCAATATATAGGGAGAACTACCCGCTCTTTAAAATCAAGGTTTAGAGAGCATAGACTCAATATCATTAAAAAAACTTCAAACACATAGCGTTTCACGCCATTTTTCCAGAGTTCATAATGGTGATCCATCTACTCTAACAATAACAGGAATAGAAAAATTTTCAAGTACAAAAAGAGGAGGAGATAGATTTTGTAAACTGTGCATAGGAGAGTCATCATGGATCTTCAAGTTAGATACTTTATATCCTAAAGGTCTAAATGAAGCCTTAGACTATACATGTTTAAATTAGTCCTACTAAATATACATGTGTGTATAATTGTATGTATACACATGTATATTTGTGGGTTCTAAATGTAGTTATATCCTCATATGTCAACTAAATTCTTGTACTAAAATATGCAGTTCAGATTTTCAGCTCTATTATGCCCATGTTCTATGTAGATTTAAAAAATAGTTACCACAAAGGAAACATCTAACTTTTTCTCTTAGCAATGTAGTATTAATTTTGGGCCACACTGTGAGTGTCTTATAATAAGTATAGGGATGATCAGGTTATTCTGTCTCCCATGTATCAACCAATACTAATGGACTAGAGATTGTTTCTAGTTCGGTAACAATTAATTTATGTCTATCATGTTCTTATTATTATTATTTAATATTTTTTCTATCTACATTGTTTAGGTGAAGTATATTTTTATTTACATATACATAAATGTATAAGTATATATATGTGTGTATACATATCTCTGCTTATAGATGTATTTACATGATAGTACCATTTCTACGATTAATACTATATAAAAATCAACTTATTTTATGAGTGTTCTCAATCAAGTAGTAATTGTCTAGATATTTCCAAATATAAAATATCTATAAGCTAAACGTATCGGGCAGCGATGGATGTAAGACACTTTGTGAACTATAATGCAAAACGTTAGAGGGGATAGATTTCTATTGCTCTTAAATTATGCATTTGTTCTTGGAATATAGAGGGTTAATGTCCCACCACCCTTGGTTTTCTGTTTTTTCTTTAAAGCTCTAATTAATGTTTAATTAATCTAAAAATATAATTTATTGTTTGATTTTAAGACCAGAGAATATAACTCCATTGACTCAATGTTCCTCCAACCATTTATGTATTATAGATAAAGGTTACAGACCTTAAATATGTTTATTTTAAATTATTTGAATATTATTATTATTAAATGATCCTTTGATTTCTAATTAATACACTAGATCTCATTCAAGTAATTAGTTGGGTATAAATGACACAGCTCTCAACAGGAAGGTATTCGTCTTGAGGAAGTCTAGCTCTCCATTTTAAAATTCCCGCACTCCGCTGGTGATCTACACTACAGCCGTCAGATTTAATCCAGCTGACTTTCCACAGTGTGGTGGTATTGCTGCGGCCGCATGGCGCAGCTGTCTCAGGGAACTATCCCCGTGGACCGGACATTCACGAGGTAGCGCCGGCTAACTGCGGCTATACAGCCATCGATCGCTACCGCCAGCCAAACGGATGACGTCCTCCGCTGTGAGGCTTCTCATTTAACTAACATCCCGTCTACGACTGACGGCTTTCACATCAGCGATTTCAAAATACCAGCGGGGCCGCTCCACACTCATCACCAGAGGCAACAATCACATTTCTTTTATTTCACCACGTGCATTTGTATACAGGACCCTGCAGCATTATCCAGGAACCAGCACGGTGGTAACTGTTACGGCTTGTATGCCTCAAGTAACTTTTAATCATTGCGGAACAATACCATTTAATGTTACACTGGGACGCCAGTGTTTTTATTGGTAATCAATAATTTAAAGAGAGCTTTGTCCTTGTTTGAATTCACATACATTTATATTGCATGCTGTCATAACCAGCACATTTTTGAGATAGCTACAATATTACTCTCTATTGTGTATACAAGAAGTTGCAACATATGTTTCTTTTTAACCTACTTTCATGTATCCATTGCTTCTTTAGCTGTGTATCTGTTTGATATAATATTTTGATAAAAATATCTGTTATTTAAATTGAGTTGCATTGAGTCAATTATTCACCCTGCTAGACTGCACTTAATTAACCAATTAATTAATCAACCAAATACAAGTGATTCTTGGAGCGCAGAGCATTCTTTTTCTTTTATAATCCAATAGGATATAAAACGTCTGCCAAACAACCACAAAAAAATAAACCAAAACCCACAAAAACAAACCCCCCCCCCCCGTAACCCCCCACCCTGTATAGCCTACCCCCAACTCAGATATACTTGAATCCCTAAAACCCCATCCCCTGCTCTAACTACCCTAACTAGCAACCCCCCCCCCCCCCCACACACACACACACACACTTTATTCCAAAAGGATAATAGGACTCGAAACTAATAGGAGCAATAAACTAATGTCCTTAAGCTAGGCTAAGTCCGGCTCTCCCACAGAAGGATACAGCATTCCTCCCATATAGCATACTAAGCAGTATATAAACGTATAGCATAGAAACTTAGATAGGAGAAGATTCAACCATATAAAAAAAATACAGGTAATAAAGATATACAAATAATAAAACAAAAATACTGGTAACAAAGATGAGAATTAATCCAGCCAGACCTCCATCGCGTGCAATATCACAGTATCAGTCTCGTCTCTGGTTATCCAAGGATAGACACATCCGGGCACAAAGTACTTAAAGGATAAGTCCAGGAACCTCCCGCCAGCGCGGGGATGTCCCGAAAGGTATTTGAGGCATGGGAGTAACGGATCTGGAAATATCACCACCGGCAGCGAAGGTGTAGAACGGATTTTCAAAAAGCCCATAATGGAGTCTTGACACCCACGGACTAAGGCAATATCCATAACACTTGGAATCACATCCCTCAGGAAGGAGAAATCCAGAAGCTGCGACGGGACGCCATGAGTGCAGACCGCAGTGACAGAATGCAAAGGTACAGCTACCACATCTCCGAGCTTCGTAAGGAGCCTCTGCATAGAGGCAAGGATTGCTTGAAGGATTTGCTGCACAGAATTAGCCATCGGTAAGTTGTGATTTCAAGCCAAACAGGAGGCCCGTGGCAAGATGGCGGTGGCTAGCACACCATCAGAGCCTACCAATAGACCTAGAGCAGGAGCCACCAGCCAGATGACCACAGCAGCAGGGAATAACAAGGAGACACAGCAGCAGCAGTAGTATTGTCACGCTGGAAAGACCGCATCCATCACCCAAAAGGCGTGGGAGCAGACTGGATCCGAGGACAGCAACAAGATGGCGGCAGCCCGCGCCCAGCACACCCCAAACACAGCAGCAGACAGGCGTATGTCGAGGAGAAGCCACTTGCAGGGGTTACACACGATCCTGGAGAACACAGCTGGGAGGCAACCAAGAGGCAGCACTCAGGTATGTATAATGTCCCAGAACAGCCGCAGGAGCTGGAGACGAGACACCAAGCCGCAGTCTGAGAAGGCCCGGCTGCAGAGATCTCTGTAAAACTGACAAAAGGCACCACACAGGATCCTTCCACGAAGCTCCTGGTGATCAGCAGGCAATACACCACCGCAGAACCGAATCCAGGGGAGAAAACAGCTACAAAAACAGGATATATTCAAGGATATGAGTGGGAGAGCCGGCAAAAGCTCCCTTCACCTAGCTACTCCAGGCCACGCCCCCGGGTACACCGGGTTTTCCACTGTTGGAGTGGGTCGGAGTACAGGCCAGCGGGGGCAGGAGTGAGTAAAAGCACTCGGTAAGGACTTTCACCGTTTTCCCCTGTGCATTTGAAGATTGTGTATAAAAAGTCTGCAATGGGAGCCAAGTGCACAAGTGGGAGGCGTTCGGCAGCCAGGGTTCAGGCTGGAGAGCTGCGGCCCAGGGGGTCAGCAAGGTTGATAATGTGTGGGAAGTATGGTCCACACGCGGAGGCTTTTTGTGACGAATCGGTATGTATGACTGCTGATGATAGGGCATCATTTCCTAGGATGGGTAGTTTTGCACCAGAGGTACTACAGAGCGTAAGGATTAGAATATGTCTGATCAAATCTAGGAAACAAAGGATCAGACATAGCGACTGTTTAAATCTGTGGCAACAAGAGGGAGATGTGCAAAGGGAGCTGGCTCGCACAAGTTCCAAACCTGACAGGAATGTGATTGCAAGCACACCATCACCGACACATGTCGATGGGGAGAAAACAGCTACAACCAATGGTACATCGACAAATGATAGGAACATTCATGTAACTTGTATTAACCCTAACCCATGCATATTGCACCCTGTCTTAAGTTCTCTCCAAGGTTATAGGTCGGAGGAAGATGATGGATCCAGCCTAATCTCAGCCCTCATCCAAGCAGCCACCTTGCAGGAAACTCAGGTGGGCACGGCCCAACCAGTAGGAACGGTGACGGTATCTCCCACTGAAGGGACGGGTGAGATCACAGCCACCGGTAAGTGTGAGACTGTTCATTACGCAGAGACAGTAACGCCTTACAGTGAGCCAATTAGAAACGGAATGGTTAGGTTACATCCTGTCTGGGTAATAGCCAGGGAGTAACCCTCATCAGGAATACTGCAATGTATTGCCCGTGGACCAGATCAGAACTGCGCTCAATCATTTCAGAATTCCCTGATCCCTGGAGACATTTAGCCAGATGTCAGAAGTTTATTAAGGATCTGGGTAATGCCCATGAACCTACAAACAAAGATTGGCGGACACTTTTGAAAGTGTGCCTACCCCCTAATATTGACACTCAAAAATTTATCACGGATTGTAAGATACAGTCAGACGATCCTCTGACTGATGAATACAATCAGGAAAACGTGAAACGAATCAATGAACAACTAGGATTACATTTCCCCGCAATTGAAAAATGGAGCAAAGTTTTCTCAATCAAACAGAGAGAAAATGAAACTGCATTTGAGTATTTCCATAGAGCTTTACAAACTATGGCTAAGTACACTGGGGTATCGGATATAAGGAACGATGCGAATTACAGGGAGGTGGCTGTCTCTGTGCTAATGGACGGGCTCAATAAGGCATATCTTTGCCTAATTGGAGAGGGGTCACCGTAGATACTCTCAGGGAGTCTGCTATTGAGCATGACAGGAATATCTCCAGACGCAGAGAACAGCAGGAGGAGAGGTTGAGGACAGTAAGCTTACAGGCACTTAAAGGGATGTCCAATCAACCAAGGTCCGAGGCCCCTAAAGACTGTAAACGAACAAGAATATGTAATGTTTGTAGACAGGAGGGGCATCTTGCCAGGGATTGTAGGAGTAATGGGACACACAGTAAATATAGACCCTCTAGACAAAGAACACGAACCACGTTATCAAATACATAGACGGGACCAAGGGACATATAGTAAGACTTTAAAGCCATAGAGAAAACACTAATTCGGTAAAAGGGCAGAACGAGACAAGTGCAACATTACCCTTTGAAAAAACCTGCTGAAGTTACGAATGGGCCTCTATGATGCTAAACCTTTTCTTTTTTTCCTAGCAGCAGTGGCCCGACTAACTTAATTGACAGACATTTTGTTAAATGTGAAATACATATATTGTGCAAGATATATTAGACACCCCTCAAAGGCTAATGTTACACTCCACCGTTATAGACACATGTCCATTGCAGGTAGAGGAAATGATCTCGCAAATACCGGGTTCCCTTTGCACCAAAGATGGACAGGACACTTGATTGATGGCGAATGTAGCCCCAGTAGTAGTACAAATAAAAGGTGGCAGGATAGCTCCAAAAATCCCCCAGTACCCTCTGAAGCCAGAGGTGGAATTAGGAGTATACCCCGTCATAGAATGGCTGCTACATCAGGGCATCCTAGTCAGGACGTCCAGCACAGCCAACAGTCCCATCTTCCCTGTGAAAAAGAGTGGGGGACGGGGTTACAGGCTAGTGCAGGATCTAAGGGGGATAAACAAGATAGTGGAGAGTCAATTCCCCGTAGTGCCCAATCCAGCTGTCATCCTCATGCAAATTCCCTCCGCCTCCAAGTTCTTCACTGTCATTGACCTCTGTTCTGCATTCTTTTCAGTCCCTCTTCACCCTGACAGCTAATACCTCTTTGCTTTCACCTACAGGGGAGTACAGTACACATGGACCTGTCTCCCCCAAGGTTTCATTGACAGCCCAAGTATTTTCTCCCAGGCCTTACATGACTGTTTGCAATCCTTTCAACCTGAGAGTGGGTGTGTGCTAATACAATATGTTAACGACTTGTTGTTGTGCTCTGACTCATTCGAGTCATCCCTGGCAGACACTAAACAGCTTGTTTCATCTCTCCCAGACAGGACACAAGGTTTCAAAGGATAAGTTGCAGTTGTGCCAGAATAGGGTTAAGTACTTGGGACACTGCTTGACGCAAGGACTTAGGCACCTGACCACTGACAGAATACAGGCCATCCGCGACATGACTCTGCCGCAAACTCAGCAACAGATTCGTACTTTCCTCGGAATGTATGGGTACTGTCAGAATTGGATTCTGGGGTTCTCTTTCCTGGCACTACCTTTGCAAGAAATGGTCTCCTCGAACAAACCAGAATGGGCCTCTCATACAGAAGAGTCCGAACTGGCGTTTGAGAGACTAAAACAGTGTTTGTCACAAGCACCAGCATTGGGGATGCCAGATTACGAGAAACCCTTTGAATTGTACGGTACTGAAAGCGCTGGGTGCGTGGCAGGAGTCTTAACACAGAAGCATGGTGATGCCAGCAGACCGGTAGCCTACTACAGTGCACAGTTGGACACTGTAGCACGGTCTCTCCCCACTTGCCTACGAAGTGTTGCAGCCATAGCTTTGTTGGTAAGTAAAAGCGAAGACGTAGTGTTAGGACATGACTTGACCATTCATACACCACATGCAGTATCAGCCTTGCTAAACTCCGCCCAAACCAGACATGTCTCATCCGCTCTGTCGAAGTCCAAAATATTACATAGAGAGAACATACAGACTCCACACATTATGAGTCACTATGCTTGCAAATACGCGCAGCGAGCACAGCAATATATGGTAACATGCGCATTTACACGGACATGCCACAGAGATGGATTCGACACATTTCATACAGCACATAATTATAATAATATCAAGCGCCAGACATCATAATGATTTAAAATTATAAAATGGAGTAACGTCATGTATGTGTATTATTGGAGCAGAGCAAGATAGACATGTCGTATTTGGTATTAAAGCAACCAGATTAATGTGTATATCAATTTGATACTTGTTATTAAGTTGTAGCTCATTGCAACAAGTAGATATGTTTAAATGAAGGAATATGAGCCAAAATTCTAAAGTGAACAAAAGATCTTTTGAAGACTTGAAACTACTTCCACAACTGGGCCCTGGGGACACATGTGCCAGCAACACAGGACAAAAGCCCTCACTCTGACCAATGAGCCATTGAGTTCTTGAGAGGTCTGGCCTCTGGACCAATAGAAGGAGACCGAAATCAACAGACTGAAAACTCCCACTGAGTGATATAGGCAGTTTCTAGGACTTAGAGAGTTAGTTGCTGTTTTAGTCCCAGACGATGATGGAGGTGCTGCCAGACCAGTGCCTACATGATTTTACAGAGAGAGAGAGAGAGCGAGATATGAAGGGAAGACTTTATATGAAAAATATGATGGTTATGTATTTGCTGGCCTGTAACTGTATGTATTTGATTTAGTTTGTATTAACTGCTTACTGTATACATTGTAACCTTGTAAATATATATATACTGTACATTGTGATATATTGAATACATATCCTTTTAATAACAAATATACACATCAATGAGCTTTGGAACTCAGATAATGTGTGGGTGTATTATTTACTCTTAAGGGATGTAGTGTTTTGCGACGTACAGCGCACTTTTAACATATATGGTACTAAGATGCGCCTGGCGTCTGCAGTATAAATTAGAGAGGGCATTTTAAATATTTGTTAGAAAGCAATTTGGTATTTACAGCTCGGTTTACAAAGTGGGAACTATCACTGATAGCCCCTGTAAACATCACCATAAAGAGGTAGAGCACACTAAATCCTGCAACTTGCCGAATGTGCTTGGTCATGCACAAAGGGTGGAGGATGAGAATGATGGTAAAGAAGGATTTAGTGCAGACACTGATACGCATGACTGTATGGAATATCTGAACCAGACTTTCACTGCGAGACCTGACATTACCTTTTACACTGATGGTATTTGCCATAGACAGACTGACTCGGGAGACTTGAAATTTCATGACGGCAGCTGGCACACCTGTAGCGCATGCGTCATACATCAAGAGGCTTCTGACTGTTAGGCGCCGGGGTCCGCATGTCCGCGCGGCCCGGCGCCTAGCAACTAGGGACGCCATGCGTGTTCAGCCGCCGGCTCCCTAGCAACGCTAGACGCCGGGCGCGCTGAGCCGCACGGACCCTAGCAACGGGGACGCCACGGGCGGACCGCGTTCCCCGTTGCAGGGCCTAATTAACAAGCACACACACTTGTCCTCTGGCCGTGCAGCAAGGCAGCTGCACGGCATTTATTCCCAATCAGGCTCTAAGCAGCTGATTGGAGGACTCCCTGTTAAATACCTTCCCAGTACTTCTCACAGACGCCGGTAATAGCTTCCTGCATGCTGATTTGGTTTGCTGAGAGTCTGTTCCAGTCCTGCTGTATCCGGTCATTCCTGTCCTCAGAAGTCCTGTATTCGGGAGTTGTCATCTCATCCCAGGAAGTCGTTTGGTCCCAGTTGTCCTGACTGATCACCTTTGTATATCGAGTGGTGTTCCGTGAGTTGCAGCTCTGCCGTGTGTTGCGGCTCAGCCGCTTTATCTTTATTTATTCTGTTTTGGAGCATTTGCGGAGGGTTCCGCTTCCACAAGTCCTCTCTGGAACCCGGCGGTGCTGGGTAGGAGAAGTGGACAAGTGGATATTTTGGTTGTCCTTTTCCCTGGCGGTGTTTCCGCACATATTCTAGTTTTAAGTTAGCTTGTAGCCCCTGGCCTGGTTGTTTAGTCAGAGGGCCCCTTGTTATCACCCTGTCTCGGATTTCCCTTTGTCTCTCATTAAGACCTGGGGGGGCATCGGAGTTGGGCAGACATAATCCGCCCTTCAAACGCGGCTGCCATGGGCTCAAGCAACCATAGTCTCGCAGGGGATTTCCGACAGCACGGGTGAGACAACGGAGTTAGGGCGCAAGGGGCTATTTTCCATTCCCGCTCCCTTCCCCAGCATATCGTTCCAGTGCTCCGGTCCTCGCAAAAAGATCTCCTCAGACCAGAGTGCTGGAATCATAACATTATTACCGGCCATACCAAAAAATTAAAATTAAACAGGGCTTTTGTTAAAAAATTTTGGCCTCATGAATCCGACAGGTTTAGGGCCAAACCCTGGCCAGCTCTTAGTCAATCAGATTCAAGAACTTACTCAGATGGTTCAGGATCTTTCTCTTCGGGTGAGGTCGCAGGAAGATCTTTTGCGAGCCTCCCCAAAGGTAGTCCCTGAACCAAAGATGCATTTGCCTGACCGTTTTTCTGGCGATAGAAAATAATTTTTTAGTTTTAAAGAATCCTGTAAACTTTATTTCCGTTTAAGACCTACTTCCTCTGGTTCTGAATCTCAGCGGGTTGGGATTATTATTTCTTTACTCCAGGGGGATCCTCAGACCTGGGCGTTCGGTTTAAGGGCAGAGGATTCTGCGTTGTTGTCAGTAGACGCTTTCTTTAAGTCTTTAGGGCTTTTGTATGATGACCCAGATAGAGAGGCGTCTGCTGAAAGTCAGCTGCGCGCTCTCAAACAAGGAAGAAATCCTGCAGAGGTTTATTGTACTGAATTTCGCCGTTGGTCGAACGACTGTGGCTGGAATGACCCAGCCCTGCGCAGTCAGTTTCGCCTCGGCTTATCAGAGTCTATTAAAGACAGTCTCCTCCATTACCCCGCTCCTGAGACTCTCGATAAACTCATGGAGCTTTCTATTAAGATTGATCGTCGTCTCAGAGAGCGGAGGGCTGAAAGAGGAACACTTGTAAGGTCAAGTCCTTGTGTTTATTCCATTCCAGAAGACGTAGAGGAGCCCATGCAGATGGGTCTCTCCCGGCTGTCTCCTGAGGAAAGGGCCAGAAGGCAAAATTCCGGTCTTTGTTTGTACTGTGGTGGTAAGGGACATTTTGCTCGTAATTGTCCGAACAAGTCGGGAAACGCCTTGACCAGGTGAATTGTGAGGGGGTTCACCTAGGTCTGCAGCTTATCTCCTCGAATAACTCTCTTTTAGTCCCAGTTAAGGTTTCCTTTGGCAGCCTCAGTTCTTTGGTGTCGGCTTTTGTTGACAGTGGAGCTGCAGGAAACTTTATGGATTCAACTTGGGCTAAGGCCTTAGGCGTTCCTCAGTTACCATTGGGTAGGTGTGTCACCATGCATGGCTTAGATGGGAGTCCGCTTTCCAACGGGGTTATTACTCACCGTACACCTCCCGTAGTACTTACAGTCGGAGCTTTACATTCCGAAAAGATCGAGTTCTATCCAACACATTGCCCAGCAGTTCCAGTTGTTCTGGGTCACCCTTGGCTGGCCTTTCATAATCCCACCATTGATTGGCGGTCCAGGGAGATTTCACAATGGGGTACTTTTTGTACTAAGGAATGTATTTCGTTTCCAGTTAGAGTAGCAGCTATCATTCCAGAACTCATTCCTGTGGAATACCAGGAGTTTGCCGATGTATTCTCCAAAGGCAATGCGGACATTGTGCCTCCCCATCGGCCTTATGATTGTGCTATTGAGCTAATCCCTGGTGCCACATTGCCAAAGGGGAGATTATATGCATTGTCCGGGCCAGAAACTTCGGCTATGAATGACTATGTTCAGGAGAGCTTACAGAAAGGTTTTATTAGACCATCAAAATCCCCTTTAAGTGCTGGTTTTTCCTTTGTGGAGAAAAAGGATGGCTCGCTTAGACCATGCATAGATTTTAGAGCCTTGAATAAAATCTCAGTCAAAAACACCTATCCTTTGCCGTTGATTTCTGTACTCTTTGATCAGTTACGTTCTGCTGTGATTTTTTCTAAAATTGACCTGAGAGGAGCTTACAACCTCATCCGAATTAAATCTGGAGATGAGTGGAAGACGGCTTTCAGTACTCAGTCGGGTCACTACGAATACCTGGTGATGCCGTTCGGCCTGTCTAATGCTCCAGCAGTTTTTCAAGACCTCATTAACGATGTGCTCCGTGACTTCCTAGGGAAATTCGTGGTCGTTTATTTAGACGACATCTTGATTTTTTCTGAATCAATGGAACAACATATCACCCAGGTGCGTCTGGTTCTTCAAAAGTTACGTGAGAATCATTTATATGCCAAGCTGGAAAAGTGTGAATTTCACGTCACGAAAGTATCTTTTTTAGGGTACATAATTTCCCCTCAGGGATTTTCCATGGAACCTAAGAAGCTTCAGGCCATCCTTAATTGGGCGCAACCCACAAATTTAAAAGCAATTCAGCGCTTTTTAGGGTTTGCGAATTATTATAGGAGGTTCATTCATTCTTTTTCTGACCTGGTTGCTCCCATTGTGGCTCTGACAAAGAAAGGAGCAGATCCTACCAACTGGTCGCATGAAGCTGAGTTGTCCTTCCGGGCCCTGAAACAAGCCTTTGTCTCAACTCCAGTCCTCAGACATCCTAATCCGGAATTGCCCTTTGTTGTGGAGGTTGATGCCTCAGAGGTTGGAGTGGGGGCTATCCTTTCTCAAAAGGATCCGGTGTCTTTGGACTTACATCCTTGTGCCTTTATGTCCAGGAAGTTCTCCTCCGCTGAATCCAATTATGACGTTGGTAATCGGGAGTTACTGGCGGTAAAGTGGGCTTTTGAGGAGTGGAGGCATTGGCTGGAAGGAGCAAAGCATACTATTTCGGTATTGACTGACCATAAGAACCTGCAATACATTGAATCAGCTAAACGGCTTAATGCCCGGCAGGCACGTTGGGCATTATTTTTTACTCGTTTCAAATTTATAATCACTTTCAGGCCTGGTTCCAAGAATACTAAAGCTGATGCCCTGTCACGTAGTTTTCTTCCGGTTCACAATAACAATCCTGTTGTTACCCCAATACTTCCATCTTTGGTCATCCGGGCAGGCCTCACACAGGATTTATTTACCCAGTTAAACCAGCTTCAACACCAAGCTCCTAGATTTACTCCTGCTGGTCGTCTTTACGTTCCTGAATTTTTGAGAGCTACTGTTTTAACTGAATTCCATGACATCAAGGTTTCAGGGCATCCGGGAATCACTAAGACATTGGAGTTAGTCTCTCGCTCAGTATGGTGGCCTAGTATGTCTAAAGACGTTAGGGAATTTGTTTTTTCATGTCAGGTTTGTGCACAGCATAAGGTTCCCCGTTCCTTGCCTATCGGGCAATTTATGCCCTTAAGTGTCCCTCTCAGGCTATGGTCTCATATTTCCATAGATTTTGTGGTTGACCTTCCCCTTTCAGCCGGATTCCGAGTCATATGGGTGGTAGTGGACCGTTTTAGTAAAATGGCTCATTTTATTGCTCTTCCCCGATTGCCTTCTGCTCAAGGGTTGGCAGTTTTGTTCCTCCGCCATGTGTTTAGGCTTCATGGGTTACCCACTGATATTGTTTCTGATCGGGGTCCACAATTCATCGCACAATTCTGGAGATGTTTTTGTGCTTCATTAAAGATGAAACTGTCATTAACATCCGGTTATCACCCACAATCCAGCGGGCAAACCGAACGAGTTAACCAGTCATTAAAACAATATCTGCGCTTGTATTCAGCCAAACTCCAGAATGATTGGTCCGAGTTTCTTCCTTTGGCTGAATTTGCTTACAATAATTCCTGTCATTCCTCCACTAAAGAGTCTCCATTCTTTTCAGTTATTGGTTTTCACCCCAGAGCTAATTCTTTTTTTCATCATTCTCCAGTCTCCTCGCTGGCATTGACCTCCCATCTCAGAGCAATTTGGAAAAAAGTGCACCTTGCTCTCAGAAAAGCGGCCTTTCGAGAAAAGAAATTTTCTGACAGGCTCCGACGTCCTTGCACTTTTAAGGTGGGAGACAAGGTGTGGTTGTCAACTCGCAACATCAGGCTTCGACAATCCTCGGCTAGACTGGGACCCAAATTTATTGGACCATTTCTTATTATTAAAAGAGTCAACCCAGTTGCCTTTCGGCTACGTTTACCAAGATCTCTCAAGATTGGAAATACGTTTCATTGTTCCCTGTTGAAACAATACGTTTCTTCCAGTAGATTTCCTCGGAGGATCTCTCAGGGTAGATCTCCAGTGGATGTACAGGGACAACAGGAGTTCTTGGTAGAGAAAGTTCTTAATTCCAAATTGTCCCGGGGTCGGCTTTATTTTTTAGTTCACTGGAAAGGCTATGGTCCGGAGGAAAGGTCTTGGTTCCTAGATAAGGATCTTCATGCCCCTAGGCTCAAGAGGGCATTTTTTCGGGAATTTCCTCAGAAGCCTGGCTTTAGGGGTTCCTAGACCCCTCCTCAAGGGGGGGGGGTACTGTTAGGCGCCGGGGTCCGCATGTCCGCGCGGCCCGGCGCCTAGCAACTAGGGACGCCATGCGCGTTCAGCCGCCGGCTCCCTAGCAACGCTAGACGCCGGGCGCGCTGAGCCGCACGGACCCTAGCAACGGGGACGCCACGGGCGGACCGCGTTCCCCTTTGCAGGGCCTAATTAACAAGCACACACACTTGTCCTCTGGCCGTGCAGCAAGGCAGCTGCACGGCATTTATTCCCAATCAGGCTCTAAGCAGCTGATTGGAGGACTCCCTGTTAAATACCTTCCCAGTACTTCTCACAGACGCCGGTAATAGCTTCCTGCATGCTGATTTGGTTTGCTGAGAGTCTGTTCCAGTCCTTCTGTATCCGGTCATTCCTGTCCTCAGAAGTCCTGTATTCGGGAGTTGTCATCTCATCCCAGGAAGTCGTTTGGTCCCAGTTGTCCTGACTGATCACCTTTGTATATCGAGTGGTGTTCCGTGAGTTGCGGCTATGCCGTGTGTTGCGGATCAGCCGCTTTATCTTTATTTATTCTGTTTTTGGAGCATTTGCGGAGGGTTCCGCTTCCACAAGTCCTCTCTGGAACCCGGCGGTGCTGGGTAGGAGAAGTGGACAAGTGGATATTTTGGTTGTCCTTTTCCCTGGCGGTGTTTCCGCACATATTCTAGTTTTAAGTTAGCTTGTAGCTCCTGGCCTGGTTGTTTAGTCAGAGGGCCCCTTGTTATCACCCTGTCTCGGATTTCCCTTTGTCTCTCATTAAGACCTGGGGGGGCATCGGAGTTGGGCAGACATAATCCGCCCTTCAAACGCGGCTGCCATGGGCTCAAGCAACCATAGTCTCGCAGGGGATTTCCGACAGCACGGGTGAGGCAACGGAGTTAGGGCGCAAGGGGCTATTTTCCATTCCCGCTCCCTTCCCCAGCATATCTTTCCAGTGCTCCGGTCCTCGCAAAAAGATCTCCTCAGACCAGAGTGCTGGAATCATAACACTGACAACCATACAGGAACCGGACAGAGTGGCTGTTATCAAGTGTAAAGCACACACTTACAACCAAGACCCAATTTCACTTGGTAACAGCTGGGCGGATGAAGCTGCAAAATCAGCAGCAAGCACCATCATACAAACTAACATCACACAACTGATGACATTTAACATGGTAAACATGCAACAATTAATCGAAATGCAAAATTTGTGTTCCCTACCAGAGAAGGCAGTCTGGAAGGCGAAGGGATACAGTCAGGAGTCCTCAGGACTTTGGACAGATGGACACGGTAAGCCAGTGGCGCCCAGGGCATATCTCCCAAGCCTAGCTGAGGCGGCACACGGTCTGACTCATCTGGGCAAGGAAGGTATGTGCAAATTGGTAAGAGCCTACTCATGCAGGTAAGAAAGCAATGACATGTCTTACTTGCTTGAGGAAGAATATTGGAAAGACAATACCAACTGAGCCATCCCATATCCCTCCTACAGACGGACCTTTCCAGGTAATACAAATCGACTTCATACAGTTACCACCCTGTAGGAATTTAAAGTATGTGTTAGTATGTACCGATGTCTTTTCAAACTGGGTAGAAGCATTCCCCACTGCCACAAATACTGCTGTGTTCACTGCAAAGAAAATTGTGCAGGAATTTGTGTGCAGATATGGTATCCCTAGAATGATTGAAAGTGATAGGGGTACCCATTTTACAGGTGAAGTCTTTCAGGTCATGTGCAAACTGATGGGTATTAATAGTAAGCTGCAAACTCCATACCGGCCACAGGCCAGTGCGAAGGTGGAGAGAATGAGCAGCACTATTAAGAACAAGCTGAGCAAAGTGATGGCTGAAACTGGAATGTTTGCCACTAGTGTTGTACAGCATCAGAACCACTCCCAGGTCACCGCTTAACTTATCACCCTTCAAAGTTCTTTTTGGACGACAACCCCATGTAATGATAGACCCCCAGGATGATTTGAAGTGCAATAATGAAATAACTGTACAATATTTAATTAGGATGAGCCAGCAACTGAGAAACCAGCAAAGGAATCTAAAACTGGCGATTCCTGACCTACCAAACAGTAATTGTCATGACATTGAACCTAGGGATTATGTGATGATTCGAAATTTTCTACGCTCAGGTTGCCTCACTGACAAGTGGGAAGGACCGTATCAAGTTTTGTTGACCAGCACGACAGCACTAAAGGTTGCAGAGAGAGAGACTTGGGTCCACTCGTCCCACTGCAAGAAGGTCGCTGACCCGGAGAAAACTTGTGACAAAGAGAAAGGTGAAGAGAACCTCGTATCACTAGAGAATCTATTCCGGGAAAGCTGAGAGGCAGGACTGTTGGACGGCACCTGAGCATGGAGCGCAGCAAAATCAAGGACGGTTGTCGTAACATTTCTCTTTTTTTCACCCCCCCACTACATTTTTCTTTTTTCCCCTATTCTATTTTTACACCTTAACAAAATGGATCCCCACCAAGAGACTGTGTTCCGGCTTTTTCTTGTAACTCTGTTTTTGATCAGGACAATTTGTTTTTTGTGAGGTCCCCCGAGACGTCGAGCAAGGATCTGGAATGGGTTCTGATGGAGAGTACGGATTCGTAGGTCCCCAGAATCAGCGCATCACTTTGGTCAAAGCTGGTATCAGTAAGAGATCTGGTAGTCACGGAGCTCGGAGGCAATGTGAAGGGTTATTGTCTGATGAATACTGCATATGTGCGCACTACGATAACATAGTCGAAGATGGGTGCATCCAGAGATGTCAGTCAAACAGTAATATCGACATGAGCGGACATCCTTTGACTGATTACCACTCATTAGTGGGTACGGTCTTAAACCAAACAGAATGCTGGGTGTGCTCACAAGTACCTCAAGGACAGAGTAAGTTGGGATTAGTGCCATACCCTTTAACAATAGATGAGGTACTCGAATTACATGGGGGGAGACCGGTGGACAAGAAATTCAATATATCTAGGCCCCCTAGCTTGAAGCTCCACCAGTACCACGTAGATAGGTCACTATTGTGCTTTAACGTGTCCAATTTCCAGAAACCAGGAAATTGGGAAGTGACATGGAATAACCAGATAATGACCTTTTCACACAGAGCTGATAAAATACCTATCAACTCCGAACTTGTACGTAAGATAGTCGCAAGTGGCAAGTATTTTCGATATCGGTATACACTTGGGATCAAAACCATGTGGGCTGGAAAAGTGTTGCAGGGGTATTGTGCCCACATGATCCAGCCCGATACTTGTACTGAGCAAATGAGAGAACTGGGGACCGGTTTCTTTATAAGGAAAATATGTGATATGGTTTTGTTGCATTTTGTCCCTTATGTTCGCAAGCCAGACAACCGATGGCCATCTCAGCCCAGCAATCTCCTCTGCCTGATTGACAGGCAGAGGCGGTCGCAGGGCAGGAGGGAGCGGGCCAGCGGCATTGGGCCGCCATTTTAGAGGCGCGGTCCGGGTAACACAGGCGAGCCCTAACCATGCGGGGGGCAGGGCAGCTGCGTGACCTCACACACAATCACTGTGACCCAGACAGCGATGGGTAGCTCCCTGCCAGCGCGCAGAAGCTGCGCTGGTAGGGAGCTACTCATCAAGTACAGAAGCATCACTGTTGGGCAATGCTTTTGTACCTGTGCGGGGGGAAGGGGAGTTGAGCCTGACATGCGGGGCGGACTAGCCCTGTGGTGGGCGTCCCCCCACATGTCTGTGTAACTGATCGTAGATGTGCTAAATTTAGTACACCTATGATCAGGTTTGAATTTGGCCCATTGAGATGGTTTGCACATACTGAAATGAGCACTGACACATCAAGAGAACACGAAAAGAAGCATTGTGACAACCATTGCAATTCTGAAATCGAATGGATCAACCAACATCATTGGATTGTAAACATCGGTGGTTGAAAACCATTGGATTCTGAATGGCGTCCCTACTAAAAACCTTTAAGAAATCCCTGAAAAGATCTTTAGTTGTGCTTATCAAATTTCTTAACCAATTTCTTAGGCTACTCTATTTGATTGGATATGAAGAATGTTTCAGTGCATATAGACCTTGTTGATGATCACAATTAATCAATTATTAAAGACTAGTTACCAGCCCATCAGAATAATCGAATAACATAACAGTAATGTCAGCACCAGCGACTGTGCACACCCAAATAGAGCAACACATGAATTGCTCCATTGGCCGCCAACACGCAAAGCACTTGAATTCCTCCAGAGAGGTGAGGAGCAGCTTTAGCCTTTTATTATCGACTATTAAAGATGTGTTTTAATCTTTGCCTCCAAAGAATTCAATAGTGTACACAGTGACAAGGTAAGTGTGTATAGTAGACTGCATGAAACTAAGCCAATCACCCGGGTAAGTGTCAGTTTTGCTCTGGACAGTCTTAACACCGAGGTCCACCAGCGGAACCTACAAGTATGTGGAAACTCTAAAGGAATGTTTCAGCTGGATATTTACACTTGTAGCTGTGAATCAATATACCAAAAAGAAAGCTGACAGCAATAATATATAATGTATGCAGAGTTATAGATAAAGTTGGTGGTGGATTTGCTCTCTCCTATGGTATACTTTTAGGTGCAAACACTGATTTTAGAGCCTCACATAAAGTGCAGTTTATGTAATAAATCAGACATATACAGGGCCAACGATGATATTAGAGCCAGTCTGAGCTAATTGGATTTCTTTCTGGATGTGGGCATCATTCTACAATCCACGTCTCCTGAGCTGGAGACTGGGAATCTGGGGGAATGACAAAAGAACCTAATACTGGTCTTGGACATATATGTATACATTGGTCTCCATTAAACACTGCATGGTGTATGTAATACAGTATTCAGAATTAACACTATATATAGTCTATACAATAGGGCTGCAGGGAGAGTTTAAAAAACTAACTTTCTGTATCAAACAATCTCATATAAGTAACATAAGTGATTGGTAAAAATAAGATTTTACTCACCGGTAAATCTATTTCTCGTAGTCCGTAGTGGATGCTGGGACTCCGTAAGGACTATGGGGAATAGCGGCTCCGCAGGAGACTGGGCACAACTAAAGAAAGCTTTAGGACTACCTGGTGTGCACTGGCTCCTCCCACTATGACCCTCCTCCAGACCTCAGTTAGGATACTGTGCCCGGAAGAGCTGACACAATAAGGAAGGATTTTGAATCCCGGGTAAGACTCATACCAGCCACACCAATCACACCGTATAACTCGTGATACTATACCCAGTTAACAGTATGAAATATAACTGAGCCTCTCAACAGATGGCTCAACAATAACCCTTTAGTTAAACAATAACTATATACAAGTATTGCAGACAATCCGCACTTGGGATGGGCGCCCAGCATCCACTATGGACTACGAGAAATAGATTTACCGGTGAGTAAAATCTTATTTTCTCTGACGTCCTAAGTGGATGCTGGGACTCCGTAAGGACCATGGGGATTATACCAAAGCTCCCAAACGGGCGGGAGAGTGCGGATGACTCTGCAGCACCGAATGGGCAAACTCTAGGTCCTCCTCAGCCAGGGTGTCAAACTTGTAGAATTTAGCAAATGTGTTTGACCCCGACCAAGTAGCTGCTCGGCAAAGTTGTAAAGCCAAGACCCCTCGGGCAGCCGCCCAAGAAGAGCCCACCTTCCTTGTGGAATGGGCTTTCACTGATTTAGGATGCGGCTGTCCAGCCGCAGAATGTGCAAGCTGAATCGTACTACAGATCCAGCGAGCAATAGTCTGCTTTGAAGCAGGAGCACCCAGTTTGTTGGGTGCATACAGGATAAATAGCGAGTCAGTTTTCCTGACACTAGCCGTCCTGGAAACATAAATTTTCAGGGCCCTGACTACGTCCAACAACTTGGAAGCCTCCAAGTCTTTAGTAGCCGCAGGCACCACGATAGGTTGGTTCAAATGAAAGGCTGATACCACCTTAGGGAGAAACTGGGGACGAGTCCTCAATTCTGCCCTATCCATATGGAAAATTAGATAAGGGCTTTTACATGACAAAGCCGCCAATTCTGACACACGCCTGGCCGAAGCCAAGGCCAACAGCATGACCACTTTCCACGTGAGATATTTTATTTCCACGGTTTTAAGTGGCTCAAACCAATGTGACTTTAAGAAATCCAACACCACGTTGAGATCCCAAGGTGCCACTGGAGGCACAAAAGGGGGCTGAATATGCAGCACTCCCTTAACAAAAGTCTGAACTTCAGGTAGCGAAGCCAGTTCTCTCTGGAAGAAAATCGATAGAGCCGAAATCTGGACCTTAATGGAACCCAATTTTAGGCCCATAGTCACCCCTGACTGTAGGAAGTGCAGAAAACGGCCCAGCTGAAATTCCTCCGTTGGGGCCTTCCTGGCCTCACACCACGCAACATATTTTCGCCAAATGCGGTGATAATGGTTTGCGGTCACTTCTTTCCTAGCTTTAATCAGCGTAGGAATGACTTCCTCCGGAATGCCCTTTTCCTTCAGGATCCGGTGTTCAACCGCCATGCCGTCAAACGCAGCCGCGGTAAGTCTTGGAACAGACAGTGCCGCTGCTGCAGCAGGTCCTGTCTGAGCGGCAGAGGCCATTGAGATCATTTCTTGAAGTTCCGGGTACCAAGCTCTTCTTGGCCAATCCGGAACAATGAGTATAGTTCTTACTCCTCTTCTCCTTATTATCCTCAGTACCTTGGGTATGAGAGGAAGAGGAGGGAACACATAAACCGACCGGTACACCCACGGTGTCACTAGAGCGTCCACAGCTATCGCCTGAGGGTCTCTTGACCTGGCGCAATATCTTTCTAGCTTTTTGTTTAGGCGGGACGCCATCATGTCCACCTGTGGCCTTTCCCAACGGTTCACAATCAGTTGGAAGACTTCTGGATGAAGTCCCCAGGTGGAGATCGTGCCTGCTGAGGAAGTCTGCTTCCCAGTTGTCCACTCCCGGAATGAACACTGCTGACAGTGCTAACACGTGATTTTCCGCCCATCGGAGAATCCTTGTGGCTTCTGCCATCGCCGTCCTGCTTCTTGTGCCGCCCTGTCTGTTTACATGGGCGACTGCCGTGATGTTGTCTGACTGGATCAGTACCGGCTGGTTTTGAAGCAGGGGTTTTGCCTGACTTAGGGCATTGAAAATGGCCCTCAGTTCCAGAATATTTATGTGTAGGGAAGTCTCCTGACTTGACTATAGTCCTTGGAAGTTTCTTCCCTGTGTGACTGCCCCCCAGCCTCGAAGGCTGGCATCCGTGGTCACCAGGACCCAGTCCTGTATGCCGAATCTGCGGCCCTCTTGAAGATGAGCACTTTGCAGCCACCACAGCAGAGACACCCTGGTCCTTGGAGACAGGGTTATCAGCCGATGCATCTGAAGATGCGATCCGGACCACTTGTCCAACAGGTCCCACTGAAAAGTCCTTGCATGGAACCTGCCGAATGGAATTGCTTCGTAGGAAGCTACCATTTTTCCCAGGACTCGCGTGCAGTGATGCACCGACACCTGTTTTGGTTTTAGGAGGCCTCTGACTAGAGATGACAGCTCCTTGGCCTTCTCCCCCGGGAGAAACACTTTTTTCTGTTGTGTGTCCAGAACCATCCCCAGGAACAGTAGACGTGTCGTAGGGACCAGCTGTGACTTTGGAATATTTAGAATCCAACCGTGCTGTTGTAGCACCTCCTGAGATAATGCTACCCCGACCAACAACTGCTCCCTGGACCTCGCCTTTATCAGGAGATCGTCCAAGTACGGGATAATTAAAACTCCCTTTTTTCGAAGGAGTATCATCATTTCGGCCATTACCTTGGTAAATACCCTCGGTGCCGTGGACAGACCAAACGGCAACGTCTGGAATTGGTAATGACAATCCTGTACCACAAATCTGAGGTACTCCTGGTGAGGATGGTAAATGGGGACATGCAGGTAAGCATCCTTGATGTCCAGTGATACCATGTAATCCCCCTCGTCCAGGCTTGCAATAACCGCCCTGAGCGATTCCATCTTGAACTTGAATTTTTTTATATATGTATTCAAGGATTTCAAATTTCAAATGGGTCTCACCGAACCGTCCGGTTTCGGTACCACAAACATTGTGGAATAGTAACCCCGACCTTGTTGAAGGAGGGGCACCTTGACTATCACCTGCTGGGAATACAGCTTGTGAATTGCCTCTAGCACTGCCTCCCTGCCTGAGGGAGTTGTTGGCAAGGCAGATTTGAGGAAACGGCGGGGGGGAGACGTCTCGAATTCCAGCTTGTACCCCTGAGATACTACTTGAAGGATCCAGGGATCCACCCGTGAGCGAGCCCACTGATTGCTGAAGTTTTTGAGACGGGCCCCCACCGTACCTGGCTCCGCCTGTGGAGCCCCAGCGTCATGCGGTGGACTTGGAGGAAGCGGAGGAGGACTTTTGCTCCTGGGAACTGGCTGTATGCTGCAGCTTTTTCCCTCTACCTCTGCCTCTGGGCAGAAAGGACGCGCCTTTAACCCGCTTGCCCTTATGGGGCCGAAAGGACTGTACCTGATAATATGGTGCTTTCTTTGGCTGTGAGGGAACATGGGGTAAAAATGCTGACTTCCCAGCTGTTGCTGTGGAAACGAGGTCCGAGAGACCATCCCCGAACTACTCCTCACCCTTATAAGGCAAAACTTCCATGTGCCTTTTAGAATCTGCATCACCTGTCCACTGCCGAGTCCATAACCCTCTCCTGGCAGAAATGGACATTGCACTTATTTTAGATGCCAGCCGGCAAATATCCCTCTGTGCATCTCTCATGTATAAGACTGCGTCTTTAATATGCTCTACGGTTAGCAATATAGTGTCCCTGTCTAGGGTATCAATATTTTCCGACAGGGAATCTGACCACGCAGCTGCAGCACTGCACATCCATGCTGAAGCAATAGCTGGTCTCAGTATAATACCTGTGTGTGTATATACAGACTTCAGGATAGCCTCCTGCTTCCTATCAGCAGGCTCCTTTAGGGCGGCCGTATCCGGAGACGGTAGTGCCACCTTTTTTGACAAGCGTGTGAGCGCTTTATTCACCCTAGGGGATATTTCCCAACGTGACCTATCCTCTGGCGGGAAAGGGTATGTCATTAGTAACCTTTTAGAAATTACCAGTTTCTAATCGGGGGAAGCCCACGCTTCTTCACACACTTCATTTAATTCCTCAGATGGAGGAAAAACTACTGGTAGTTTTCTCTCTCCAAACATAATACCCTTTTTTGTGGTTCCTGGGGTAACATCAGAAATGTGCAACACATTTTTCATTGCCTCAATCATGTAACGTGTGGCCCTATTGGAAGTTACATTAGTCTCATCGTCGTCGACACTGGAGTCAGTATCCGTGTCGACATCTGTGTCTGCCATCTGAGGTAGCGGGCGTTTTAGAGCCCCTGATGGCTTTTGAGACGCCTGGGCAGGCACAGGCTGAGAAGCCGGCTGTCCCATATTTGGTATGTTGTCAAACCTTTTATGTAAGGAGTCGACACTGTCGCGTAATTCCTTCCACATAACCATCCACTCAGGTGTCGACCCCGCAGGGGGTGACATCACATTTATCGGCATCTGCTCCGCCTCCACATAAGCCTCCTCCTCAAACATGTCGACACAGCCGTACCGACACACCGCACACACACAGGGAATGCTCTGACAGAGGACAGGACCCCACAAAGCCCATTGGGGAGACAGAGAGAGAGTATGCCAGCACACACCAGAGCGCTATATAACACAGGGATAAACACTATAACTGAGTGATTTTCCCTTATAGCTGCTTATATATATACTGCTGCGCCTAAATTTAGTGCCCCCCCTCTCTTTTTTACCCTTTGTAGTCTTGAAACTGCAGGGGAGAGCCTGGGAGCGATCCTTCCAGCGGAGCTGTGAGGGAAAAATGGCGCCAGTGTGCTGAGGGAGATAGCCCCGCCCCTTTTTCGGCGGACTTTCTCCCGCTTTTTTATGGATCCTGGCAGGGGTATTTTTCACATATATAGCCTCTAGGACTATATATTGTGATTATTTTGCCAGCCAAGGTGTTAATATTGCTGCTCAGGGCGCCCCCCCCCAGCGCCCTGCACCCATCAGTGACCGGAGTGTGAGGTGTGCATGAGGAGCAATGGCGCACAGCTGCAGTGCTGTGCGCTACCTTGTTGAAGACCGAAGTCTTTTGCCGCCAATTTTCCAGGACCATCTTCATGCTTCTGGCTCTGTAAGGGGGACGGCGGCGCGGCTCCGGGACCGGACGATCGAGGTCGGGTCCTGTGTTCGATCCCTCTGGAGCTAATGGTGTCCAGTAGCCTAAGAAGCCCAAACTAGCTACAAGCAGGTAGGTTCGCTTCTTCTCCCCTTAGTCCCTCGTAGCAGTGAGTCTGTTGCCAGCAGATCTCACTGAAAATAAAAATCCTAACATATACTTTCTTTTCTAGGAGCTCAGGAGAGCCCCTAGTGTGCATCCAGCTCAGCCGGGCACAAGATTCTAACTGAGGTCTGGAGGAGGGTCATAGTGGGAGGAGCCAGTGCACACCAGGTAGTCCTAAAGCTTTCTTTAGTTGTGCCCAGTCTCCTGCGGAGCCGCTATTCCCCATGGTCCTTACGGAGTCCCAGCATCCACTTAGGACGTCAGAGAAAGGTTAAACTTTACACGTGCAGCAACTCTGTTCCAACCATTATGCTACACTTTGTGGCCGTAGCTCTAGTAAAATCATATACTATTGCCATTGTTGTCATGATTGGAGCTGCTGGCCGGGGTGGGTAGGAGCTTCTTGGCAACTAACCTCCCCTCCTTCCCTCACACCTCTGAATTTCCTTACGACTTTGGGGTTCTTACTTCAGCATTAATCATGCTTTCCCATACAGCAGAAAGCAGTATAACACATGTAGGTTTTTATAGCACATTCTTCACGGTCTCGATTTAAACACCAACAGTATGTCATTAATAATATAGTAGCAAAACAAGGCCTACCATCAGGGGCATTTTAAGAGAAGAGGGGACCCTCATGCAGCCTCCATCGCAAGCCCCCTCCTCTCCGGCAGCAGTAGACTCTGGCATAATGCGCAGGTCTCTGGGAACATGGCACGCGCACCTTGTTCCCGGGGACACCTCTAGTGCGCATGCGCAAATCACTCGGAAATGGCAGCGGCGGACATTTTCCAAGTGATCTGTGCCCGCACGGGACTCCAGAGGGGTAAGTATGGGTGCAGTGTGTGTGGGTGGGCCCCCAGGGGCCTGTGTGCATACTGCACCCATTATAGAAATGCCTATGCCTACCACTTATTTTGAAACTAGAAAACCTACATTATTAAATGCGAGTCCTCTTTTCTTTGATACAAGATGGTTGCTACCAGAGCATTAAACACCCCACTCCACAGCTGTTGAAGAGGTTATTTTTTGTGTATTGTTTTAGTCATTGAGCGGTAATCAGACCATGGTTTTCTGGCATGGTTATTTGTTTTCCTAATCCTGAAAAGTAAGTAATATTAAGATTCATCATGTGAAATGTATTAATGTTATTGGCGCTAATACAGAGTGCACAGTCTGATCTACAACTCATTCCCTATCTGTATTTGCCATCTTTTCTACACATGGATCTGCTAGAAATATTCTACAGGTTGAGTCTCCCATATCCAGAATACGGAATATTCTGAAATACTGAATTTTTTGAGCAGGACTGAAATAGTAACACCTTTGCTTTCTGATGGTTTAGTGTACACAAACCAGGGGCAAACGCAGGATATTTAGGGGGGATGGGGGTTTCCAGATATATATATATATATATATATATATATATATATATATATACATATACACACACACATACAGATAGATTGATATCTCACAGAGGGGGGGAGAGAGAAAGAGGCATGGGCACAGAGAGAGGCATGGCGGAGAGAGAGAGGAGCCATGGGGAAAATAGAGTAGCATCGGGAGAGAGAGAGCAAAAGAGGCATGGAGAGAGAGAGTTTCCGGAGGCGGGGGTGGTGGTTAGGGTGGTACTGTAGTGTGAGGCTAGGGGATAGGGCTGCTTAGCCTATTACACCCCAACGGAGCCAGTACCTTGAGCACAAGCTACATACACTCTACCACCTTTTGAGGCAGGCTGGGAGTATCAGTAGTGAGGATCAGGGGAAGGATGGGAGTAGTAGTTAAGAGCAGGGGGAAGGATGGGAGTAGTATTGGAAAGTAAAAGGCAGGATGGAAGTAGTAGTGGGAAGCAGGGGTCAAGCTTGGTGTAGTCATGAAAAAGGATGGGAGTAGTAGTGCAGAGAAGGGGGCAGGCTGGCAGTAGCAGTTGGGGAGAACGAGAGATGCTGAGGTGAGAGAGACATGGAGATAGAGAGTGAGATGGGGGAGGGGTAGAGTGAGATATTGGAGAGACAGAGATAGACAAGGGACTGATAGGGGATCGATAAGCGACACAAAGTAATAAAACCTGCAAGGCTGCAATAGCTACTGTAGACAATAAAATAACCCACATTTTCAGTGTGTGCCACAGGGTGACTATACTTACCAGCTAGTTCACTGCTTCTACAGTCACACAGCGTGCATGGCCTTAATAGAGTAGGAGCAGGTCACGAAGCTTGCTTCCACCCCACTGTTGGAGGAGGAGCAACCGATGAGGAAAGTAAGGGCTGTGCATGCTGCTCCGCACCGCTGCTGCTGCACAACCCAATTAACTGAGATTTCCAGCCCTCACCTCCTCTGCCCTCTGAGATCAGTGCCCTGAGTGTGGCTGTACTGCAGCGCTGTCACTACATGACAATGGGTCACGGTGCTGTTACTTTCTGACAGCAGCCGCGGTGCTGGTAATGAGAGAGCCGGGGTCCAGTCCAGCCAGCAGAAAGTACCCTGGAAATCCCGCTGGCTGGGCCAATTCGCCCCTGGGAGGGTAGGGACATCAGATTGGAAGACCCGGCGCCCGCCTGTACCACCCAGCATGTGAACACACGCCGCGACCGCGATCAGTGCTCCATCATGGGTACAGGGTACAGCCTGTCTGAGCAAGAGACGTGCGATGCAGTAGCCCGTGTGACACTACCTTTCGGGCACACACAGCTGCAGTACTTGCTCCTCCATCAAAATTGGTCAGCTGCACCGATATATTGGCGTGCAGGGGGGGTTTCTAGGTACTCGGAAACGCCCCCTGCGTGCGCGTATGCAAACATTGTTTAATGCTGAAAATTATTACAAATATTGTACAAAATTACCTTCAGTCTATGTGCATAAGGTATATATGAAACATAAATTAATTTTGTGTTTAGTCTTGGGTCCCATCCTCAAGATGCCTCATTATCGTATGCAAATATTCCAAAACATGAAAATATCTGATATCCAAAATACCTGTGGTCCCAAGCATTAGGATATGGGAGACTCAACCTGTACCAGATATATAGACTAATACTGTTGTGACAAGAACACTGGGATAGTGTTTGAGGGCAGGTATATTTGTCCCAGGTTCTTGTCTTACATGTTTTAGAAAATGTTAACTTCTAGGAAAAATGCTTTTTGTTTTGTCTGAACCTTTTCAGTTTGCTGTAAAAGCTGGGTAAAGGCTCTGAGAGAGAGATAAGGCGAGTTCTAGACATTGGGCCCAGTTCGGGTCTTTGGCCTCACAGAGGGCTAATCAGGGTTTCAGCTGTGTAAGAGTGATATAGTGCTTCTAACCTGATTAGTATAGGCAGACTGCCTGGGAAGGCTGCAGGATCTGTGTGTGAGAGACATGCTTTCTGATGCAAGTAAGCTATACAGTATGTACTGAAGAACTCTGTGTTTTGTTTAGTGACAGTTAGGAACATCTTATGTTTAGTTAGTGCCGGACAGGCAAGGTATTTTTATTTTGGGGTTTGTTTTATTTTCTGTTTCAATAAAACTGGCCGGGGTCAGTTGTACCAGAAACTGGACTTGTGTTGTTCCTCAGCTGCTGCGTGCTGCCATATTCCCCAGGAAAAGGCACCTTGCACCCGTACAGTGTTACAACTTGGTGGAGAATGCGAGCAGGCCGTTCTGCGCATAAGTGAAAGCAGCAGCTTTGTGAGGCCTGCAGAAAACGGTGGTTTATGCAGATACAGCCCAGTGTGAAGTTACTGAGACTCACCCCTGAGGGTTTGATATATGTCCTGGGTGAAAGCAGCTGCAAAGCCGCCTGAAAAATCTGTTGACATGGAGGATCTGCTTAAAGCCTTGCTGCAAGCTACAGCGGCTCAGCAGGAGGCCAACCGACAGCAGCAGGTGGCAATGGAGGAAAATTGGAGACTACAGCAGGAGGCCAACAGACAGCAGCAGGTGGCAATGGAGGAAAATAAGAGACAACAGCAGGCAGTTGTTGATGAACTTTACAGGCAACAGCGTCAGGATAGAGAGGCCTTAGCAGAAGTGGTGCAGAGACTTGCAGCTCGGGTTGGAGATGTGGCCGTCAGTGCTCCAACCAGCTCTAGTTCTATACGAGCCAGTCACTTCCTGCAGAAAATGACAGAGGCTGATGATGTGGAGGCCTATCTGACCACGTTTGAAAGGACTGCCGAGCGTGAGAACTGGCCGAAAGCACAGTGGGCCAGTCTGCTGGCACCTTTCCTGTCAGGTGAGCCCCAAAAAGCTTACTTTGATTTAAGCCCTGCTGAGGCTCGGGACTATGATAAACTAAAGACTGAGATCCTGACCCGCCTGGGAGTCACGCTGTCAGTACGAGCACAACGGGTGCACCGTTGGCTGTACGCCATGGAGAAGCCTCCGCGCTCCCAGATGCACGACCTTATTCAGCTAACAAAAAAATGGCTGCAGCCAGAGACATTAACTGGTCCCCAGATGGTGGAAAGAGTCGTCATGGACCGCTACTTGAGATCTTTGCCCATGGTCCTGCGCAAGTGGGTGAGCCATGGAAACCCGGGTACTGCTGACCAATTAGTGGACATGGTAGAGAGGTATTTGGCAGCAGAGGAACTACTGATGACCACCCAGCAACCCATAGATCCTCGACAGCGCCCTTCAGTAAAGACTGGTAAGACTGTTCCGTGGGAAAACGTTGCTGGGCGGTTAAGAGAACGCAAGGCTGGAGAGACTGTAAACACTGGCCCTGGAAACAGGCCAATGGGGCTAGAACGGTCTATGCTGCCCAAATGGGTTGATAATCGTGTGGTTAAATGTTTTAGGTGTGGTATGCCAGGTCATGTTATTGCCAATTGCCCAGTCACGCAAGAACCCATGCAATGTGATGCTGCCTTTGAATGTCGCAGAATGTCTTTCTTTGCTAGGTTAGCCTGTACTGTGGTACCTTCACCTGAGCTGGAAAAACAAATGTGTGATGTGTTCTTAGAAGGTAACCGGGTAGAGGCCTTGCTAGATTCAGGAAGTTTAGTTACCCTCGTGAAAGCTGGGTTAGTGAACCCCTTAAAGGTCCAGCAAATACCTATTGGGGTAACTTGCATACATGGGGATACCCAATATTATGCCACTGCTGAGGTGAATATAGAAACTTGTTGTGGGTCAGCAATGGTTAAAAGTGGGACTGGTCCCTACCTTGGTGCATGAGGCCATAATAGGGAGGGATTTTCCTCATTTTTGGAAACTGTGGGAATCACGGTTATCAACAGATGTGAGAAGTAAAAAGCCAGTTGATAATACCGGTGATTTTATGGATGTACGTGGGTCTTCGGAACTTTCTGGCCCTTTGCCTTTTGCTAGTTTGGCTGGGGAAGTGACAGATGGGGAGTCCAGTGAGGACCCTCTTGCCGGGAACAGAGACATAGTAGTTAGAACTGAAAGCGTGCCTGACCTGGAGGTAAAGAAGGATCTGTTTGCGTCTGAACAGTTAAAGGATCCTACCTTAATAAAGGCTAGAGAGAATGTTAAGATTGTTAATGGGGAACCTGTGGTACCAGGTGACAGGGTTACGTATCCCCACATGGCCATCTGTAATGAGCTCTTGTACCACATTGTCAAAAGGGGTGAGGATGTGGTGGAACAGCTGGTAGTTCCCCAGCCTTATCGGAGAACGGTACTAGATTTAGCTCATAGTCACGTTACCGCAGGACATTTAGGGGCAGAAAAAACCACTGAAAGAGTTTTACAAAGGTTCTTTTGGCCAGGGGTTTATAAAGAAGTGTCTGAATATTGTTCTTCCTGTCCTGAATGCCAGTATCATGCCCCTAGACCCCATTTCAGGAGCCCACTAGTTCCCATGCCTATTATAGAGGTCCCGTTTGACAGAATAGCCATGGATCTCGTGGGGCCCTTGTTAAAGTCTGCTCGGGGCCATCAGTATATCCTGGTAATTATGGACTATGCCACTCGATATCCTGAGGCTGTCCCTTTACGCACTATCACAACCAAGGCGATAGCTAGGGAGCTGGTGCAGGTATTTAGTAGAGTGGGAATACCAAAAGAAATTTTGACTGACCAAGGTACTCCATTTATGTCAAGGATCATGAAAGAATTGTGCAAGTTATTTAAGGTCACTCACCTCAGGACGTCCATCTACCATCCCCAAACTGATGGGTTGGTGGAAAGGTTTAATAAAACATTAAAAAGTATGTTAAAAAAGGTTGTTGAGAGAGATGGGAAAAACTGGGATTGTTTGTTGCCCTACTTGTTAATGGCCATCAGAGAAGTTCCTCAGTCCTCTACGGGGTTTTCTCCATTTGATTTGGTGTATGGTAGACACCCCAGAGGGCTGTTGGATGTTGCCAAAGAGACGTGGGAAGGACAGCCCACTCCTTATAGAAGCGTTATTGAGCATGTAACACAAATGCAGGATAGGATTGCAGCCGTGGTACCTGTTGTCAGAGAGCACATGGAACAGGCCCAAAGTGCTCAACAGAGGGTCTATAACCGGAGTGCCAAGATACGGGAATTTGCTCCTGGAGATAGAGTTCTTGTTTTGGTACCCACTGTGGAAAGCAAATTCCTAGCTAAATGGCAGGGTCCATTTGAGATTAGGGAAAAAGTGAATGAGGTTAATTACAAAGTATACCAGCCGGGAAAGAGAAAACCCGAACAGATCTACCATGTTAACTTAATCAAACCCTGGAAAGATAGGTTGTCTCTGTCAGCGGAGCCTTGCCCTTCGGTGTCTTCACCCCGGTTGCTTCCCGCAGTGAAGGTGTCAGAGACATTATCAGCTGATCAGAACAATCAGGTTAAAGAATTTCTCATCCAAAATAGGGAGGTATTTTCAGAGCTGCCTGGCCGAACGACCATAATAAAACATGACATTGTCACAGAACCAGGGGTCAGGGTTCATTTAAAGCCATATAGGATTCCTGAAGCTCAGCGAGAAGCTATTTCTAAGGAAGTTAAAACCATGTTAGAACTTGGAGTCATAGAGGAGTCTAACAGTGAGTGGTCCAGTCCCATAGTGCTCATCCCGAAGCCCGACGGTAGCATACGCTTCTGTAATGACTTTCGTAAGTTAAATGAGGTGTCCAAGTTTGACGCATACCCCATGCCCCGTGTGGATGAGCTTGTAGAAAGGCTGGGAACAGCCAGGTTTCTCACCACATTGGACCTGACCAAAGGTTACTGGCAAATACCTTTATCTGATAGCGCCAAAGAAAAAACAGCCTTTTCGGTTCCGGAGGGGCTGTACCAGTATAAGATGTTACCCTTTGGGTTGCATGGGGCTCCAGCAACCTTTCAACGGGCGATGGATAAAATTTTGAGGCCCCATAGAAAATATGCAGCTGCCTATTTGGATGATGTGGTAATTCACAGTACAGACTGGGGGTCACATTTGGTTAAAGTACAAGCAGTACTGGACTCAGAGAGGCAGGGTTAACTGCTAACCCAAAGAAGTGCTGCCTCGCAATGGAGGAGGTCAAATACTTGGGCTTCACCATAGGCAGAGGTCTGATTAGGCCCCAATTGAATAAAGTTGATGCTATTCAAAACTGGCCTCGTCTAGTGAATAAAAAACAGGTAAGGGCTTTTTTGGGAATTACTGGGTACTATAGACGGTTTATTCCTAATTTTGCGACCACAGCGGTGCCGTTGTCAGACCTTACCAAAGGGAAGCAGTCAAATGTGGTGAAATGGAACCCTGATGCAGAAAAGGCGTTCCAAGCGTTAAAAGTGGCTTTGTGTTCACAACCGATGTTGATAACACCAGATTTTTCAAAAGAATTTGTGGTACAGACAGATGCCTCAGAGGTAGGGATAGGTGCTGTGCTGTCCCAAACCAGAGATGGGGACGAACACCCTATCATTTATTTGAGTAGGAAACTCAATGAGCATGAAAAAAGGTATGCCATTGTGGAAAAGGAGGCTTTGGCCATTAAGTGGGCACTAGATACCTTGAGATATTACCTCTTGGGTAGACAATTCAGACTAGTGACAGACCATGCCCCTTTAAAATGGATGTATGTAAATAGAGGCAAGAATGCTCGTGTAACTAGATGGTTTCTAGCGTTGCAGGACTTTAAGTTTACTGTCGAACATAGACCGGGAACACAATTGGCCAACGCAGATGCATTGTCTCGCATCTTCTGTTTGGGGGCTACAAGTGTTCCGGCCCCTAGGTCGAAACAGGGGAGGGGGATATGTGACAAGAACACTGGGATAGTGTTTGAGGGCAGGTATATTTGTCCCAGGTTCTTGTCTTACATGTTTTAGAAAATGTTAACTTCTAGGAAAAATGCTTTTTGTTTTGTCTGAACCTTTTCAGTTTGCTGTAAAAGCTGGGTAAAGGCTCTGAGAGAGAGATAAGGCGAGTTCTAGACATTGGGCCCAGTTCGGGTCTTTGGCCTCACAGAGGGCTAATCAGGGTTTCAGCTGTGTAAGAGTGATATAGTGCTTCTAACCTGATTAGTATAGGCAGACTGCCTGGGAAGGCTGCAGGATCTGTGTGTGAGAGACATGCTTTCTGATGCAAGTAAGCTATACAGTATGTACTGAAGAACTCTGTGTTTTGTTTAGTGACAGTTAGGAACATCTTATGTTTAGTTAGTGCCGGACAGGCAAGGTATTTTTATTTTGGGGTTTGTTTTATTTTCTGTTTCAATAAAACTGGCCGGGGTCAGTTGTACCAGAAACTGGACTTGTGTTGTTCCTCAGCTGCTGCGTGCTGCCATATTCCCCAGGAAAAGGCACCTTGCACCCGTACAGTGTTACAACTATATACTGTTTGTAACCTCCAGTATATGCCTGTCCTGGCGTAATATTGGTAAGTGAGTATGGACAGATCTTGCCTCCAGCCAAATCTAATTCCTGCTCTTGTATAGGAAGTTCTCCTTCCTCCCAGGCAAATAATTAGAAACCCCTGCTTGGATCAGATATAGTAACTAGTGCCTATTTATTAAAACACACACCTGAATGTAGGGCCAAGGCACTTTGCACATTTATTAATGGATAAAGAAGATTTAAAGCTACCTGAGCTGTAAAGGCTAACCAAATAGAAAAAAATGATGAAATAGTATAAAGGTACAATATAATAAGAATATGGCATATATTAGACATGACAGCTAGGCAAAAATATTTGCATATTAGTGGTAACAATTAGTAACAATGCATATTTACATACGCCATAAAGATGAACATTGTACAGCATATAAGGAACAATGAATATCCTTATGCCGCCGATGATTGTACAGTATAAAGTCCCTGTACTATTTGCTATCAATCCCCAAGACTGTTTAATTGGGACTATTACATGCAGTAATCACATTTATACATACAGGGGGAGATGTATCAAACCTGAGAGATCAATAAAGTGGAGAAATTGCCCATAGTAACCAATCAGCTTGTAACTCATTTTATAGACTGTGCTAGCAAAATGATAGAAGCTATGCTATAAGCTCCTTCTCCACTATATGGGCTACTTCTCTGCTTTCCCTTGAAGGTTTGATACATCTCTCCACAGACACACACCCTGCACATTAACTAAACATGTCATACAATTGAAATTGTATTACAAAGAAATTAGCACAATCTGCTCAGGTAATGCAGTCATGTCAAACATGAGGGCTGCAAGCAACCCAAGTGGACTGCGGAATCACCATCCAGTCCAGGAGTCACAATATCTGGTGGCCTTTCAGTGTCCGGTCCCTGGCTGCGACATCTCACATACAGTATACTCACCCGGTTCTCTGCTCTCCAATAGCTGTTTCTGCTCTGCAGCACTGCTCTCACTACCCAGCGTGACCACAAGCTTTGCTCTGCTCCTCATTCCTCGTGTCCAGCACCTCCAATCACTAAAGGTGCATACAGTACACACAGTGATATCCTTGCTATGCCCGATTTTGACAATGCGATTTCCCTTGAACTTCCCCAGAGCCCAGAACCACAGATTTTCACTATCTGTACTTTCGATTTTGTCTACTGTATGTATGATATTGACTAAGTGCCAATTTTGACTATACTTGTAATAGATAGTACCTATATAGTCAAGAGTGACTTGTCTGCACAGTTTATCTAGCCTTGCAATACTGACCCCACGGGAGTGCGCATCGGGATAGAAAGTCTCCATCAGACTACTCTCTATTACCCATTTATTACTTATTACTAGAGATGTGCACCGGACATTTTTCGGGTTTTGTGTTTTGGTTTTGGATTTGGTTCCGCGGTCGTGTTTTGGATTCGGACGCGTTTTGGCAAAACCTCCCTTAAGATTTTTTGTCGGATTTGGGTGCGTTTTGGATTCCGGTGGGTTTTTTTTTTAAAAACCTCAAAAACAGCTTAAATCATAGAATTTGGGGGTAATTTTGACCCTACAGTATTATTAACCTCAATAACCATAATTTCCACTAATTTCCAGTCTATTCTGAATACTTCACAATATTATTTTTAGTCCTAAAATTTGCATCGAGGTCGCTGGATGACTAAGCTAAGCGACCCAAGTGGGCGGCACAAACACCTGGCCCATCTAGGAGTGGCACTGCAGTGTCAGACAGGATGGCACTTAAAAAAATAGTCCCCAAACAGCACATGATGCAAAGAAAACAAGAGGTGCACCAAGGTCGCTGGATGGCTAAGCTAAGCGACACAAACACCTCAGTATCACAGGAATTATTCGTTCTAATCAATGGTATTATTTATTGGTCCAAATCACTGGAAGAAAATGCCAAATCACTAGAATTAAAAGCCAGTATCACAGGAATTATTTGTTTCCTTTCAATGGTATTATTGGTCCAAATCACTGGAAGAAAATGACAAAATCACTGGAATTAAATGGCAGTAATGTCGGGAATTATATCAAATGGCAGTACCACTGGACATATACGGAAGTGTCAGACATGATGGCACTTTAAAAAAAACTTTTTTTTTTTATATGACAGGCACAAACCCACTGTTCTAACAATTGGCAGGGCTGATTGAACAAACAGCCAGGGGGAAACTCCTGAATCCAGTTTCTAACCCATGGTAATAATTTTTATTACCCGGGATATAATAATAATCACTAAGGCTCCCCTGTAGTGATGTAGATGAGATCCCCCCCAGTGGACCACCACATGGGAGTCCTTCCGCGTGAGGATGCTAAGGGAGTAGAATCCAACCTCTGAACCCGTGCACCTGTAGAGGGTGCAGACTTTCTGCTGTTTCTATGGCCTAGCCTCGTGCAGAAGTAGTCCCTCCTGAATTTTCTCGATCTGGTAGCTCAAGGGGACTGCATCAGAGAAGCAGAGTTACATCTTCTCACAGGTGGTGCTGCGGAAGGATTTGTATTCAGAGTGTCCCCAAGTGGTGTCTCACCTGCGAAGGGGAGGTACCTCTTGGATTCGGCGTCTACTTTCCATTGGCGGATCCAGAGACCTCCGCGAGCCGCTACTGCCATGGAGGATGCTCTAGCATTCATCAGCACAATGTCCCTCATGGCTTTCACCATGAATTTAGCTGAATCTTTTATGTGACCTAGAATCAAGACAACATCATCCCTGTGGCTTGTATCAAGGTCTTCTATTAAATTGTCTGACCATTTTAACATAGCCCTAGCTACCCAAGTGCATGCAATAGTGGGTCTAAGGGCGGCTCCAGTAGCCGTGTAAACGGATTTTAGAGTTGTCTCTATCTTGTGGTCAGTCGGCTCCGTTAACGAGTCCGAGCCTGGTACAGGCAATGTAATTACCCCTGATGGCCTGGACACCGAAATGTCCATTATGGGAGGAATCTTCCATCTCCTTCTATCCTCCTCAGGAAAGGGATATGTCTTAAGTACTTTATTGGGGATGTGAAAAACCTCTTCTGGGTTTAACCAGGATCTTTCAAATAGGGTATTCAACTCTTCCGAAACCGGGAATGTCACTAATGATTTTGCAGTTAGCATACAATAATTTTCCTCTATTTGTATAGGTATTTCTAACACATCCCTAATGGCATTGATAAATTGCTGAATTTTATATTCCAATCTATCATAGTGCCCCCCTCTAACTTCTGTGTCAATCCCTGTGTCTGTATCGATGTCCGCGTTGGCCTGCAAGACCTGTGTATCAGGAGCTGAGGGGGTCCTAGATGAAATGGACTGATCCATATCTAGAGCATGCTTCGTAGTTTTTTCCCAGCAACTTAATAGAGTATGCCCTAATGAACTCTGAGGAATCTTATTTCCTAGGCTATCCAGCCATTCTGTCTCCATCCTAATGGGATAAAACCACTCAAGGCAATCCTGAGTACCTGGTACAGACTCCTCTGAGGAAGACACCTCCACAACCTCCAAAACATTTTGTTCTGACATGACACTGACCAGTGATACTGAGCACTGTTCAGGATACTAGAAGTGACACGGAGCAGCAAGATACAGCAATGGGCTATTGTACTGTACTACTATATACTGGTCACCACAATGCAGCACTGACACTGAGCACAAATAGTGAGCACTGTTCAGGATACTATAAGTGACACTGGGCAGCGAGAACAGCACTGGACTACTGTACTGTACTACTATATACTGGTCACCACAATGCAGCACTGACACTGACCAGTGATACTGAGCACTGATGAGGATACTAGAACTGACACTGGGCAGCGAGAATAGCACTGGACTATTGTACTGTACTGTACTACTATATACTGGTCACCACAATGAAGCACTGACACTGTGCACAGATATTGAGCACTGTTCAGGATACTAGAACTGACACTGGGCAGCGAGAACAACACTGGACTACTGTACTGTACTACTATATACTGGTCACCACAATGCAGCACTGACACTGACCAGTGATACTGAGCACTGATGAGGACACTAGAACTGACACTGGGTAGCGAGAACAGCACTGGACTACTGTACTGTACTACTATATACTGGCCACCATAATGCAGCACTGACACTGAGCACAGATATTGAGCACTGTTCAGGATACTAGAACTGACACTGGGCAGCGAGAACAGCACTGGACTACTGTACTGTACTACTATATACTGGTCACCACAATGCAGCATTGACACTGATCAGTGATACTGAGCACTGATGAGGATACTAGAACTGACACTGGGCAGCGAGAACAGCACTGGACTACTGTACTGTACTACTATATACTGGTCACCACAATGCAGCACTGACACTGACCAGTGACACTGACCACTGTTCAGGATACTAGAAGTGACACGGAGCAGCAAGATACAGCAATGGGCTACTGTACTGTACTACTATATACTGGTCACCACAATGTAGCACTGACACTGACCAGTGACACTGAGCACTGTTCAGGATATTAGAAGTGACACGGAGCAGCAAGATAAAGCAATGGGCTACTGTACTGTACTACTATATACTGGTCACCACAATGCAGCACTGACACTGACCAGTGACGCTGAGCACTGTTCAGGATACTAGAAGTGACACGAAGCAGCAAGATACAGCAATGAGCTACTGTACTGTACTACTATATACTGGTCACCACAATGCAGCACTGACACTGACCAGTGACACTGAGCACTGTTCAGGATACTAGAAGTGACACAGAGCAGCAAGATACAGCAATGGGCTACTGTACTGTACTACTATATGCTGGTCATCACAATGCAGCACTGACACTGTGCACAGATATTGAGCGAGCACTGATGAGGATACTGGAACTGACATGGAGCAGCAAGATAAAGCAATGGGCTACTGTACTGTACTACTATATGCTGGTCATCACAATGCAGCACTGACACTGTGCACAGATATTGAGCGAGCACTGATGAGGATACTGGAACTGACATGGAGCAGCAAGATACAGCAATGGGCTACTGTACTGTAGTACTATATACTGGTGGTCACGACAATGCAGCACTGACACTGACCACAGATATTGAGCTTTTCAGGCAGAGAACGTAGCCACGTCCTCTCCGCTCAATCTACAATGCACGAGTGAAAATGGCGGCAACGTGCGGTTCTTTATATGGAATCCGAATATCGCGAGAATCTGACAGCGGGATGATGACGTTTTGCCTCGTTCGGGTTAACCGAGCAAGGCGGGAAGAACCGAGGCTGCCTCAGACCCGTGTAAACCACGTGAAGTTCGGGGGGGTTCAGATCTCGACGAACCGAACCCGCTCATCTCTACTTATTACTTACAAAAATACTATGTTAAAGTCTTCTCTTCATATCGCATACACATCTTGCAAAATAACAACCATATGAATGTCGTATAATTTGACCCTTTTGGGACCCTGTCATGATTGACTGGTTTATTGCTGGTCATCCTCATTGAAATTAAATGGCATGCTCTGATTGACTGAGTACAGCTACCCTAGCATGCTATAGAGCAGCTATCTTGTTGGCCAGAGGCGCCGCTATTGTTTTGTTGCTTTTAGCACATTTCCAGCAAGTACAAAAGTTACAGGCTATCACACATATACAGTATGTTTATAATTATAGCATGATTCCTTCTGGTGTGGTATAGCAATATTTTGGGGGTGAGTTATACACTATTTTATACAGCAACTTACAAGTCACCTAAATACTGCAGTGACAATTTGAATAAAAAATCAAAGAACTTTTAATTTCTTCCCAGGTTTGTTTTGGCTGTACAAGCGTAACTTCTGGATCCAGGATCTGGTCTATTTTGACCTGATTAGTTTAATTAGAAATGTGGAATAATGAATAACACACACTTTCAGTTGTATAATGGGCCCGATTCAGAGCAGATCGTAGATTTGCAAAAATTAGCACAGCTATGATCAGATTCTCTGACATGCGGTGTCAGCCCCCCCCCCCCCCCCGAACCCTCGCCCCCCCGCGCACAGGTGCGAAAGCATCGCACTGCAGCGATGCTTTCACACTCACCGAGTGGCTCCCTGCCTGCACAGCCTAGCTGCACTGGCAGGCGTCTACCCGCCATGTTTTGGTTCGCAGTGGCTGCGTATAATGGCGTGGCATGCCCCCTCCTGTCAATAAGGCAGGGGCTATCTCACCAGTGAGAAGCAAAAGCACAGTGCACTCCACAAAGGGCTTCAGAGTGCGATTGCTGCCGTTCGCCTCTTAATTAGCGATCGCCTCTGAATTAGGCCCCATGTGTCAGAGCAGGAGGGTTTTTTTTTACAGTATTTTGGTACCATATAGTGAAAAGTTCCACATTACTGAATGTATCGATTTCTAAACATGTAAACATTTGTGTCATTTGTTTCGCATAGCACATAGGGGGTCATTCCGCCCCGTTCGCACGCAGCGGTTCTTCACTGCGGTACGAATGGGTCGGAAATGCGCATGCACTGCGGGCACATTGCGTACGCGCGTCGTTGCCTGGCGACGATAGTCGCCAGGCAATGACGCCGCCAGCGACAAATGTGATCGTAGCGGCGATCACAAGAAGATTGACAGGCGGGAGGCGTTCCGGGGCAGATACTCACCGTTTCCAGACGTTATCGGGGAGTGGTAAGAAGAACGCAGGCGTGTCCAGGCGAACGGAGGGCGGATGTCTGACGTCAGGACCGGGACCTTCATCGCTGGATCCATCGCACTGGGTAAGTATGTCCAGGGCTACTCTTGTTTTGAGTGAAACTTTTTTAGCATAGCAGGGCTGCACAAGCGACCACAGCCCTGCTATGCTAGAATACACTCCCCCATATGCGGCGTCTAGTTGATCGCACGAGCAGCAAAAAGTTGCTACGTGCGATCAACTCGGAATGACCCCCATAGTCCGCACCATAGCTCTCACTGCTCTCTCCACAGACCTCTGTCTGCCCCACTACAGACCTCTCCCTGCCCCAGTGCAGACTTTATGGGGGGAAGGGGGGTCTGGACTGCACATCCTAACTCTAAACATACTAAGAGGTGCTACAGTGCTAAGACCTGTACTGCCACACAGAAAAAAGGAGAAAATGCAGGTGCACACTCTAAGTGCTAGACACTGCTAATCAGAACAATTATAATAAACTCTAAAACTCAGAATTTATTATCATTGTTCTGACTAGCAGTGTTTAGTACTTAAAGTGTGCATCTGCATTTTCTCTTTTTTTCTGTGTGGTCCGTCATAGAACCCTCTCTGCCACCACCATTAAAAATGTATCACTGTGACCTCTCTCTGCCCCTCCGCAGACCTTTTTCTGGCTCCAGGGGCGCCGACACTTCTGCCGGGCCTTGGTACAAGGAGGGGGCATGATTAAAATCAAAATTATGTTTCCTGTGCGGCTGTGCGAGGTTGGGGTTTGCCGGTGTTTTATCCAGCAGGCGGCAGGATGCGGGAGTGATTGCTCGCTACCCCCACGCAGGGAGAGAGGATTGACTGCCGCTGAAGTTGCCTCTCCCCCCAGACCAGCACACAGCACTGAGCAGCATGTGCTGGGCTGGGGAGTAAGGCTGCTGCAGCAGCAGTCAGTTTTCTCTCTTCCTGCACGGCTCTTTGCAATGGGGAAGAGTGAGCAGCAGGACCCACAGGCTCAGACCCAGGTAAAGAGTACCCACTCTCCCCTTCCTCAGCGCCACTGTCTGCTCCCTCCATAGACCACTCTCTATTCCCTCCTCAGATCTCTCAGCCCCTCCACAGAACTCTCTGTCACCGCATTTAAAAAATGTTTCAGTGTGACCTCTCTTCCCCCTCCACAGACCTCTTTTTGACTGACATCTCTCCAGCCCTCCACAGACCTCTCTCTGACCGACCTCTCTCTGTCCCCTCCACAGATCTCTTTCTGCCCCCTCCACAGACCTCTCTGTTCTCCCCCACAGACCTCTCTCTATGCCCCCCAGACTTCTTTCTGCCCCCCTCCCCCCCTACCCACACACACACACACACACACACACACACACACACACACACACCAACAGACCTCTCTACCCCTCCACAGACCTCTCTATACCTCCTTTACACAGGGACAGTGCAAGGTTTCTCAGCACCCTGGGAAAACTTCAGCCTACTGCCCCCAACCTCATCCAATACCCACTTCCCAGCCCTTCAGATAAAAGTGTGACTTATAAGTTCCACAGCCACCACTTACATTAAGTACAACAAGGCTGTTTCTTTGTTATAGGCAGACTCAATGGCACTCACCCAGAATCCGGAGCCCTAGGCAGCTGCCTAATGGTAGAGCCGGATCTACCTCTACAGACCACCCTCTGCCCCCCTCACCCCCGAGCTCTCTTACCCCCACTCAGACCTCTCTCTACCCCTCCACAGACCTCTCTCTGACCAACCTCTGTCTCCTCCACAGACCTCTCTCTGTCTCCTCCAGACCTCTCTCTGTACCCCCACAGACCTCTCTCTGTACCCCCAGAGACCTCTCTCTGCCCCCTCTACAAAATCTTCTTTGTCCCTCCACATACCTCTCCCCCCCCCCCCCACACACACACACAGACCTCTCTCTGATCCCACTACAGACCTCTCTATTCCACCACAATAAAAAAAATGTATCCGCTTGACCTCTCTGCTTGTGCTTCTGTCAAATCGGGAGCAGCCAGCTGGGGTCCTAAGGCCGTGCAGGCGGTCCTCGAACTCCAGTACCACCTAGCCTTGCCAACTGTACCTTCGGTGGTATACGTTCCACTGGTTGAGAACCACTGTGTTAGATTACAAGGCCGCTTTTAATTTTACATATAGGCACACAAGCCACGAGAAGAAAGAAGACTCTTTGGGGGAGATTCAATTGTTTGAAAAGTCAGTTGAGTGTCTGTTTTTTCCTATCTAATAGACAGGAAAAAATAAACACCCAACCGACTTTTCAAACATTTGAATTCCCCCCTTTGTGGTGCAATCTTGTGTTTACTGAATGAAAACAAAATGTAACTTTTAATTGATATTTAAATAGCAGTGAGTACTTTTAATAAGGCACAAAAAAACACATACAAAGATATGAATTCAAATGTAAGATCCAAAAAGAAATAGAAAGGTCAGTTCACTTAGCCAGGAGGTGGATCATCTCGCAAGTAAGTTCGGCTATATACCATACCCACGGTAGCTCCGTACGCAACAGATTATTGTTCATAGTCCCATTGGGGTGCATAGAAAAATAAACGACTCCAGTGTGAGATTGTGCCTCAAGGGTGGGCAAATAGAGGTGTCCGTGCCAGTTTTTCAACATTGTTGCAGCAGCAAATTTCCCCCTTAATTGAATTAATCCCATAAAATGGATGTATGCAATTTATCCATTTCTAATAATGTAAAGCAAAATATGAATGTGACAGTAAGTATAAATATTATATAACAACAAATTTTTGGACCTGGCATATGCTAGTAGTGTTCCCGCTAGGCTGTTTAAAATGGCAATATGTTTTCTGCCCATATGGAGGCACCCCGTTAAAACAGCCTTCCCTACCCATTGCTGTCCCCACCCATGGGCTGCAGTGTCCTGCACATAGGAAAAGTTGCAGTTTAGCATCTATTCACAGTGCGGGAAGAGCTTGGGGGTAGCTCAGCATCTACATAAGTGCTTGGCACTCTCCCAATAGTGACAAATAGGAGGCATGAATATGCCCTCCTTTTGGACACGGTGCGTAGAAGTGCCCTATTTTCAGGGGGTATGGGACTCAGGGTCGACAGTGGCTAGGTCTACACCTATTGGTTGACAGTGGCTAGGTCGACACTGGAAATAGGTCGACACTACCATTAGGTCGATATGAACAAATTCAACATGAAAAAAGGTCGATATGAGTTTTTCATGTATTTTTGGTGTCGTTTTCTTCGCAAAGTGTCCGGGAACCCCAATTAGTGCGCCGTGTCCCCTCGCATGGCTCGCTTTGCTCGCCATGCTTCGGGCAAGGTAGCGAGCTAAGCGAGGTTACCGTTCCCACAGGTTACCGTTCCTAATCGTAGTTCACGTGGATCGTAAAGTACGAAAAAGTTAAATAAAAGAAAAAAAAATAGAAAAACTCATGTCGACCTTTTTACATGTTGGCCTTGTTCATGTCAACCTATTTCGAGTGTCAACCTAGTCACTGTCAATCAATGGGTGTCGACCTAAGGGGTGTCAACCCAGAGTCCGTATACCTTTTCAGGATGGCGCTCTGCATGTTCACTATGTCATCTCAGTCTACAGCTCCCTGCTCAGCCCCGCGCTCCTCTCTGACCATCCACACCCACTATCTGCTGTTCCCTACTCCGTTTCTACTACCGCCTCCCCCCCCCCCTCCTCTTCGTTAGGCGCAATCATCTCGCACCCCTGAAGATAGTATTGGGTCCTGCAGGCAAACTCCAAAAACTTTCAACTTTTGACGTTTGCTGACTACTATGCGTCCCCTAATAATTAATTGGCCTGTTACTAATAAAAAAAAAAACAGGCCCATATCAGATAGTGCAGGGCCAAAACTAGGATTTTTGTCACCCAGAGCAAGGCAGTCATTTGGCATGCCCCTGCGTGCCACAGATGAGCTTAACTTCTGTAACATGGCCTCCCCAACAGCGTCTTCCACTACATGCCCCCTGTGTGTCCCCATATATTGCACTACATCACTGCACCGCATCATTACATTACATCACTAAACTACATTCCGCTGTACGCTGCACTACATCACCAAACATCCCTCTATACACCACGCTGCGCTACATCACTACACTACACCATCCTATATGCTGCACTACATCACTACACTACATCCGCCTATACACTGCACTACATTACTACACTATAACCCCCTATACGCTGCACTACATTACTACACTTCATGTTCCTATACACTGCACTACATACCCTATATGTTATACTACATAACTACACTACAGTCCCTATTCCCCACAATAACATTAGAACATCTTACTGACTCCACATGAGCTCACCATGAGTAAGTTGTGTCCTTCATTCTCAGCTCCTCTGTGCTACTATGCGGGGTCTTAGTACATTTGAAAATGCGGTAAAACCCCCAAAAACTTACATTATTTCAACAAGTGTAGTCCTTAAAATAATCGGTATAAATCATGTATGCAAGTCAGCAAATGGTTATTCATTATATTAACCAACAACTGTCTGCCTACAGTCTATATTGCTTTTTCAGTTTTTGAAATGTACTGAATTCTAATAATGAATGGGCTCGTTACATGAAACATGTGGAAAGTGGTGTTTCCTCATGTGTAACATAACCGGCCCATAACGGATGATGAATAGGCCCCTCAAACTTGAAAAACAGCACAGCTTTCTGGGACTAATTCAGTAAGGATTGCAGATTCTGCTAATTAGCAGAATTTGCAATCTTTTTGTTTGCATGCTGGGGGCCGCCCATCGCAGGGCAAGGCCGCCCAGCATGCTGACCGCCGCCTCCCCACTTGATGAAACAGAAATTACGATCGCATTGCAATTTCTGCTTCATCGTATATTTTGTGATTGTCTCATGCCAGCGCAGCTTAGCTGCGCCAGCAGGAGGCCTGCCACCATGTTCCTGATCGCGGTGGCTGCATGTGACATCGCTCACCCACCGCGATCATGCCCACACCGCTTGTTCCAGCGACGATACCCCTGTTTGGCCGCCGCTGCCCCCACAACACTCCATCTCCGCCTAGGAACTGAGCATTGCCACATACGCGAACGCCTCTGCCTAATTGCCAGGCGGTCGCATTTTCTGTGCCCCCCCCCCCCCCCCCCCGGAAAATGAAGGCGCATGCACAGGTCAGGTGCTGTGCATGCGCCCGTATCCTTTTAGCTATTGCGGTTGGATCGCTTACTGCTTACTGTGATCCAACCTGAATTAGGCCCTCTGTCTCCAACGATTCAGATGAGTCTCTGATTTCATTTGGCTCAGTTTTGAATGAGTCTCTGTTTTCGTTTGGCTCAGTTTCGAATGAGTCTCTGTTTTCATTTGGCTCAGTTTTGAATAAGTCTCTGTTTTCGTTTGGCTCAGTTTTGAATGAGTCTCTGTTTTCATTTGGCTCAGTTTTGAATGAATCTCTGCTTTCATTTGGCTCAGTTTTGAATGAATCTCTGCTTTCATTTGGCTCAATGTTATTCTTTCTGAAATAAGGCAGTACATTTTCAGTGAAGAATGCATCCAGTGTGGCTTCTGTCTGTACCCAAAAATCATTGTCAAAATATACAGGAACAATGGTGGTCTCTTTATTTGTATGGACCAGCAACTCTGCATAAGAAGTTTCAGTTATTGCCATATGGCACTGAATTTGGGTGTAGTAGGCATGGTCCCTCCGTAGGATGTAAGAGGGATCAATCCACGTCAGACAGAAAGAACGGTGTTTGCTGGCCTGTCGCAGTGTGCTATCAGGGTGCTTGTATAAACACTTCACCAGTAAGGGCCAGCTGCCTTCTTTTCCACTCCTGTCTATCACCTTCCTGACTAAACTTACCAGCCAAGGCTTCTTTGGGTGGCTGAGCAGGCCCTTGTCTTCCACTTTTAGTTTCAGTTTGTATTTTTCCAAATTCAGCTTTTTGAATTTATGAATGGCCTCCTCTTCCATACGTCTTATCCTCTCCTGGAGTGCCTTCGATTTCTTATGTCGTGAACTCAGCATAGCTCGCAGCTGTGATACGGGCATGCGCTCATTTTCATTCTTTGTGAACCGACTGTGAATAATCTCATGTACTGAAGATGCCATCATGCAATTCTTACACTGACTACTCCAAACAGGTTCCTGTTTATCACGTTGAAGAGATTTTTTAGGTCGTTTTCTTCTGTTGAAAGGCACAAGGATACTCCAGATAGATAATTTGGGTTTACGGCGCCGGCGGGCAATAGTTGTAGAATGCCTCTTGGAGTGTGAGGCTAGTTTGATCTGGGTTATTGGAGGATGTGTGGTGCTTGTTTTTGGACCAGATTTTCTTTTGAATGATTTGGAAGTCTTCACCTTGGAAGACCGAGTAGGTTTGTTCCGTCTGGCTGATGCAGATTTCTTTATTGGAGCCGCAGGATTGGCTTGTATAGGAACAGGTTTATCCTGAATGATTTTCGTATGTTTCTTTTTATTCTTTTTTTTCTTGGTGGCTGGAGTAGAATTACTCGGTGGGTTTGTAGAAGATTTGATTTTACTTTGTGCAGAGGGGTTGCATTGGGGAGGTTTCTTAGATTTGCTCTTGATGCTTGGAGGATTTTTGCCCTGACCATCTGTCGTTATTGAAGATGTATTACACCGTTTGGCTGATGCAGATTCCTTTTTAGGAGCCGCAGGATTGGCTTGTATAGGAACAGGTTTATACTGGATGATTTTCGTATGTTTATTTTTATTCTTGGTGGTTGGAGTTGAATTACTCGGTGGGTTTGTAGAATATTTGATTTTACTTTGTGCAGAGGGGTTGCATTGGGGAGATTTCTTAGATTTGCTCTTGATGCTTGAAGGATTTTTGCCCAGACCATCTGGAGTTATTGAAGATGTATTACACCATTTGGCTGATGCAGATTCCTTTTTAGGAGCCGCAGGATTGGCTTGTATAGGAACAGGTTTATCCTGGATGATTTTCGTATGTTTCTTTTTATTCTTGGTGGTTGGAGTAGAATTACTCGGTGGGTTTGTAGAAGATTTGATTTTACTTTGTGCAGAGGGGTTGCATTGGTGATATTTCTTAGATTTGCTCTTGATGCTTGGAGGATTTTTGCCCTGACCATCTGGAGTTATTGAAGATGTATTACACCGTTCGGTTGGATCTAGATTGTTAACAGGGTTTATGGAAGACACCTGCTCTGTGCATGGGGCAGGGTTGCTGGGAAGTAAAGGAGAATATCTTTGTTTACTCTGTAATAAAGGCTGGATGTTAGTAGATAGTGGAATTGTTGTTGACACTTGGTATAAACTCCCTGTTGCTAGGCAATAAATATGTCCTGTTGCTGGACACTGCAGATAATCCATATTAGGATTGGATGGGTTTGATGTTAAAGGCAAGAATAGGTGGGATTCATCAAAGATCGGGATGGCTGCTGCTGGGCGCTGCATGGCCAATGTAGAGGTAAGGGGCTATTATAATGGAAATTTAGGAGCTGATTCAAGCACTATGGTAGCACTGAAGTTCAGCGTTTGTTCATTGTCTGTCACTTCCTCTTCTTAGATTACTCTAAAGGAAAAAAAACAAATTTGGTGAGATCTGCATCTTCTCCATGTGACACCCCTGCTACCGTGTACACTGCATACATTCATGGAAAGATCAAAAAGGATAGACAATTTTCAGTGCGCTCTAGGAATAGGCAGCTAGTTAATGTACCAATCACACAGAGGTAACTCTCATATATACCTCCACCAAGAGAATAATCTCAAGCAAACTGCAAAATGTTGTGATAATACATACAAGCGCCCAATAAAGGGACCGACCGTAGTTCAGAGTCCTTCCATAAATGATTTTCAATGTTATGCAACAAAGAAAAGAGTGCATATAGTGATGTACCGTTTTAAAATTTAATATACAATCACATAAAACATACGGCAGTTCTACAAGCATGAGGATTTATATTCCACGGCAACTGCGGCTGTCACTTCCTCGTTCGTCTGGTCTGCAAACTATCGCACCTGGTCTCCCCTTGGATGTTAAAAGCCTAACATCCAAGGGGAGACCAGGTGCGATAGTTTGCAGACCAGACGAACGAGGAAGTGACAGCCGCAGTTGCCGTGGAATATAAATCCTCATGCTTGTAGAACTGCCGTATGTTTTATGTGATTGTATATTAAATTTTAAAACGGTACATCACTATATGCACTCTTTTCTTTGTTGCATAACATTGAAAATCATTTATGGAAGGAGTCTGAACTACGGTCGGTCCCTTTATTGGGCGCTTGTATGTATTATCACAACATTTTGCAGTTTGCATACATACATATTCATCATCTATACATCTATTTTACATGTGCTTGAACCTTTTCTATACATAACATATTTCCAAAGCCCTTTTTCCTACATAGTCAACTCATTCCTATTTTTTAATTTCCCAGGTAATGTTGGTGAAATATTGAAGAAAAAATGTAATTTGAGCAATTAGTTGTTATAAACCGCCCACATTCTTCAGCTGGTCCCGACTATTGGGGGTAATTCCAAGTTGATCGCAACAGGATTTTTGATAGCAACTGGGCAAAACCATGTGCACTGCAGGGGAGGCAGATATAACATGTGCAGAAAGAGTTAGATTTGGGTGGGTTATTTTATTTCTGTGCAGGGTAAATACTGGCAGCTTTATTTTTACACTGCAAATTAGATTGCAGATTGAACACACCACACCCAAATCTAACTCTCTCTGCACATGTTATATCTGCCTCCCCTGCAGTGCACATGGTTTTGCCCAGTTGCTATCAAAAATCCTGCTGCGATCAACTTGGAATTACCCCCATTGTTAGGCGACCGGGACGCTGCATTTTATTGCCACGGTGGATTATGGTCCTAGCCTTCACCATGGCAGCCGAGCCCAAAGCTGCTGCACTACCTGATGATCCTTTATTGGTTGGTAGTTTATCCCATAATGGCTGGTAGTTTATCTCTCTCTACTGTATCACTCTCCAAGGCTTGTCCCCATATGCCCATGTTACATCGTCATATCAAATTCTAACCATAATGTCATCTGGTAAATGGTTCAGTGGTCACAGTACGTAACAATTGGCTTGATTCCGGTTTGTAAGCAAAGCAAAAAAGCACACAACTGAGCAAAACCACGTTGCACTGCAGGTGGGGCAGATGTAACATATGCAGAGAGATTTACATTTGGGTGGGTTATATTGTTTCTGTGCAGGGTAAATACAAGCTGCTTTTGCATGTAGCCCGCAAATGTTAGAAAGCTTTATTTTTACACTGCAATTTTGATTTTAGTTTGAACACATATCACCCAAATCTAACTCTCTCTGCACATGTTACATCTGCCCAACCTGCAGTGCAACATGGTTTTGCCCATTAGTGCGCTTTTTTGCTTTTTAGACAAACCTGAATCAGGCTCAGTACCATTGAAACTAATGGCTCTGACAAAACTGCAGAGTAATCAGAAGGCAAAATAATCGTAAATCATGGGTTAGTCTAGAGGTTCCCAAAGTGTGTGCTGTGGCCCAGGGGTGTTGCTGTGCTTATGCTGGGGTGGCCGCAGTTGGTTGGTCTGATCAGAGACGGCCCTAGGCATAGGAAAACTAGGCAACTGCCTAGGGCATTTGGTATGCCTATGGGCACAAGCAGCTTCTGCTGATTAAAAATAGGATTTTAATTACCTGCCGGTAAATCCTTTTCTCGTAGTCCGTAGAGGATGCTGGGGTCCATTTTAGTACCATGGGGTATAGACGGTTCCGCAGGAGCCTTTGGAACTTTAAGACTTTTCAACAGTGTGAACTGGCTCCTCCCTCTATGTCCCTCCTCAAGACCTCAGTATAGGAACTGTGCCCGAGGAGATGGACATTCTCAAGAGAGGAATTACTATTAAACTTGTGGCGAGATTCACACCAGCTCACACCATCCATAAACAACATGTCGGTTAACATGGCCTTTAACATAAGTCATGCCAACCAGCATGCATAACGCAACAGCTCTTAACAACTGAACACATGAAAAAATGTGCAATCAAGATAAACGTAATCAGCAGGAAAAATGAGCACTTGGCGGGCGCCCAGCATCCTCTACGGACTACGAGAAAAGGATTTACCGGCAGGTAATTAAAATCCTATTTTCTCTTACGTCCTAGAGGATGCTGGGGTCCATTTTAGTACCATGGGGATATACCAAAGCTCCCAGTACGGGCAGGAAAGTGCTAATGTTCCTGCAGAACTGACTGACCAAATTTTAGGTCGTCAGCAGCCAAGGTGTCAAACTTATAAAACTTAGCAAACGTGTTTTCCCCTGACCAAGTAGCAGCTCGGCAGATTTGCAATGCTGAGACACCCCGGGCAGCCGCCCAGGACGAACCCACTTTCCTTGTAGAGTGGGCTTTTACCGAAGTCGGTAACGGCAATCCTGCCGTGGAATGAGGGTGCTGAATGGTACCCCTGATCCAGCGCGCAATAGTCTGCTTAGAAGCAGGACCCCCAATCTTTTTGGGGTCATAGAGGACAAACAAAGATTCTGTTTTCCTTATCCTAGCCATTCTTGCAACATAAATCCTCAACGCTCTGACGACATCCAAGGATTTTGAGACGGCTGAGGTGTCAGAAGCCACTGGCTGATTGGTTGGTTGATATGAAAAGAAGACACAACCTTCGGAAGAAAATGCTGATGTGTTCTTAGTTCAGCCCTATCTTCATGAAATATTAAGTAAGGACTCTCGTGTGTAAGAGCTCCTAACTCAGACACCCGTCTGCCTGAGGCCAAGGCCAATAACATGACCACTTTCCAAGTGAGAAACTTCAACTCTATGTCTTGTAGAGGCTGAAACCAGTCCGATTTAAGGAACTGCAACACCACATTAAGATCCCATGGCGCCGCAGGAGGCACAAAGGGAGGTTGGATGCGCAGAACCCGCTTTACGAACATCTGGACCTCAGGGAGAGAAGCCAATTGTTTCTGAAAGAAAACTGACAAGGCCGAAATCTGAACCTTGATAGATTCTAATCTCAATCCAGCATCCACACCCGCCTGTAGAAATAGGAGAAGACGTCCTAATTGAAACTCCATCACAGGAGACTTCTTGGATTCATACCAAGATACATATTTTCTCCAAAGACGATGGTAATGTTTGGACGTTACCCCTTTCCTGGCCAGAATAAGTGTGGTAATGACTTCATTGGGAATACCCTTACGGGCTAGGATCTGGCGCTCAACAGCCATGCCATCAAACGCAGCCACGGTAAGTCCTGATAAACTAACGGCCCCTGCTGAAGCAGGTCCTCGCGAAGAGGAAGAGGCCGAGGATCTTCCAGTAATAACTCCTGAAGATCTGGATACCAGGCCCTCATTGGCCAGTCTGGAGCAATGAGAATTGCTCGAACTCTTGTTCTTCTGATGATCTTGAGAACCTTTGGAACAAGTGGAAGTGGAGGGAACAGATACACCGACTGAACACCCACTGGGTCACCAGTGCATACACTGCTATTACTTGTGGGTCTCTCGACCTGGAACAATATGTCGGAAGCTTCTTGTTGAGACGAGATGCCATCATGTCCACTTGAGGAACGCCCCAACAACTTGTTACCTCCGCAAAGACTTCTGGGTGGAGGCCCCATTCTCCTGGATGGAGATCGTGTCTGCTGAGGAAGTCTGCTTCCCAGTTGTCCACTCCCGGAATGAAAATTGGCGACAGAGCTTTTGCATGTCTTTCTGCCCAGAGGAGTATCTTTGTCACCTCTGCCATTGCCGCCCTGCTTTTTGTTCCGCCTTGACGGTTTATGTAAGCTACTGCCATTACATTGTCTGACTGGATCTGTATGGGACAACCTTGAAGAAGGTGTGCGGCTTGATGAAGGCTGTTGTACACAGCTCTCAACTCCAGAATGTTTATGTGAAGGCGAATTTCTTGACTTGACCATCTTCCTTGGAAGCTTTCTCCTTGCGTGACTGTTCCCCATCCTCGGAGACTTGCATCCGTGGTCACCAGGATCCAGGCCTGAATCCCGAACCTGCGTCCCTCCAGGAGGTGAGAAATTTGTAGCCCCCACAGGAGCAAAATTCTAGCTTTCACTGACAAGATTATCCTTAGATGCATGTGGAGATGCGACCCTGACCACTTGTCCAGTAGGTCCCACTGGAAGACCATGGCATGGAAACGGCCATATTGTAGCACCTCGTAAGCCGCTACCATTTTCCCCAACAGGCGAATGCACTGATGAATTGATACTGTTCTTGGTCTCAAAAGTTGTTTGACCATGCTCTGGATCTCCTGAGCCTTTTCCACTGGTAGAAATATTCTCTGTACCTCGGTGTCCAGTATCATTCCCAAAAATGATAATCTCATTGTCGGTTCCAACTGGGTTTTTGGAAAATTGATGATCTAACCGTGCTGTTGAAGCACCTTCAGGGATAATGCTATGCTCTGGAGTAGCTTGTCCCTGGATCTCGCTTTTATGAGGAGATCGTCTAAGTATGGAATTATGTTGACTCCTTGTTTACGAAGGAGAACCATCATCTCCGCTATCACCTTGGTGAATATTCTCGGAGCCGTGGAGAGCCCGAACGGTAATGCCTGGAATTGGTAATGGCAATCCTAAACCGCAAACCTCCGGTATGCTTGATGTGGCGGGTAAATGGGGACATGCAAGTAAGAACCCTTGATGTCCACTGACACCAGAAATTCCTTTTCTTCCAAGCTGGAAATCACTGCTCTCAAGGATTCCATCTTGAATTTGAAACTTTTTAAATAGAGATTCAGAGATTTTAGGTTTAAAATCGGTCTGACCGAGCCATCCGGCTTCGATACCACAAACAGGCTTGAATAAAAGCCTTGGTTCCTTTGTTCGGCAGGAACAAAGGCAATTACTTTGTCTTGACACAATTTGTGTATTGCGTTCAGAACATTTGAGCTGTCTTGAGCGGAAACTGGCAAGGCTGATTTGAATAATCAGCATGGGGAATGTCTTGAAATTCCAACTTGTAACCTTGGGATAATATCTTTAAAATCCAAGGATCCAGGTCTGGACAAAGCCAGGCCTGGCTGAAAAATAGTAGACATGCCCCCACCCAATCGCTCTCCCGCAGAGGAGCCCCAGCATCATTCTGTGGCTTTTGCAGAAGTAGTTGCTGACTTCTGCTCCTGGGAGCCTGAGGGTATTGTAGATTTTCTACCTTTTCCTCTCCCATTTCCTGTGAAAAAAGTAGTAGTTTTAGCCTTTTCGTACTTGTTGGGCCGAAAGGACTGCATAGTATGAGAATGATATACTTTTTTAGCCGGAGCAGCTGCCGACGGCAGAAATGCTGACTTGCCAGATGTAGTAGTTGATATCATGGCATCTAATTTCTCTCCAAAGAGGGCCTCACCATTGTAAGGGAGCGCCTCAATATTTCTTTTGGATTCTGCGTCAGCATTCCATTGACGGATCCAGAGCGCCCTGCGGGCTGAAATCGCCATGGCAGAGGCCTGTGAGCCCAGTAAGCCTACGTCCTTCATAGCCTCAACCAAGTAACCTGCAGAGTCTTTGATATGACCTAGAATTTGCAGCATGTCATCCTTATCGACCGTGTCAATATTAACAATCAAGTTATTTGCCCACTTTTCAACTGCGTTACCTACCCACGCAGAAGCAATTGTGGGTCTGAGTAATGTACCCATAGCAACATAGATGGACTTTAAAGTCGTCTCTAATTTGCGGTCAGCAGGTTCTTTTAATGAAGCTGACCCCGGGGCAGGCAAAATTATTTTCTTTGACAACCTAGAGACTGAGGTGTCTATCATTGGGGGTGACTCCCACTTACGCCTATCCTCTTCAGGGAAAGGGTATGCTACCCGCAACCTTTTAGGGATAGCAAATTTCTTTTCCGGGTTAGCCCAGGATTCCTCAAAAAAGGCATTTAAGTCCTTAGACGGAGGAAAAGTCACCACCTGTTTTTTATTTAATTTAAAATAATCTTTTTCCTCAGGTGGAGGTGTGGTGTCAGGAAATTCCAACACCTCTTTTATAGCGACTATCATACATTTAATACTCTTAGCCAGCTTGGTATCTACCCCCCTCAAATCCCCAGTGTCAACATCAGTGTCGGAATCTGTGTCAGTGTCCTTTTGCATAATTTGGGCCAGGGACCTTTTCTGGGAACTGGAGGGGTCCCGAGTGGACGTTGTAGGTGAATCAGCAAATAAAGCATCTTCCACAGACTGTCTCCAATGCTTTGTCTGTTCTTCAGACTCAGAGAATTTCCTTGCTAGTTTAGCCATATTACTCTGCAGCTTTCTCACCCACACATGCTCAGAACACTCTTGTGCCTCCAAAATGGGTTCCTCTGGGGAACTACTTTCTCTAGATATGATACACGCATGTACAGTCACACCACTTACACACACGGGAGCTAATGGGGACAGACCTACACTAATGTCTGTCAGAGGGACCCAGAGGGAATTGCCAGTGCACACCACGCGCCCTATATGTATTACATACAGTGAATATACATATATACCAAAACAGCGCTTTATATCCAATGTGAAGCCCGCAGACTACAATAATTTATGGGCTCCCCTTCTATAACACCCTGGTACTTGTATCAGCGATGTGTGAGGAGAAGCAGCCTGTAGGATCAGCGCTCCGGCGTCTCTGTGAGGAGAAAATGGCGCCAAATGAGTGTTACAAGCCCCGCCCCCTGAGGTGAAGCCCCGCCCCTGTAATGGCACGGTTCAGCCACAGTAATATTTATACTGGCAGGGGTAGTGTACATCAGTGGCTCACATGTACAGGTATGTCATACTTACCGATATTCTGGCTGCTCTTTGCGGGAGAGAGCAGCCAGGTCGGCTCAGCGGGCGGGCAGGGGAGGCTGTGCTGTAAAGGAGGGGGTGGCCGGAGGCGGGACAGGGCGGAGCAAGGGCGGGACGGGGGCGGAGCAAGGGCGGGGTCACAGTGATACCTTCTTTAAGCCACGCACCCCGCTCTGTAATGCTGCGATCACCGGCATTACACTGCAGGGGGCGTGGCTATGATCGACTGCCCGGACCGCCCACTTTACACACTAAGTGGGCGGACGGGCAGGGGGGGACCCCGCAAATCGGGAGACTTGCCTGCTCTTCCGGGGGGCCGGGAGGGTCACCCGATTTTCGGGAGCCTCCCGGCCATTCCGGGAGAGTAGGCAAGTATGATGTATGTACATTTTGCCAGTGAGAGTAAGGATTTATCATGTCCCCCCACCTCCGCGCGCTCTGCACCCTGTGCTGAGAGACATGTTGCTGCGCAGCATCCCGCGCTGTGCTGGTACCTTTATGCCGCCATGATGACCGGAGGGCCCCTCTCTGCAGGTCTCCGGTTAATACTCACCAGCCTTCTGACTTCTGGCTCTGTTAGAAGGTGGCGGCAGTGCTGTGGGAGTGAGCAGCAGCCAGGCAAGGGCTGTGTTCAGTACCCTTCAGGAGTTAATGGTGTCCTGTCAGCGGAAGCAGAGCCATTAAACTAACTGAGAAGTTGGTTCCTACTTCCCCCCCTAAGTCCCACGAAGCAGGGAACTGTTGCCAGCAGCTTCCCTGTAAAATAAAAAACCTAACAAAGTCTTTTTCAGCAAAACTCAGTAGAGCTTCACTGATGTGCAGCCAGTCTCCCGGGCACATTTTCTAAACTGACGTCTGGAGGAGGGGCATAGAGGGAGGAGCCAGTTCACACTGTTGAAAAGTCTTAAAGTGCCAAAGGCTCCTGCGGAACCGTCTATCCCCATGGTACTAAAGTGGACCCCAGCATCCTCTAGGACGTAAGAGAAATGATATGCGGCATACCTATATTCTGTGTGTGACTGCGGCTGTATCTGCATACAAAATGCTATGTTACAGTGTATTCCTGGAATCACTCTAAGGTAGCATTTCGTATGCAGATACAGCCACAACTGTACGCAGAATATAGGCATGCCGCATACAATTTTAATCAGCAGAAGCTGCTTGTGCATCCTAGCCACATAATAATGCACATAAGACACATTTTCATCATAAAAGGTGCCCGATGCTAGCAGAGCTGCCAGCTGACTCGTGCCGGGCATCTCCTGCTGCATAGTGTATTGAGGCAAGATGGACACATCTGTATCCAAGCAGAGGCAGAGGTCACAGTGTTAGCGGCCATGTGAGTGCTGTGTGCGGGTGGGTTGGTTGTGCAGTAGTGTTCGGCATATGTGTATAGGGCATTATGTGTGTCATGTGTATAAATACTGTACATTAATAATGTGCGGCATATGTGTAAGGGGCACTATGTGTGTCATTATGTGTATAAGGGCATTAATAATGTGCAGCACATGTGTAAGGGCCATTATGTGTATAAGTGCATTAATAAAGATTGGCATAATGTGTAAAGTGCATTATGTTTATAAAGACATTAATAATGTGTGTCGTATGTATAAAGTGCATTATGTGTATAAGGGCATTAATAAAGATTGGCATAATGTGTAAGGAGCATTATGTTTATAAGGACATTAATAATGTGTGTCATATATGTAAGGGGCATTACTGTATTGTATTATGTGTATAAAGGCATTACTAATGTGTGGCATTATGTGTGTAAGGTGCTTTACTGTGTGGCGTAACGTATAGAAAGGGCACTACTGTGTGGTCTGATGTGAATAAAGAGCAATATGGTGTGGTGTAATGTGAATAAAGAGCATTTCAGTGTAATGTTAGGAAAAACATATATAAGGTAATATATGTGAGGAGTAACATATATAAGGTAAAGTGGTATGACTGTGTGATATTATATGAATAAGGGACACTATCGCATGATAAAATATGAATAAAGTTGCACTACTGTGTGGCGTAATTTTAATTGGGGGGTACTATTGTGTGGCCATGCCCCTTCCCAGCAGGAAGGAAAGCCTGGCAGCGAAGGCAGTCGGGTCGCCGACATGTTTTCCGCCTCAGTGACCGAGTGTGACATCACGCCACTGCCCCGAAAATGGCCCCGCCCTCATTTTTGCTGCATTGTCCCTACCTGTCAACCACGCAGAGGCATTTGCATCACTGAGATGTGATCACATCACCCCGGATGGCGCACGTGCATAGCGGACCCTGCGCATGCACACTGCGCCAGGACCTGGAGTAATCCAATCACATCGCAGCAGTGTCAGCTGCTGAATAAGGCCCTCAGATCGCTAGTTAAGAGGGATGGTCGTGACGGGTGATGTCTGCCGGTTACCTTATTATTAAAACACCTATTCTGCCACCACCAAGAATTTGGACTGGGTGATGCCACACCCACTGCGTCTCTTCGGTTATGATTTACCAGAAGAATATACCTTTGAATCAGTATCTTATGACCTTTGGAGGTCGTGAACTTAAGAATCACTGAGTATCAGAATTAAAAATTAGGTTTTAATTTTAAGTAAACACTTCTAAGCTTATGGTTACAAAAGGTTACAAAGATTATAATAACTATTAAAAGTTCACACAAGTTACGACAATTTCAAGATCAAAAAATGAATGAGGGAAAAACAGAGTCTCTTACTGGAGCTTGGTTGGATTTTGATTGATGGATCGCCTCACGAAAATTAACAATTTCTTTTACTTACTTCATGGCAGCCATACGATGGGTTAACGACCTATTCCCCTAGCATAGACAGGAGGTTCTTTCTTCTAATACATGCCCACTTTGGCTATATGAGTGTGCCCCTCCCCCTATTCCCTGTCTTTTTTCCTGTCTCCTAGTAGTATAGACAGAAGTAGGTTTATTATTTTTGTAGTGCGGCGGTGCTGCTGTTTGGGGCTCCTAAATTAGTTTATAGGCCCTTTTTATAGTGAATATGGCAATTCGGAGTACTTACAAGCCTGTGGTATTCAGTTAAGTGAGCAGCGTCAGGGCTGGAAGCTCACTATGGTGACGCGGCTTCTGGGGGCGGAAAGCCGTGCGTTACAGATCCTCCAATAGCCGGGCGGAAGTGAGCGGCGTCAGGGCCGTATGCTCACGGGGGTCACACAGCTTCTGGATGTTACATGGAAGGCTGCATGTCACTCCCTTACTGTGGCCGGGCGGAAGTGAGTGGCGTCAGGGCTGGGTGCTCACAGCGGTAGCGCGGCTCCCATGGATGGTCCTGGTAGTCAGCGCGGCGCCAGTCTGCGCATGTGCAGGGACCAGAGGAGGTAGTGAGCGGCGTCAGTGCCAAGAAAGCTCACATGATTTCATCACACAGTCTCAAGTGATTGCTCAGCTGGAGTTTCAGGAAGTGATTGCTCAGCTGGAGTTTCAGGAAGTGATTGCTCAGCTGGAGTTTCAGGAAGTGATTGTTCAGCTGGAGTTTCAGGAAGTGATTGCTCAGCTGGAGTTTCAGGAAGTGATTGCTCAGCTGGAGTTTCAGGAAGTGATTGCTCAGCTGGAGTTTCAGGAAGTGATTGCTCAGCTGGAGTTTCAGGAAGTGATTGCTCAGCTGGAGTTTCAGGAAGTGATTGCTCAGCTGGAGTTTCAGGAAGTGATTGCTCAGCTGGAGTCAGTGGGCTGCCTGTGTAAAGCAAGGTAAGATTTTCTGTTCCCTGACACTGTGAAAGTGCATGTCAGCAGTTTGCAGCATGGATGAGCCTGTGTCCCATAAGTCACGTGATAAGGTCCAGCCGAGGTAAGTCCTCATAGAGGACTACTTATGTATATTCTTGCTTTTAGATAGTTAGGTGATTAGGTATTTCTTTTTTCTTTTCTTTGAATATATTCTCTGCAGTGTGTCTCAGCCAGCTAAAAAGAAATTACGCAAGAGAAAGAATGTGGCCAGAAAATGTCCGGCATGTGATCAGTTCTTTTCTGGGAATCAGGAGGATGTTATATGTAGTAATTGCATGGAGGAAACTGCGCCCAGTGTACCAGTGAAAGCTTCTGATCAGCTCACTGAACTGATGGTGTGGATGAAAAAAATCCTTTGTTACCAAGGAAGAATTTATGCATGGGCCTAAACGGTCTAGGTCGCAGTCTAGTCTAGATTTTGATGAAGAGTCCCCAAATTTATCACTGCAGGATGATTGGGATAAGGATTCCAGTGTAGAATCTGGACAGGTTCAGGATGATGACAGGTCATTTAATACCGAGTTGGTGGATGTCATGCTTAAAAACATCTACAAGACAATGAAATATAAGGAATCTGTTCAGGAAGGCGAACAAGATCCTTTATTTGAGGATAGGACAAAGAAAGCGAGGTCCTTTCCTGTGCACAAGGTGGTAAAGGACATCATTCGTAAGGAATGGCTGCAGCTAGATAAAAGGGTTGGCAGTTTTAAGAAAATTAACCATATGTATCCAATTGTGGATGAGGAGTTCCTTATGTGGTGTGGTGTTCCTAAAGTTGATGCGCCGGTGGCGGAGGTAACAACTAGAACCACGATACCCCTTGAAGATGGCGCGGTGTTGAAAGATTCTATGGATAAGAGGATGGAAAATGCTCTGAAAAGGTTGCATATTTCTACATCTGTGTCCTTAAAATCTGGTGTGGCCATAGCCTCTGTGTCCAGAGCCTTGAGGTTATGGTGTTCTATGATGCAGACAGATGTACAAGATGATGCTTCTAGAAATTGTCTTTCAAAAAATTTTAGTATTATACAGAGAGCAGTGGAGTATATCTGTGAGGCGTCGCTTGATGTTCTGGAATTTTCCACAAAATCAATGACCTCAGGTATTATGGCCAGGAGAGCGCTGTGGTTGTGATCTTGGGCAGCGGATGCACATTCTAAAAATAGGTTAGTTACGCTTCCTTATGAGGGATCATTGTTGTTTGGAAACAAGCTGGAGACTATGATTCAGAGGATGTCAGGTGGAAAGTCGGTGAAATTACCACAGGATAAGCGTAGCAGGTATCCAGCTTCGTCTTCTAGGCAGCAATTTAGGCAAGCAAGATTGTACAGGCCTGGCCGTCCTTATGCAGATCGATTCAGACGTCAGTATGAGGACAGATGTAATTCAGGTGTGACACGTCAGTCCTTTCGTAGAGGATATAGAAGAAGTGGTCAGAGGCAATGACGGTGTATGTCCCCTTACATCAACACCAGTAGGGGGCAGAATCTCGGCATCTGTCGGCAAATATTTCCGACAGATGGGTTCTGGATATTGTTTCAGAGGGATACCGTCTCGAGTTCACGGCAATTCCAAAAAGGGACAAATTTGCAAAGTCAAGAACACCATCTTTAGTTCAAGAGTTGGCTGCCCTAGAAGAAAGTCTCCAATCACTATGCTCCTCAAAAGTGGTGGAGGAGGTTCCAGTTGTAGAGAGAGAGAGAGAGAGAGAGAGAGAGAGAGAGAGAGAGAGAGGGGATTCTATTCTCGTCTTTTCCTAGTGAAGAAGTCCTCAGGTGGCTTCAGAACAATTCTAGATTTGAGGGATCTCAATCAAAGAATACAGAAAAGAAAATTTCATATGGAGACGCTAAAGTCAGTCCTATTGGGAATAAGGAAGGGAGATTTTTTGGCATCAATAGATCTCAAGGATGCATATTTCCATATTCCAATCAGGAGAGAAGACAGAAAGTTCCTAAGGTTCTGCATAGAAGGAAGGCATTTCCAGTTCACGTGTCTGCCGTTCGGCCTCACGTCGTTGCCGAGGGTGTTTAGAAAGGTATTGGTAACCCTGATAGCCTGCCTCAGAGAAAAAGGGATAACTATTTGGGCATACCTCGACGATCTTCTTTTAGCGGCGAGTTCAAGAGGAGACATACAGCAAATGTTAGATCAAGCCTTGGCCTTTCTGCAAATTCACGGTTGGCTAGTGAATTGGTTCAAGAGTTGTTTGGAGCCGACACAAGTTCTTAAATTTCTGGGTGTCCTTATATATACGCGGCAGTATGTGGTCATGCTTTCAGAGGACAGGCGTACGGAGATACAGGTGCTGATCCACTCTGTTCAAAGACAGGACAAATTTCCTTTTCACATAGCATTGCGTCTATTAGGGATGATGTCTTCCACGATAGGCGTTGTGCAGTGGGCAAGGTGGAGAATGAGAGTGTTGCAATGGGACACCCTGAAATATTCAAGGAGCAAAACTCCTTTGCATCATCGAATAAGACTAACAAAGGAGGCCAAAGATTCACTGTCCTGGTGGAAGACCAGTCAAAATTACGAGCAAGGGGTGTCACTGATGGAGCCCCTGTATGTAGTTTTAACTACGGACGCAAGTCTAACAGGTTGGGGTGCTCACCTGCAGAGGCAAAGTTGTCAAGGAGAATGGTCACCGACAGAGGCAGGTTATTCGTCAAATCAGCGCGAGATGAGAGCGGTGTGGTTGGCCATATGCGAATTCCGGGATCAACTTATAGGGAAACATCTAAGAGTCTTCTCGGACAACGCGGCAGTAGTGGCTTATTTGAATCACCAAGGTGGGACAAGGAGTCGAGCAATCATGTTGGAAGTCTCGTATATCATGCAGTGGGCACAAAAACATCTGAAGTCCCTGAAGGCTCTACATGTTCCAGGCGTAGACAACGTGTTGGCAGATTATCTCAGTCGAAATAAAGTTCAGTCCGGGGAGTGGGAGTTAAATACTCAAGTATTCAAAAGTATAGTAGACAGGTTCGGGCAACCCGATATAGATCTCATGGCTACCGACCTCAACACAAAGTTGCCTCGATTCTTCTCGAGGTATTACCTTCCAGCGTCAGAAGGAGTGGATGCCCTGTCTCTAGCGTGGGAGTTCAGACTGGGGTATGTCTTTCCTCCTTTTCCTCTCATAGCCAGAACACTGAAGAAGATCAGAGAAGAGAGAGCGGAAGTAATTGTAGTAGTCCCTTATTGGCCGAGAAGGACTTGGTTTCCAACAGTACAGAGGATGTCAGTGGAAAAAATGTGGAGGTTACCAGTAGGCCGGAGGCTGTTGCATTAAGGCCCTCTAGAATACCCAAACCCGCAGTGTCTTCAGCTTACGGCTTGGAAATTGAACGGAGTTTACTAAAAAGCAAGGGTCTGTCCGAATCGGTTGTTCAGTTGCTTTTAAAGGCCAGGAAGAAGGTCTCTACAGACGCTTATTATAGAATATGGAGAGCTTTTATTGTCTGGTCGGAAGATAAGTTTGATGTGTTGAAAGCTGAAACCGCACAAGTTCTGCAGTTTCTTCGTGACGGATTTGTCAAGGGTTTGGCAGTTTCAACTCTCAAGGTGCATATATCAGCTCTGAGTGTTCTGTTGGACAGAAAATTATTTCAGGATGAGTTAATTGAGAAGTTCTGTCAAGCCGTTAAAAGAATAAGAGCAAGAGTTAGGTCGATAGTGGCACCCTGGGATCTAAATTTAATTTTAAATGCTTTGACGCAGCATCCGTTCGAGCCGTTACAAGAGGTTGGGGTGAAGTTTCTCACTTGGAAGGTAGTTTTCCTTACTGCCGTTACCAGTGGCGTAAGTTCGTCCCAGTTGCCCGGAGGCAAGATAAATATTGGTGCCCCCCCCTATTTCCTATATTAAGATAAATAAATGTATGCATGTGTGCGTATGTGTGTGTGTGAAGTGTTCTGAAAAAAATGTATATACTGTATTTATACATTTAATTGTCTTTTATTTTAAATCACACAATTCTTAGCAGTCATACCCAGGATTAGAACCCATGACCTGTTACACTGACAGCAGACACTTTACTGATGGAGCTATTTGCTCCTGTAGAGGAAGCATGAGAATTCTAACTATATGAAGTTATGTGTAATTGTCAGAGAAGTAACTTCATATAGTTAAAATGCTCATATTTCCTATACAGGAACAAGCAGCTTCATCAGTAAGGTGACTGCTTCCAGTGTAATAGGTCGTAGTTTCTAATCCTGGGTGTAGCCCTTGTAAAATGTGTATATTCAGTATAATAAAGAGGGTGTGATTTGTAAGGTGCAGGGACCAGTGAGGAAGTCGGCCACTGAAAAGACAGCGACAGATATCAATTAACTTAATTCAATGGTGTCACAGAATGGGAGGAGAGGTGCCCCCCTTCAGAGCAGGAGCCCGGCGGCAGATGACTCCGTTGACTCCCAGATTTCTACCTCTGGCTGTTACTTCAGCAAGGAGAGTTGGAGAATTGCAAGCGTTGTGGGCAGAATAGCCATATCTAAGAATATTGGGGGTAATTCCAAGTTGATCGCAGCAGGATTTTTGATAGCAACTGGGCAAAACCATGTGCACTGCAGGGGAGGCAGATATAACATGTGCAGAGAGAGTTATAGGCCCTACACACATGCCGATATTCTGAAAGATATGAACGATCTCGTTCATAAATGAACGAGAACTCGTTCATATCTTTCAGTGTGGAGACTCCAGCGATGAACGATGCGCGGCCCCGCGCTCGTTCATCGCTGATCTCCCGTCGGCTGTGCATGCAGGCCAATATGGACGATCTCGTCCATATTTGCCTGCACTTCAATGCAGCCGGGTGACGGGGGGAGTGAAGAAACTTCACTCCCCCCGTCACTGCCCCCCCCCCGCCGCCGGGTTGCTCGTCGGCCGTATCGGCCGTCGGGCACCTCGGCGGCGCATCGCCGAGTGTGTAGGGCCCCTTAGATTTGGGTGTGGTGTGTTCAATCTGCAATCTAATTTGCAGTGTAAAAATAAAGCAGCCAGTATTTACCCTGCACAGAAACAATATAACCCACCCAAATTTAACTCTTTCTGCACATGTTATATCTGCCTCCCCTGCAGTGCACATGGTTTTGCCCAGTTGCTATCAAAAATCCTGCTGCGATCAACTTGGAATTACCCCCATGATCTGATAAGGTTGTGTTGAGAACAAACCCGTCTTTCCTGCCAAAGGTTGTGTCAGCCTTTCATATCAATCAGGAAATTATCTTACCAGCTTTTTTCCCTCAACCAAAGAATGATGAGGAATGCAGGTTGCATACTTTAGATCTGGTTAGGGCAATAACCATTTATCTGGACAGAGTAAAATCCTTCAGGAAAGAGAAGAGTCTGTTCCTAGTATCTGTTGGGTCACGCAAAGGGTGTATGCCGACAAAGCAAACCATTGCGAGATGGATAAGAGAGCTGATCACGTTCGTATATCAAGAAGATGGTCGTGAAGTTCCGGAGAATATCAAGGCACACTCGATTAGGGCAGTTTCTGTCTCATGGGCTAGGAATGCGCAGGTGGCGATTGAAGACATATGTGCAGCAGCAACATGGTCATCTGTACACACCTTCTCTAGGCATTATGCTTTGGATATTGTTAAAGCTCACTTTGGTAATCAGGTCCTACAACAGGCCTTGGTCTAATTAAATATTAAGCATCAAATGTTTTGTTTTGTGTGAGTCCCTCCCATAATTCAGCTTTGGTATATCCCATCGTATGGCTGCCATGAAGTAAGTAAAAGAAAGCAGTGAATTATGCTTGCGATAATTCCATTTCTTTGAAGTACTTCATGGCAGCCCATGAATTGCCCACCCTGTTTGAGTGTTTTTTCTTCTAGACATAACGGAGACACTCAAAAGACAGGGAATAGGGGGAGGGGCACACTCATATAGCCAAAGTGGGCATGTATTAGAAGAAAGAACCTCCTGTCTATGCTAGGGGAATAGGTCGTTAACCCATTGTATGGCTGCCATGAAGTACTTCAAAGAAATGGAATTATCGTACGCATAATTCGTTGCTTTATATTGAGTGCCCCCACCCTTCTGTTTTTTAACCCTTCCAAAACCAGAATTAATGTTATGGTCCACCGGGCTGAACGCAGGTCTCCGGCGACCAGGATGCTGTGTCTCTTCCGGCCGCCCAGCCTGACAAACCCCACCTGGTGCCTAGCAACCATGGTGTGGTGGCCGCAATGCCTGGGATCCTGGATATAGGCAGCCACTGGCAGCTTTGGGCTCTCAGGCTGGACATGCAGCAGTGCAGCTGCTTGTCATTAGGGATAAACAGCTCCCCTCTCACTGCCTGCTTGCTGATTGATCAACTGCCCTTTATGTACCTTGCTGGCCACTCCCTCTGTGCTGGTTATAGTTTAACCTTATTGTGTAAACCACTGGTCCCTGTTTCCTGAATTGGTCATTGTCCTGTGGATACTCTGCCGGAATCCTGCCCTGCCTGCTGTTACCCAGGTTTGGTGTAGTGCTCTCCATCTGCCAACTCTAGCTCCCTGGCTGCGAACTTGCATCCCATCTGCAGTTATAAGACACTTGCACAGATGGGGGTTTATCCAGCTCGTACCTCATACCTTGGGTAGCCATGTGCCTCACTCTCAGCAGTAATTCAGTGCTATTCAGGGTCTTCAGTCTAGGTGAGCTCCTACTGCTGGAGGTATAAAGTCCAGGGGCCCCCCTAAGTACTGTTGTGCACAATAAGCACTAAGGGAACAGTGGGGGTTGCTATTGGTGAAAACCCTCATGAAGGCTCTAGGTGTTTCACCCAAAAAGTACTGGAGTTTCCCACAACCCCAATCAAGTCCAAGTATTTCCACGCTCATCAAGTCCAAGAACCACAATTCTAAGCAAGTCCAAGAGTCTCACCTTCAAGCAAGTCCAAGGTTCCTACCAATTAATGGTTTGCCCTGAGGCCTCTGAGGGGCACCCAAGCAGATTCCAGGGGCATTTAATTACTTGAAGCTTAAGGGTCTGGAATTTACCAGTATATAGCACTGTGTAGGTTTTATGGGCTTAATCAGGAAGGACAGAACAAATTTGTCTTCCCCTACTTTTACATGATGTCTTCTCTGGTTTGTATGCATGACCCCAAACTACCCCCCCCCCCCCTGCTGTATAGTAAACAGCCTTCTGTCCAAACACCCCAACCTTTGATCAGCATCTGAAACACAATACACACACATTTTGTACATACAGTGTAAGGGCTGCTCAATTCAGATGACATACTCCCAGGCAGTTATTATACATTAATCATCATGCAGATCATATTTTAGGTGTGCGTGGGTCCCTCATCGTCACACTGGCATTGTGCCAGAGTCCACTGTGTATGTGTAGGTGTCCAAGAACATGACTTCTCTACTGTACACGTGCAACTATCCAGAACATTTCCAGGTGATCTCTGCAGCGAAGGCCGACACAGGACTCCGGAGAGGTAAGTATAATTATACGTGTGCAGGGTGTGTGGTGTGGGCACCAGTGACATGCGTTGAAGTGCAACAGAGCCTTTCCTGTCATACTCCAGAGTTATGACTATATGACAGTGTAGAAATATTGTATTATTGTAATCATTTTTATAGGCAAAAATCTGGAGTAAAAAGCTTATGGCAGCACTGCCTCCCCTGCCTATCTTTTCCTCACATCAGTATACAGTATAATGCTGCACCTTTGTATAATGCCACATGAACCCTTGGGCTCATATATTGTGTGTAAATCTGGCTCTAGTACTAGCCAGTGCCTCCTGAGCTGTTTACCTCACTGCACGTCCCTGATGCACTGTACACCCTCCACCCATTATATATATGCCAATGACCAGCGTCTCTATTGTTATGAAACAAACAGCAGGTACATGGAAATGAACAGTGGGGGCTCAATGTTCGTGAAGTGCTGTGTTCTAACAATGTTTAATAACACTGTAGAATGACAACTTTTAAAATTATCTGAGGTCACAGATGTCACATTATCAGACATAATAAACATAGAATAAAGAGAAAAATATTGCATCATATTGAATAATAATAAATGCTCAACAGCAAAAAATGTTCTCACTGTCCTTCAATAGCATGAATGCAGAGTGTGCCCTAGCCTAGCACATACTTAAAAGCACATAAACATATTCTCACCTGAGTCAACGTTTTTATTCCCTCTCACAGTGGTGAATCTCTGTGTGGATCCTGCGCTGGTCTAGGGGACAGTACAATTATTTGATTACAGCTGAACTGCCTTGTTAGCTTGTGTTCCTTTCAGTTTTGTTTTCCTGAGTTTCTGTGACACTTTAACTCCACCTTGTGTTCAGCTGCTGCCAGCAGCAACATACACTCCAACATTTTACACATAAAAATCGATACAAATTCGAAAAGGAGGCGTCGCCACGGGCAAAGGGATGAGATGAAAGGGATAGTCCAGTAGGGCCAGGACTACATATACAAAATCACAAGGATAAATCTCACCGTGTGTACACACCTTTATAGGGGTCTATTTATTAAGCCTTAGATGGAGATAAAGTGGACGGAGATAAAGTACCAGCCCTAACTGTCATTTCTCCAACACAGCCTGTGACATGACAGTTAGGAGCTGATTGGTTGGTCCTTTATCTCCGTCCACTTTATCTCCATCCAAAGCTTAGTACATAGACCCCACTTGGCAACCCTGCACCCCGCGCCATCCCCAATAACTCTGCCTATCTGCTCCCCGTTAACTTGCTGCAGTCATCATCGCTCCCCGCACTGCTGTTGACTTGTTTCCGAGCAGCCGGCTCTTGGATCACAGCAGCAGCAGAAGCTGGTAGCCAGGAGGGGGCGTAGCATGCAACTGCAGCACTGCCTGGCTATCTGTATATGGCGGTGCGTGAAGGAGCAGGTATACCCCACCGCTGGCAGTACTGTAGCTAGTGATGGTGGGTCAAAGTAGTGCGGCATGTAGCTAATGCTGCTCACCACTCGGGGGCTCCTCTATTATTGTAGGAACGGCACAGAACAGCTGGGGACAATGGAAGCAGGGCCGTCTTTCCGTATGGGCTCAATGGGCTCTTGCCCAAGGGCCCCAGGAGTATAAGGGCCCTAGGCTGATAGCTGAGGGTCCCCTCTTTCCAGGGGTACCAGATTTTTGAAAATCGTCCTTGGGGAACCGGAGATATCCAACGTGAAAGCAGTGGTCCCCATCCGAGCCTGTTAATTGCTCTTCCCAGCCAGATATCTCAGGTTCTGTCTGACTTAGAGTTTTTCTGAGGGTATAATCCAAAAGCTGAGACTCTCCCCTTTTGCTGGACGCTGGCAGCTTGTCTATACTGTGCCCAGAACCAGAGATATCAGCCTTCCAGCAGCTGGTCCCTGCTCTAGCTCCACGCGCCTGGTATACAGTTTTATATATTCATTGGAGGATTGCTCTGGCTCCTGAACTCTGATCCCCAAGTCCACAAAACCTTCTGAAAGGTGGGAATCTCTAGTTTTTTAACCCATTCAAAACAAAGAAATATATTTTCAGGAACTTGAGATATCTGCAGTCAAGCAAGCTGCCCTCCCACCAGAAAATGATGAATATTAAGCCTACTCCACTATCCATCCCTCCCCTGTGTATTAAACACCCCCTACCACCCAGGAAGTCATGTACCGGGAGCCCTTCATTCAGCCCAATGCCCTCTTCTACAGTTTAGTGTTCTCCCTCCCGCCCCATCTGTGCAGTAAAGGAGCAATTAGCAGAAATTACTGCTCCAGGTCCTACATGCTGAGCGCGGAAGATAGAACACCCCCTACCACCCACGGGACATCAAAGCTGCCGCTGATAGCACCCCCCACCCCTACCGCTGGAGGATGGGTAGGGGGCCTAATGCATTGCTGTGCCCAGGGGCCTACACTGCCGTTAAGACGGCCCTGAATGGAAGAAGTGTTCGCTTCAGGGCTGGAGCTCGGCGGCACCGATTCCGTTGTCTCCGGTAGTTCCGCCCCTGCCGTGTCGCACCCGGGTCTATGTTCCTGACCCGTTAATAACCCTGCTTTATTCCCGGGTTGAAATACTAGGTCAGGTGACCCGGAATTCGGGACTTACCCCTTTCACACCGCACATCAACACGCGTCGACGCGGCAATATTCCGGGTTATTTGTGCGGTGTGAAAGGGGTATTACATAGCTAACAGAGAACTATGATTAAAATCCATGTATATGCCCTAGAAATATATTTTATCATACTGCTGCAATAAGAAACCACTTTAAGAGCTCTAAAGTGCTAGTACTGTAATTGTTGTGCAGCAGGTCGTCTGTTCTTAATAGAATAAATGGAATATTCAGTATAGCCACTTATTTACCTTAACAAGTTCCCACTGCAGATCAGCTGTAGCACAAGAAAACTGTACTGTAGAAAGGTAGATTCAAGTACAGTAGAAAGGTAGATTCAAGTAGTCTTGACTGTCCCATTCATAAATAAACAATCTGGTACTTTATTAGGTAGTTACTACGGTATCCAGAGTCTAGGTCGACACCCATTAGGTTGACAATCATTGGTCAACAGTGGATAGAGTTTTCACATTTTTTGGGGGGGACTTTTTCATACTTCACGATCCACGTGGAACGGTAACATTTCCCGTAGCATGGCGAGCGAAGTGAGCCATGCAATGGGACGTGGTGCACTAATTGGGGTTCCCGGTCACTTGACGGAGAAAACGACACAAAAAAACATGAAAAACTCATGTCGACCTTTTTTCATGTCGACCTTGTTCATATTGACCTATTTCCACTGTCGACCAATGGGTGTCGACCTAATTGATGTCGACCCTGAGTCCCATACCCATTACTACAGCACAGCAGTATTACAGCATCAGTTTAGAAGTACTGCAAAATACAGTATCATAACATAGCAGGATTACAGCACACTGCATAGAGGTTCACTGGCATAGGTCTTATCTCCATTATTCAATCACGAGGCTTTAAATAGTCATTCAACTAAGCAAGTGTAAGGGAGTGGTGGAGTCAACGCCCAAGTCCCAGTGGGTTAACTCTTTCCTCACAAGTGGCAATCTGTCAAACTGCCTTGAAGGTTAATGTTTTAAGTTTAAATCCCCATTCTTTATTATTATTTTTTCCAGGACCATCCACACCACAGTAGCAAATGCAGGATTTCTAGAGGGGGGGTTTCCAAATCCAATCCACAATCGCACACTCTGCGGAACATGGAATATAGTATTAAAATGTAACACTATAGGTGGTTAGTATAGGCTGTACTGTATAAAAACACATTTAAATAATATAAATAAGAAGAGTGGTCAGGAAAAGGTTACACATACTAATAAATAAAGACACAAACATAACAGAACCAGTACTGCACTTTATAAGCATACATTCTCCCACCTCATGGTAAGGCTCCTGTCTCTTTTTCCTGACAGCTACGCTTCTTACTGGTTGCTAGCCACTGTGGACTCAGAACCACACACACAACAAACTGGTAGAAGAAGCTGCTACCGCTGGGCATGTACAGCAGCTCTGCTCTGTCCCTTAAACTGCATGATGCGGCGGCAGCTCTAGTAATCGTATTATATACCATTCTAGTGTAGTAATAATTTGAGCCACTCGGAACATCCCCCCTTCCCTCGTGTTTGACTTTGCTCCATCTACCTTCAACTGCTGATATGTACCAATACCACTGTGTCATTGCTCTCACCTCTATAGTCACTACATGCCATAGTTGCCTACCCTCCTGGCTCCTGCATCCCGTGGGAGACTCCCAATCCCCGGATTCCCCACTGCCCCCCGCCACGACGGGTCGGGACCTGCAGGGCCGAAACTAGGGGGGGGCTAGGGGGGCAGGCGACCTGGGCGCCGGATTGGAGGGGGCGCCGAGACCCCCTAACACCCTCTCCCTATGCGCCAGTGCAGCGCATAGGGAGGGTGTACTTTGAAAATTGAAACCCCCTTCTCCGTCCTCCCGAGTGCCCAGCTCGGGGGGGCAGGGTTTCGCGGAATGACGCGTTTGCGTCGTGACGTCACGACGCAATCGCGTCATTCCGCGAAACCCCGCCCCCCCGAGCTGGGCTCTCGGGAGGACGGAGAAGGGGGAGCCGCGCAGACGAGGAGGGAGAGGCGGCTGAAGAGCGGCGAGAACCGCTTCAAATGTAAGTCAGCCCATCTCCCTCCCTCTCTCTCTCTCTCTCTCTCTCTCTCTCTCCCTCTCCCCACCACCTGCCGGAATGTGTAAAATGGGGACCTGTCTGCCGCAATGTGTAAAATGGGGACACTTTTTCCTGCCGCAATGTGTAAAATGGGGACACTTTTTCCTGCCGCAATGTGTAAAATGGGGACACTTTTTCCTGCCGCAATGTGTAAAATGGGGACACTTTTTCCTGCCGCAATGTGTAAAATGGGGACACTTTTTCCTGCCGCAATGTGTAAAATGGGGACACTTGCCAGCGTACTGTGTAAAATGGGGACCTGTGCCTGCCACAATGTGTAAAATGGGGACACTTGCCAGCGTACTGTGTAAAATGGGGACACGTGCCTGCCGCAATGTGTAAAATGGGGACACTTTTTCCTGCCGCAATGTGTAAAATGGGGACACTTGCCAGCGTACTGTGTAAAATGGGGACACGTGTCTGCCGCAATGTGTAAAATGGGGACACTTGCCAGCGTACTGTGTAAAATGGGGACACGTGCCTGCCGCAATGTGTAAAATGGGGACACTTTTTCCTGCCGCAATGTGTAAAATGGGGACACCTGTCTGCCGCAATGTGTAAAATGGGGTCACCTGTCTGCCGCAATGTGTAAAATGGGGACACTTGCCTGTCGTACTGTGTAAAATGGGGACACTTTTTCCTGGATATGAAATTTATGGTAGAAAAGGCAATTTTTCAGGTAAAAAAGTTCTGAAAGAGATATATATATATATGTATATATATATATGTGTGTGTATATATATATATATATATATATATATAATATTTTTATTCATTTATTTATTTATTTTAAGATGTTTATTTTTTTTATTTTTTTATTTTTTTATTGTAAAAAAAAAAAAATCTTTTTTTTTTTTGGGGGGGTGTCAAATGACTACCTTGCCCCGGGTGACAAAAATCCTAGTTTCGGCCCTGGGACCTGCAGCCAGGCTCGGACTGGCCTGCCGGGGTTTCAGGGGATTCACCGATGGGCCCCGAAATTATGTGTGTCTACTGTTCTCTCCCAGTGTAACCCAGGCACGTATACTACTGTTCTCTCCCGGTGTAACCCAGGCACATATACTACTGCTCTCTCCCGGTGTGATCCAGGCACGTATACTACTGTTCTCTCCCAGTGTAACCCAGGCACGTATACTACTGTTCTCTCCCGGTGTAACCCAGGCACATAGACTACTGCTCTCTCCCGGTGTGATCCAGGCACGTATACTACTGTTCTCTCCCAGTGTAACCCAGGCACATATACTACTGCTCTCTCGCAGTGTGACCCAGGCACGTATACTACTGTCCTCTCCCAGTGTAACCCAGGTACGTATACTACTGTTTTCTCTCGGTGTAACCCAGGCATGTATAATACTGTTCTCGCCCAATGTAACCCAGGCACGTATACTACTGTTCTCTCCCGGTGTAACCCAGGCACATATACTACTGCTCTCTCGCAGTGTGACCCAGGCACGTATACTACTGTTCTCTCCCAGTGTAACCCAGGTACGTATACTACTGTTCTCTCTCGGTGTAACCCAGGCATGTATAATACTGTTCTCTCCCAATGTAACCCAGGCACGTATACTACTGTTCTCTCCCGGTGTAACCCAGGCACATATACTACCACTCTCTCCCGGTGTGACCCAGGCACGTATACTACTGTTCTCTCCCGGTGTTACCCAGGCGCGTATACTACTGTTCTCTCCCGGTGTAACCCAGGCGCATATACTACTGTTCTCTCCCGGTGTAACCCAGGCGCATATACTATTGTTTTCTCCACGTGTAACTCAGGCGCACATACTACTGATCTCTCCCGATGTAACCCAGGCACATACACAACAGCTTGAAGTGGGCAGAAATGGTGCCATCCTCCCCCCCCCCCCCCCCCCCCCAATTTTTCCAATAGGGACACAAGGCGCATGCCTCGTGGGGAAGGGGCATGACAAGATGACAAGGCTGATCCCAGAGAAAGCCCATGCTATGATGCCCCTTCCCACACACACACACTATATATAATTAATAATATTTTGTGTATATATAATACACACACTTTTGTAGGCCACTGCAAGAAATTGGATTTGGACACGAATCCTCTTTATACCACATTCATGCACTTAACTTGAGAGCTCATTGTTATTCAGTTACAATACCCTTTATTAAATAACTCATTTCAATATACTGCCATGGCCAGGATTCAAACCTATACCCTATTGCAGGCATGTCCAAACTGCGGCCCTCCAGCTGTTGAGAAACTACACATCCCAGCATGCCCTGACACAGCTATTGCATTCTCTGACAGCAAAACTGTGTCAGGGCATGCTGGGATGTGTAGTTTCACAACAGCTGGAGGGCCGCAGTTTGGACATGCCTGCCCTATTGAATTCTGATCAAACACCCTACTCATTGAGCTATGTGATCCAACATAAAAACTATGAACACTGTATGAAGCTACTGGTGCTTTGTAAAAAAAATAATAATAATAGCATTGCCATTGAGCAGATCTATGTAGTGTGCACAGGGGCGGATCCAGAACAAAATGACAGGGGGGGGGGGCACCACAATAGGAGAAAAAAGGGGGGGTTCGGCACATGTGCTCCTGTGAAAAGGGTGTGGCATTGTAACAAGGGGTTTGGCCTCACAGAGAATGCCATACCCATGCGTCACGCCCTCGTTTTCATCACGCTGGGGGCATGGAGTACTAGGGCAGTGGGTGACAGGATGAGAGTGCGGGGACGGTGAGTGAGCAGGGACAGGCCTGGTAGGGGACAGGGTGAGTATGCGGGGACAGGCCTGGTAGGGGACAAGGCAATGTGCGGGGACAGGCCTGGTAGGGGACAGGGCAAGTGTGCGGGGACAGGGTGAGTGTGCGGGGACAGGCCTGGTAGGGGACAGGGCAAGTGTGCAGGGACAGGCCTGGTACAGGACAGGGTGAGTGTGCGGGAACAGGGCAAGTGTGCGGGGACAGGTCTGGTAGGGGACAGGGCAAGTGTGTTTTTAGTTACAGCGTCCCTTTCTGTAATTATTTTTGTTATAGTCCCCATTTTTGTTGGAGTGGTCCACCTGCTTTTGTTTTTTCTTATAGTGCTCCTCCTTTTCTGTTTTTTGTTATATACCCCTCAGCTCCTGCCAGTGTGTTTTTAATATAGTGCCCTCTGTCAGGGGCGTCAGAATGATTTCACGCTGGGGGGGCAAGTTTGAATTTCATTCTGGCACCCCTGCTGTGGTGCCGATCTCCTCTCCTTCAAACACCCCCCCTCCCTCCCCTCCGCTTCCGCTGTGGTGCTGGTCGCTCTCCTTCAGTGCGGGGGGCGCTTACCTCTGCATCCCCGTGGGTGGCATCCAAAGCAGGGTGCGGTGTCCCCTCTTCTGTAATACCCAGCTGTCTCCTCAATGGTGATGCATTACTGGGAGAAGGCGTGGCCCACAGCCATGCCTCTTCCCAGTAATACATCACCAATTGAGAGACAGCCGGCTAGTACAGAAAGGGGCGACGCATCATGTTTGGGGGGGGGGGGGGGTCAAGCTGCCCCCCCCCCCTCCCCCGTTCCGACGCCTATGCCCTCTGTCCTCCGTCCTGTTTTCAGCATCTACCTGTCCCCTGACGTCCACCCACCTCACAGCAGCAAAGCCTGCTTTCTTCTCCCGGCTCCCCTGTCAGGCTGTGGCAGTGTCGCGTCCTAATTACAGCAGATGTGCGACATTGCCGGGAGCCGGGACTGGCGCTGCTGTAAGGGACACGGAGGCAATGCACGCTAACACAGCTGACTTACTGTATGGTATCAGTGGCAAACGCAGGATTTTCATGGGGGGGGGTTTCCGTACGTGTGTGTGTGTGTGTTTGTAATTGAGCAGCCAGCACACTGCACAAGCTGTGTGTGTGTGTGTGTGTGTGTGTGTGTGTGTGTGTGTGTGTGTGTGTATACATATATATATATATATATATACACACACACACACACACACACACACACACACACACACACATCTGTACATAGACATACACACACATACTGTACACAGTTTACATGCACACATCATACACACACAGTATACATGCACACAGCATACTATACATACACACACTGTACATACATATACACAGTATATATGCACACAGCATACACACACACTATACATGCACACAGCATACTGTACATACACACACACACACACACACACACACACACACACACACAGTATACATGCACACACAGTACACATGCATACAGCATATATACATAGACACACACACACACACACACACACACACTATACATTTACATAGCAATACACACACTCATTAACAGTAAACAGAACCCCCTCCTCACCTTATACTACTCACAAACTACAATGGGAGCCGAAGACAGCAGCCACTGCCTCACGTAGCTCTGTCTCATGGCCCCTTGAACTGCCTGAGAGGAGCTGCGTGCTTCCGCTGCAGCTCCCCCTACAGGCAGCCATCAGCGGCAGCAGCAGCAGCAGCCAGGTTCTCACTGTCACTCGGACAGTGTAAGGAGCAGGGAGCTGCTTAAAAAGCTTCTCCTCGTTAAAAAAAACAAAAAAAAAAAACGGACGGCAGCGACGATGGATCGGAGGCCAGGGGGGGTTTCTAGGTACTCGGAACCCCCCCCCCCTGCGTGCGCGTATGGGTATGGCTCTGGGCAATCATAGCTGCACATGGAAGGTGCAGCTAAAATGAAAGTTAAAAATAAATCTTCCTTCTAAATGACAGGGGGGGCACGTGCCTGGGTGCCCCCCCCCCCCCCCTGGATCCGCCACTGAGTGTGCATACACTCATCCAATCTCTTGCAGCCACATACTACATACTGTAGATCTGCTAAGCTGCAATGCTGATTATTTTTTCACAAAGTACAAGGTACGCTTCAAACAGTTAGAATTCTCCAGCTTAGAATTATCTACCTTTCTATGCAGGTGCAGATAGCTCAATGAAAAGATTGTCTAACTGCAATGCCACAGGCAATGGGTTAGAATCCCAGGTATGTCATCATCTTGAAATGTAATAAAGGACAGTGTGACTGAATAACAAAAAAATCTCTAGTTGAGTTCATGAATGTTGCATAGGTCCTAGCAACAGAAAAGGTCAGGGTAGGAAACAGGGGCGGGCCGGATATGCTGTTCTTCGAAAATGGGGGAAACTGCAAGTGAAAGTAATAAAAATAGAAAATTGTCAAGTGTCACCAACAGCGCCCCCTACCCTGCAGCGCTGTGTGCAGTGTCCCCTCCACACACACCTAGTTACGGCCCTGATGCTAGGTGGCGCCTATAATGGCTGGCCACTCCTTTCTGTTCACATGGCCACACCCCTTACTGTATATGGCAATGCCCCTTAGTGGGCCTCTATGATTGCATTTCCCTGGTGAGCCCTTCATGTCCCAGTCTGACAATGCCTGCAGCCATGCAAAAGTGGAGCAAACCATCCCCACTAACCTCTGTGCTCTGGTGCTCTGCCTAGACAGGAGTGTGCCTACTTTCACTTCCTGTCAAGGCTGCTGAGCTGCACTGCACTGTCTGCCAGGCAGAGAGACTGGAGTTAGAAGCAGTGGAAGGACCTGCCCAGCACCACCACTCACTGACATTATGGGAGGGACACAAGAGGAAAGAGATGGATGCGGAGAGAGGCAGAGGCATGGAGAGGGGGGCCGAAAACACTGCTAGGGGGGAGTGGGGGGCAGAGATATGGGGGATGACAACACTGCAAAAGGGTGAGGCAGAGACATGGAGAAGTGGGGAAATTATAACATTACTATCAGGGGAGGCAGAGGCATGTACACAAAAAACTGGATATCTGCACACTCAGAAATCAATATTATAATAATCCGGGTGAATGTATATGATTCATCACCATACATTCACTCACAAAAAAAACTATTCAGTATTAAACACAATGTTGATTTAATTAGGGGGTGCAGTCAACTACAGTATGTCAGAACTAGAATGTTTGAAGAAAAGAGAGAAGGAATTCTGTATTGTCAACTCACTGGAAGAAACTAATTCTAAAACATAACCTTTATTAGATATGTATTAAAATATGATTATGATTAATTCATTTTCCCAAACTACAGTGAAACAGATTTAAAATCACGAACAAACGAATAAGTGAATCTAAACAGAAGGTAGAAAGATCGTGAATAAAGATTTTAAAAAGCGTGTCCACGTGTATTTATAAGTGTGTCCTTATACTCAGGGTTATTATATTGGTATAAATACCATCAGCATTCCTACACCCATCCAATATTATTTGACCACTATCAGTATCTATAGTGTGGATACATACATATAATGTCGACCACTATCAGTATCTATAGTGTCGGTATCCACTACTTTGAGTTCAGGGACTTAGGGATTATATATAATATGAAGTTTCCAAATTAAGGTTACTCTATTTTAGTGACAATTATGGTGACTGTGGGTCATCTATAAGTGTATTCCCAGATCTACTTCCCCCTGAAATTAAATCCCCATATGTTGAGAGCCTCTCACACTGGCTATCAATATTATTAGAGTATCTATTTGTGCATGGGGACATGTTGCTTTAAGAGGTATAGCAATCCCTACTTGCATAGAAAGCAACTGCCATATACAGTAATGTTATTCAATTATGTGATATCCAACTCTGTTACACAGATTTCGGAGATACTGCTTATATTAGGGGTGTTGCAACCCCAGTTATACTTCCAAAGCAGGCCGTTTATAAATACGGTTTATTTCTTATGCATCAGTTGTTCCACAAGTAAGGGTTATGCATACCCTCAGTATAGTTTGTCTCCTATCTATAGTACCAGAGTAGGTTCACCTATGCTGTGAGTTTCCATGCAGCACAGGCTTCCATATATCGTAACAATTTAAAAATTCACTGTTATGCCTATTAAAGGAAAATTCCTTATTTGATTGGCCAACAGTGCAAGTCTAATACTGTTTATACTGTATAGCGATCTCAATTGTTAAATAAAAGTTATCCACATGCATAGTACTCTCGAGTAGCAGTAAGGGATAATTCCTATTTACCAGTGTGAGTCAAATAAAAAGTTCTTATCTTGATGCAGAGTAACCCATATACATATTTTATAGGCTCAAAAATAATATATATTTTATTTCAAGTATTTATTATTGGATGGAATTTTATATTCAAGTTTACAATATTCCCCAGAATATAAGGTATCTGTTTTTGCTGATAGTTATTACATAATAATAAATTTAATATACATTGATAGGATTTGTGAACTTCTCACACACTGCTTTGACAGTAATTACTTCAAGTTACTGTGTTTGTCTGTTGATATGACTGGCTTCTTTGCTACAATGTATAACACTAGGTATATCTTATTCAGAGCATGCAGCTGCTATGCTCCTGAATGTTACCAATGTGATAATTGATACTATTTCTATTACAGCCACACTGTTGTCTGTATATGTTGCAGTGGTGTGGAGGCACCTAGATATTCACAGTGCTTTAATATCTACACCTACAAATACACACTCTAAAGCAGAGGTTCTCAAACTCGGTCCTCGGGGGCCCACACAGTGCATGTTTTGCAGGTCTCACAGAATCGCAAGTGAAATAATTAGCTCCACCTGTGACCTTTGAAAATGTGTCAGTGAGTAATTAATACACCTGTGCACCTGCTGGGTTACCTGCAAAACATGCACTGTGTGGGCTCCTGAGGACCGAGTTTGAGAACTTCTGCTCTAAAGTCTGTGATATAACTCTGACTGTCCTCAATCATAACAGTCTATATAGACAGGTTTAAATTAAATGTGACACACAGACATCGGCGTATGTGGCTCTATTAAGGCTCAGTTCAAATGGCTACAGAAATAAATATCTATCTATTCATAGCTTATTCGTCCTATCACTAAACTACCAGATAACATCTCAAATTGATTCATATGTTTGCATCATAGCTTTGAACACTAAAAACACAGCGTGTCCACGCGTGATGCATAAGAAATAAACCGTATTTATAAACGGCCTGCTTTGGAAGTATAACGGGTTGCAACACCCCTAATATAAGCAGTATCTCTGAAATCTGTGTAACAGAGTTGGATATCACATAATTGAATAACATTACTGTATATGGCAGTTGCTTTCTATGCAAGTAGGGATTGCTATACCCCTTAAAGCAACGTGTCCCCATGCACAAATAGATACTCTAATAATATTGATAGCCAGTGTGAGAGGCTCTCAACATATGGGGATTTAATTTCAGGGGGAAGTAGATCTGGGAATACACTTATAGATGACCCACAGTCACCATAATTGTCAATAAAATAGAGTAACCTTCATTTGGAAACTTCATATTATATATAATCCCTAAGTCCCTGAACTCAAAGTAGTGGATACCGACACTATACATACTGATAGTGGTCGACATTATATGTATGTATCCACAGAGCCGGCCCTAACCAATATGATGCCCTAGGCAAGATTTTGACTGGTGCCCCCTAGCACCACCACTGGTTCTGCCTCTGACCTTGCACCTCTTTCCCAGCACCATCAGCCCTCACCCATAGCAGTCCTTGTACCCCCTATATTTTAAATAGGAACAGTTCGCACATTTGACGCACAGCCCAAAAAGGGGCATGGCCACACAATAGTAACCCCAATTCCAATTACGCCACACAGTACTGCAACTTTATTCACATTTTATCATGCGATAGTGTCCATAATTCATATTACATCCCACAGTAGTATCACTTTACCTTATAACGTTACTCCTCACAGTAGAGCCCCTTACTCACATTACATCACACTGAATTGCTCCTTATTCACATTACACCACACCTTATTGCTCTTTATTCACATTAGACTACACAGTAGTGCCCTTTCTATATGCAACGCCACATAGTAGAGCACCTTATACACATAATGCCACACATTAGTAATGCATTTATACACAATTCCACACAGTAATGCCCCTTACACATATGAGACACATTAATGTCCTTATAAACACAATGCACCTTACACATTATGACAACCTTTATTAATGCCCTTTTACACATAATGTCCCTTACACATATGCCACACATAGTGCCCCCTACACATTTGCTGCACATTATTAGTGCCCCTATACACATAATGACACACATACAGTAGTACCCTGTTACACATATGCCGCACATTATTAATGCCCTTATACACATAATGACACACATAGTGGCCCTTTACACATATGTTGCACATTATTAATGCATTTTTACATGACACACATAATGCTCCTTACACATATTCCGAATACTACTACACAACCAACCCGCTCACATGCACACAGCACTCACACTTCCACTAACACTGTGACCTCTGCCTCTGCTTGGATACAGATGTGTCCTCACAAATCTTGCATCAATGCCTTCGTCGGGCACCTTTTTTTTAATGAAAATGCATCTTATTTGCATTGCTATGTGGCTAGGATGCACAAGCAGCTCCTGCTGATTAAACTGATATGCAGCATGCTTATATACTGTGTGAAACTGTGGCTGTATCTGCATATGAAATGCTACATACAGAATATAGGCATGCCGCATATCATTTTAATCAGCAGAAGCTGATGATGCCCCTAGGCATATCAAATGCCCTAGGCAATTGCCTAGTTTGCCTATGCATATGGCCAGCTCTGTGTATCCACACTATAGATACTGATAGTGGTCAAATAATATTGGATGGGTGTAGGAATGCTGATGGTATTTATACCAATATAGTAACCCTGAGTATAAGGACACACTTATAAATACACGTGGACACGCTTTTTAAAATCTTTATTCACAATTTTTCAACCTTCTGTTTAGATTCACTTATTCGTTTGTTCGTGATTTTTATTCTATGTTTCACTGTAGTTTGGGAAAATGAATTAATCATAATCATATTTTAATACATATCTAATAAAGGTTATGTTTTAGAATTAGTTTCTTCCAGTGCGTCGACAATACAGAATTCCTTCTCTCTTTTGAGGCAGAGGCATGGAAAGGTGGGACGGATAATATTACTATGGGGGGAGGCAGAGGCATGGAGAGGGGGGCTGATAACATTACTATGTGAGGAGGTAGAGGCATGGAGAAGGGGTTGATAAAACTGCTATGGGGGAGGGGTGAGGAAGAGACATGGAGAGTTGGGCTGAGAACACTGCTATGGGGGAAGGAGAGGCAGAGACATGGAGAGGGCGCTGATAACACTGCAATAGAGAGAGGGGTGAGGCAGAGACATGAAGGGGGGCTGATGAAAACTTTTGTAGGGGGAGGCAGAGATATAGAGAGGGGGGCTGATACTGTAACACTGCTATGCTATTACACTGTCGAGAAATGTCGGTACGATATCGGTGTGTATCTCTGTTGTGTGATGTAGGTACGATGTTGGTGTATAGCCCTGCCGTGTAATGTAGGTGTGATGTCGGTGTGTAGCCCTGCCATGTAATGTAGCTGGGATGTCAGTGTGTATCCCTGCCGTGTAATGTACCTGGGATGTCAGTGTGTATCCCTGCCGTGTAATGTAGCTGGGATGTCGGTTTGTAGCCCTGCCATGTAATGTAGCTGGGATGTCGGTGTGTAGCCCTGCCGTGTAATGTAGCTGGGATGTCAGTGTGTATCCATGCCGTGTAATGTACCTGGGATGTCAGTGTGTATCCATGCCGTGTAATGTAGCTGTGATGTCGGTTTGTAGCCCTGCCGTGTAATGTAGCTGGGATGTCGGTGTGTAGCCCTGCCATGTAATGTAGCTGTGATGTCGGTTTGTAGCCCTGCCATGTAATGCAGCTGGGATGTCGGTGTGTAGCCCTGCCATGTAATGTAGCTGGGATGTCGGTTTGTAGCCCTGCTGTGTAATGTAGCTGTGATGTCAGGGCCGGCTCTACCATTAGGCAGCTTTAGGCGGCTGCCTAGGGGCGCCAGCCTCTTGAGGGCGCCACTGAATTCATCTAGCAAAAACTGAATGATGTCTCTGTATGCGGCCTCCTCCTTTTACACTGTACTGCCTGCTGCTGCAGGTCTAATCAGGTGCAGCCACCACTATCAGGCTGTACCACATAGTGCCTCAGCGCTTCCTCTGTGCTGACACGTGTAACATCAAGTCATGTCAAGGCACACAGGAGGCGGATGTAACTATGGCTCCTGAGGTGCACCCCCGTGGCGGCTCCTCATAGTCCTGATGCACCTCCTGTAGGAGGGTTGCAGGTTAGGGGGCACCAAGTTGAGGCTTTGCCTAGGGTACAGTGAGACCTTGCACCGGCCCTGTGTGATGTCAGTGTGTATCCCTGCCGTGTAATGTAGCTGGGATGTCAGTGTGTAGCCCTGCAGAGGAGTATCTAGGGGTCTGAGCACCCCTGGCAAAGTAAGATACTGGCGCGCCCCCATGTTTGATATAGGGAAGGTGCGTGTAACTATTGTGTGTGTGTGTGTGTGTGTGTGTGTGTGTGTGTGTGTATGTATGTATGTATATATATATATATATATATATATATACACACACACAGGTTGAGTATCCCATATCCAAATATCCGAAATACAGAATATTCCGAAATACGGACTTTTTGAGTGAGAGATAGTGAAACTTTTGTTTTTTTATGGCTCAATGTACACAAACTTTGTTTAATACACACAGTTATTAAAAATATTGTACTAATTGACCTTCAGGCTGTGTGTATAAGGTGTATATGAAACATAAATGAATTGTGTGAATGTAGATACACTTTGTTTAATGCACAAAGTTATAAAAAATATTGGCTAAAATGACCTTCATGCTGTGTGTATAAGGTGTATATGAAACAAAAGCATTCTGTGCTTAGATTTAGGTCCCATCGCCATGATATCTCATTATGGTATGCAATTATTCCAAAATACGGAAAAATCCGATATCCAAAATACCTCTGGTCCCAAGCATTTTGGATAAGGGATACTCAACCTGTATGTATGTATGTATGTATGTGTATATATATATATATATATATATATAGTTTGAACAAAAACTGCGGCACTCGTGGTCTTAGAAAAAATTTGTATTGGAAAGTTTACATAGCGCACCCGCGCGGGTGCGCTATGTAAACTTTCCAATACAAATTTTTTCTAAGACCACGAGTGCCGCAGTTTTTGTTCAAACTATCCGTCAAGCATTCTGAGGGCACCGGGGCATGTCAGCAACGGAGGGAGTGCCAGGCTTCAGGATATTGCATATATATATATATATATATATATATATAGTTGTCCAAAATTGTCCGGCACTCGTAGTTATTGTATTAAATGATGCTGAGGTGCCCTCCTTGTGGGGTATGCAACCCACTATGCAGCATGGAGGGTGATTCGGGCGGCACTCATCAGACTGAGAGAAATTCAATTAAGCATAGTGTTTATTCTGCCGACATGGGCCCTCATTCCGAGTTGTTCGCTCGTTCTTTTTCATCGCATCGCAGCGATTTTCCGCAAACTGCGCATGCGCAATGTTCGCACTGCGACTGCGCCAAGTAAATTTGCTAAGAAGTTTGGTATTTTACTCACGGCATTACAAGGTTTTTTCTTCGTTCTGGTGATCGTAGTGTGATTGACAGGAAGTGGGTGTTTCTGGGCGGAAACTGACCGTTTTATGGGTGTGTGTGAAAAAACGCTGCCGTTTCTGGGAAAAACGCGGGAGTGGCTGGAGAAACGGGGGAGTGTCTGGGCGAACGCTGGGTGTGTTTGTGACGTCAAACCAGGAACGAAACTGACTGAACTGATCGCAGTGGCAGAGTAAGTGTCGAGCTACTCAGAAACTGCTTAGAAATTTCTATTCGCAATTTTGAGAATCTTTCGTTCGCAATTTTGCTAAGCTAAGATTCACTCCCAGTAGGCGGCGGCTTAGCGTGTGCAATGCTGCTAAAAGCAGCTTGCGAGCGAACAATTCGGAATGAGGGCCATGTTTCGGAGTAAAAACTCCGTCCTCAGGGCCAATACAAACAAGTGTGCACATACCAACATACATAAATACCTAATCCCCACAGATCATAACAAGCCCTAACCCTACTCACCTGCTCCACGGCGCGCCCGCGAATCCAAACTCCCGGCCCGCTAACACGTCTCACGGTGATGTCATCCCGGCGTGCCGCATCGCAGGCGAGTACAATGGTAACCAGGACGCTCAATCGTCACGTCCAACGGGGCGGGCTAGAAGGACATAATAATAAACATATAAAACTCACATATTACAATGTTACATACATCAAAAGGTTAAAAACATATACAGAGATGACTATTCCACAGTGTGTAAGGACTCCTAACACCTAATATAAACCTGCTATGATATAAACCCTTATAAAGTAGTATACGTTACCATACCAAGCTACCCCACTACCTGCTTTAAACATACGCTGAGACAAGACGTTAACTGGGCTGGTCTATAGAAAACACTGTAACCCTAAGTTCTCATTTAACCCTATTGGGGAAATAGTACCAAGGGTGAAAATCCAACGGCTCTCTTTCTGTAGTAACTGTCTATCCCTATTGCCACCCCTAAGAGATTTAGGTACGTGGTCAATGAGGATGGACCTAATGCTAGCTACACCATGTTTGGCCTCCAAGCAATGCCGGGCAAAGGGCTCCACAAACATCAAACGAGACCTCCGGGAAGACCGATCATCTCTGCAAGAGACTCGTTATACCAACCAGTGTCACAACTCCTCGATAGTATTCTCCAGCCCCTCCTACCGGTCCAAAAAACATTTCTCAAGGACACTAACTCATTTATTCTTAAATTACAGGATCTACAAAAATTGGCGCCAGGCACGTTGATATGCTGCCTAGATGTGTGTAGCCTTTATACTTCCATCCCACATCATGATGGGATGAGGGCGATGCAGGGTTTTCTTGAGAATAAGAATGTGCCCACGATTGGGCGGCATAACCCCGACTTTGTAAGAAAATGGATAGGAATTTTGAACAGGTGTGCTTTTGACCTCATGATTCTCGTGATTGAAGAAGCTAACAGAGAACTAGAGGTCACCAGGCATAGGATTGCTGCATTTGAAAAAGAGAATTTTAAAAGTGTTGGAACAGGATGAATCACAAGATTGGATGGGAAAACTAGAATCCCAGTGTGACCAGTACCGTCGTGATTTATTAAAATTTAAACGAAATTAAAAAATGACGGTTGACCAAGATTACGACGACAATAAAGTATATAGATGGCTGGCAGGCATGGACTCGTTGGACAGACCAAGGCCTTTCCAAAGACGTCGCCCCTGGCAGAGGCAGAGACAAGGCAATAAAAGTGCAAAATCAAGCAGTGATAGTAATTTTGCCTTCTCTGAAGCGGACGATTCGGCTGGTGGTGTCCCTTTGGAACGGGGCCCCCGAGATGGGCAGGCACAAACCGATGCACTCCCACTCGTCGGGGTGGCCAGAACAAAAGGCGTCAGAAGGGCGGCCCATAAGAAGACCAACAGTTAGTTTTCAATCTCTCTAAAAGAACATTGACATCTGACGAAATCTGTGTCCTCAGTAAGGGACTCAGTTTTGTGCCTACCAATCTACATGATCCATTCACCTGGTCCAGGGATCTTCATAGATTTACAAGGAAGCTTCGGTTGAAGGAATTCTTCCAAAACACACCACAGGAGGCTGGGAAAACCTCCATCTTTGATACCTTTTTGAAGAAAAAATCTAGGTCAAGTTTTGACCCTGTCTCATCTAATCCCTCCATCAAAACATTCGGCAGACTTATGGATGATTCCATTAACAAGTATGTGGCAGCACCTGCCAAGATCAAGCGGAATTTATCTACCGAGGAGAGACGGGCACTTACTGATCTGCAATCATACAGTGACATTGTCATCCGGCCCGCCGACAAAGGCGGGGCCATAGTCATTTTAGACATTGAGTATTACCGTGAGGAGGCTTTGTCACAACTGATGGAGGAAGGAGTATACCGCAAGTTATGGGGAAACCCGGTTATAGAGTATCAGCAGGAACTCTTTGCCATCTTGGGAAAAGCAAAAGATGAGGGACACTTACCAGAGAAGGTGTACAAAGCTCTGTGTGTAGCCCATCCAAAAAGTCCATTGCTTTATACAATTCCTAAGCTCCACAAACATCAAACGAGACATCCGGGAAGACCGATCATCTCTGCAAGAGACTCGTTATACCAACCAGTGTCACAACTCCTCGATAGTATTCTCCAGCCCCTCCTACCGGTCCAAAAAACATTTCTCAAGGACACTAACTCATTTATTCTTAAATTACAGGATCTACAAAAATTGGCGCCAGGCACGTTGATATGCTGCCTAGATGTGTGTAGCCTTTATACTTCCATCCCACATCATGATGGGATGAGGGCGATGCAGGGTTTTCTTGAGAATAACTTGGCTACAACAGCATTTAATCATACTTTGTTTCTTACATTACTGGAGCTCACATTATACAGGAACTATTTCCTGTTTGATAGTGAGTTCTATCTACAGCTACGAGGGTGCGCGATGGGATCATCGGTAGCACCCTCGTATGCTAACATTTTTATGTTTGCAGAGGAGAACAGGATGTTTTTCCTGGACCATAGGGTGGCTGACAACATTATATTGTACACCAGGTACATTGATGATGTCTTCCTTCTGTGGAGCGGTGGAAAGGAGGCATTTGAAGATCTTATGTTTAATATCAATTCCTCACCTTCACCCATTAAATTTACATACACTTGTGATGAAAGGGAAGCTACTTTTCTTGATGTAAAAATCATCTTAGAACAAGGTGTTATTTCCACAGAAATATTTTCCAAACCCACAGATAGGAACACGGTGTTAATGGCCTCTAGCCACCACCCTGAACCGCTGAAACGGGGCCTTCCCCTGTCCCAAATGATCGGGTGGCGCGCATCACGAGTGACAGAACAAAAATTCCTGACCTGCTAGATAATATGATCTCTATATTTTTGGTTAGGGGATATGACGGGTCACTATTACAAAAACAAAAGAGTAGGGTCCTTCAAATGTCCAGGAAAGAATTGCTGCATCCAGCACAGAAAAAAACCAGGGATATTTTTCCCTGGCCCAGTAATTTTTCAACAGCTAGTCCTATCGTCCGCAGGGCATCACAAGCCCTCTGGCCGATAGTGGCCTCTGATCCAGATTTGGTATCCTCTAAGAAAATTAAACCCATTACAGCATTTAGGAGAGGTGCGAATCTCCGTGATCTGGTCGTAAAGACAGACATTTCGTGTATGAAGGGTCTGGATGAGGTAAATATCCAGAAAAAATCCCTGGGGTGTTACCGCTGTCCCAAATGTGCTACATGTAAATATATGGTTGCATGTAAAGAGTTTAAACACCCATATCGGGATGTGAAGTTCACATCAAACAGGTAATTACATGCAGCACGTCACATGTAGTGTATGTTATAGTCTGCCCGTGTGGGCTTTACTACATCGGGCAGACTACGCGTAAACTTAGTGAATGTATGGCTGCTCACCGTTCAGCTATAAAGTTGACTTTGGAGGGCAAACCGGTAGATCAACAGGTGGCCCGACATTTTCACTCAGCTAAACATACCATTAATTCTCTAAAATATTTTGGTATAGAACATGTGCCGGTTACTTTGAGGGGAGGAGACAGGGCCAAGATGTTATTAGAAAAAGAGACCCGGTGGATCATGAGGTTGGACACCCTCTGGCCCCGGGGTCTCAATGATAAAATAAATTGGAATGTGTTTATATAGAATTCTAACAATCAGCGATACTATGATATGTGTTCACTGTTCCACACATTAGATGATGCCTTGAGGGGCGGTCTATTTTTTCAAACTGATCTATTTTTCAAACTGACCTTTTTGAGTGCAGTTAATAATCTATGTGGGATGGCCTTTAGTGCAGGGAACACATTTGCTGTCTCCATCAATGATGATATCATAATGGGTATTGAGTTTTTATCTGAATGTCCCAATGTCTTAATGTTATTTGTATATTTTGTTTTATGTTTGATGTTCACTTGTGTATTTTATCACATAGGGGGCGCTTAGGCGGTCCGCCTCCATACAGCGCCTGCTAGCGGGGAGAGCGGCCTTTGAAATCCAACTGATGTGCGGCTGGGCCTGGCTGACACGCAAGCGCTGGGTCTCCATGGCAACAGTGACGCGCCGGGCGGAAGTGACCTGGCGGCTCGGCACCCGGAAGCAGGGACGTGAGGAGGAGATGCGGCAGCTGGCGCGCTCCGGGGGTATATAGGGGGGTAAGTGTTCTCTGTGTGTTTGTTTGTACCACTTTGTATTGGGCCTGAGGAAGGGGCTAATGCCCTGAAACGGCTGTTGCCATTGAATACAAAATTTCTGCATATTGCTGTCTCCAGTGCCGTCCTTTCTTGGATTCATATATATATATCCTTCCCCTGGCAGTTCCTCTTCTGCCCGGCAACAACCATGGCAGGCAGCAGTTGGAGCCACTGTTAGGGCTATTTCACACAAGGCGTTTTTCTTTACCATCCGGCAATGTCATTCACACGCAACGGCTTTGAGCCGTGTTTGATGCTGGGCACAAGCGCAGCAGCCGGACCGGCTTGAAAAAAACACGTGGTGTGTGGAAGCTCCCATTCACACACACAGTTCACTGCCTACAAGGACGGCACGGCCCCGACCCGGCAGCCGGACTTTTCAATGGATATTTCCGGCTGCATCCCGGCAGCTGGGCCGAGGCTGCGTGAAAGGACCCTACCCCTTACATTATTAATTACAATACCGGCACGGGGAAAAGCAATCTGGCTGTTTCCCACCCGGGAAAACCCACCGCATATGAAACAGCCTTAAGGTGCCGTGGTCCGGCACCGCACCACATTACAATAAAGAAACACTACATGAACTAAAGCTCCCAGCAGCCCTTGATTCTGTGAGCAAGGGCTGCTGGGAGCTGTAATTCATGCAGCGTTTTCTTTATTGTAATGCGGTGCTGCGCTGGACCCCGGCGCTTTACAGTGGCTCCCGCTGCTGCCTGCCGTGGTTGTTGCCGGGGCGGGTGAGGAACTGCCAGGGGAAGGGGGAACAAAGGTGCTGCCTCTACGAAGTGTATCTACCCCCTGGTCGAGGGTGGCACCATCGGGTGGCACCCCTCCTCAGCTGGCGCCCCTTGCGAGTGCCATCCTGGCCAATAAGTAGATACGCCTCTGTATCCCTGCCGTGTAATGTAGCTGTGATGTCAGTGTGTATCCCTGCCATGTAATGTAGCTGTGATGTCAGTGTATCCCTGCCGTGTAATGTAACTGGGATGTTGGTGTGTAGCCTTACCGTGTAATGTAGCTGTGATGTCGGTGTGTAGCCCTGCCATGTAATGTAGCTGGGATGTCGGTGTGAAGCCCTGCCATGTAATGTAGCTGGGATGTCAGTGTGTATCCCTGCCATGTAATGTAGCTGTGATGTCAGTGTGTATCCCTGCCATGTAATGTAGCTGGGATGTTGGTGTGTAGCCCTGCCATGTAATGTAGCTGTGATGTCGGTGTGTAGCCCTGCCATGTAATGTAGCTGGGATGTCGGTTTGTAGCCCTGCCATGTAATGTAGCTGGGATGTCGGTGTGTAGCCCTGCCATGTAATGTAACTGGGATGTCAGTGTGTATCCATGCCGTGTAATGTAGCTGGGATGTCAGTGTGTATCCCTGCCGTATAATGTAGCTGTGATGTCAGTGTGTATCCCTGCCATGTAATGTAGCTGGGATGTCAGTGTGTATCCCTGCCGTGTAATGTAGCTGTGATGTCAGTGTGTATCCCTGCCGTGTAATGTAGCTGGGATGTCGGTGTGTATCCCTGCCGTGTAATGTAGGTGTGATGTCAGTGTGTATCCCTGCCGTGTAATGTAGCTGGGATGTCGGTGTGTAGCCCTGCTGTGTAATGTAGCTGGGATGTCGGTGTGTAGCCCTGCTGTGTAATGTAGCTGGGATGTCGGTGTGTAGCCCTGCTGTGTAATGTAGCTGGGATGTCAGTGTGTATCCCTGCTGTGTAATGTAGCTGGGATGTCAGTGTGTAGCCCTGCTGTGTAATGTAGCTGGGATGTCAGTGTGTAGCCCTGCTGTGTAATGTAGCTGGGATGTCGGTGTGTAGCCCTGCTGTGTAATGTAGCTGGGATGTCAGTGTGTAGCCCTGCTGTGTAATGTAGCTGGGATGTCGGTGTGTAGCCCTGCTGTGTAATGTAGCTGGGATGTCGGTGTGTAGCCCTGCCGTGTAATGTAGCTGGGATGTCGGTGTGTATCCCTGCCGTGTAATGTAGCTGGGATGTCAGTGTGTAGCCCTGCTGTGTAATGTAGCTGGGATGTCAGTGTGTAGCCCTGCTGTGTATTGTAGCTGGGATGTCGGTGTGTAGCCCTGCTGTGTAATGTAGCTGGGATGTCGGTGTGTAGCCCTGCTGTGTAATGTAGCTGGGATGTCGGTGTGTATCCCTGCCGTGTAATGTAGCTGGGATGTCAGTGTGTAGCCCTGCTGTGTAATGTAGCTGGGATGTCGGTGTGTAGCCCTGCTGTGTAATGTAGCTGGGATGTCGGTGTGTAGCCCTGCTGTGTAATGTAGCTGGGATGTCGGTGTGTAGCCCTGCCGTGTAATGTAGCTGGGATGTCGGTGTGTAGCCCTGCCGTGTAATGTAGCTGGGATGTCAGTGTGTATCCCTGCCGTGTAATGTAGCTGGGATGTCGGTGTGTAGCCCTGCCGTGTAATGTAGCTGGGATGTCAGTGTGTATCCCTGCTGTGTAATGTAGCTGGGATGTCAGTGTGTAGCCCTGCTGTGTAATGTAGCTGGGATGTCAGTGTGTAGCCCTGCTGTGTAATGTAGCTGGGATGTCAGTGTGTAGCCCTGCTGTGTAATGTAGCTGGGATGTCAGTGTGTAGCCCTGCTGTGTAATGTAGCTGGGATGTCGGTGTGTAGCCCTGCTGTGTAATGTAGCTGGGATGTCAGTGTGTAGCCCTGCTGTGTAATGTAGCTGGGATGTCGGTGTGTAGCCCTGCTGTGTAATGTAGCTGGGATGTCAGTGTGTAGCCCTGCTGTGTAATGTAGCTGGGATGTCGGTGTGTAGCCCTGCTGTGTAATGTAGCTGGGATGTCGGTGTGTAGCCCTGCTGTGTAATGTAGCTGGGATGTCAGTGTGTAGCCCTGCTGTGTAATGTAGCTGGGATGTCAGTGTGTAGCCCTGCTGTGTAATGTAGCTGGGATGTCGGTGTGTAGCCCTGCTGTGTAATGTAGCTGGGATGTCAGTGTGTAGCCCTGCTGTGTAATGTAGCTGGGATGTCGGTGTGTAGCCCTGCTGTGTAATGTAGCTGGGATGTCGGTGTGTAGCCATGCCGTGTAATGTAGCTGGGATGTCGGTGTGTAGCCCTGCCGTGTAATGTAGCTGGGATGTCAGTGTGTATCCCTGCCGTGTAATGTAGCTGGGATGTCGGTGTGTAGCCCTGCCGTGTAATGTAGCTGGGATGTCGGTGTGTAGCCCTGCCGTGTAATGTAGCTGGGATGTCAGTGTGTATCCCTGCTGTGTAATGTAGCTGGGATGTCAGTGTGTAGCCCTGCTGTGTAATGTAGCTGGGATGTCAGTGTGTAGCCCTGCTGTGTAATGTAGCTGGGATGTCGGTGTGTAGCCCTGCTGTGTAATGTAGCTGGGATGTCGGTGTGTAGCCCTGCCATGTAATGTAGCTGGGATGTTGGTGTGTAGCCCTGCCGTGTAATGTAGCTGGGATGTCAGTGTGTATCCCTGCCGTGTAATGTAGCTGGGATGTCGGTGTGTAGCCCTGCCGTGTAATGTAGCTGGGATGTCAGTGTGTATCCCTGCCGTGTAATGTAGCTGGGATGTCGGTGTGTAGCCCTGCCGGGTAATGTAGCTGGGATGTCGGTGTGTAGCCCTGCCGTGTAATGTAGCTGTGATGTCGGTGTGCAGTCAGTATTGCGCTTTGTACTTTAGGTTTCACTTGCCACTGCAGGACACACACCTGAGTGACAATAGATATGCCCAGGGGTTAAAGTGAGCCGGAACGGGGCGGAACTGCGTTCCGTCAGTTCCACTTGAAGACGGAACGCAGTTCCGCCTCCTCCGGCTCACCTAACCCAATGTCCCGGTGCTGAAGGGAGATGCCAGGCACCCGCTGTTATCAGCGGCGCCCGGCTCTCCCCGCACAGCGGCAGCCGCAGGCAGGAGCTCACTACTGAGCTCCTGCTTCCGGCTCTGTCAGTACACGCTATGGGAGAGACATCATGACGCCTCTCCCATAATGCCGAGGAGCGGACGCTGAGAGGACTGCGGCGGGAGCGGGGCTTGGTAACTATGGTGCCTCTCCCCCCCCCCCCCTCCCATATGTGTACTAGTAGCTGCGCTGTTACTGGGGGCTATACTACTGGGGGCAAACTACAGAGGGGCAAACTACTGGGGCAAACTACTGGGGGCTTTAATACTGGGGGCAAACTACAAAGGGGGAACTACTGGGGGGCTTTACTGCTGGGGGCAAACTACCAGGGGGCAAGCTACAAAACGGCAAACTACTGGGGGCATTACTACAAGAGGGCAAACTACAGGGGGGCTAAACTACTGCCAGTATTACTACTGGGGGCTAAACTACAAGGGGACATAACTACAGGAGCTAAACTGCTGGGGGTCTAACTACAGGGGGGCATTACTACAAGAGCTAAATTACTGGGGGTATAACTACAGGGCGGCATTACTATAAGAGGGCAAACTACTGGGGGCATTACTAACGGGGCAAACTACATGGGGGATAAGCTACAGGGGGCAGTACCACTGGGGGCTAAACTATATGGGGAAAACTACATGAGGGCAAAACTACTGGGGGCATTACCACTGGGAGGCTAAACTAATGGGGGGGGAGTAAATTACTGGGGTCATAACTGCAGGGGCATTACCAGTGGGGGTATGACTACTGGGGCTAAACTACAGGGGGCTAAACGACTGGGGGCATTACTACAGGTAACATTACTACTGTGGGCAATACTACACAGGGGCATTACCATTAAGGGCATTACTGATGGGGTGCACTGCTAATGAGGGCATTGTAAAGGGGACACTTCATAAAGGGCACCACTATTGCGGGCATTGCAAAAGGTGCACTACTACTGTGGGCATAGTATAAGGGGTGCTACTGCTGTGGGCATTACTGTATGGGCCGACAAAGAAGCTGAGCTCCCGGTCCGCCCTCTGTCGCTACGCCCCTACCATCGCCGCCGCACTGGAAGCCCTGGTTCCAGACTCCCAGCTGCACCGGATCTGGGACGAGGCTGGCTTTATTATCCCTGCCGCCGCATCGAGCTCCTGTGACCGCGGCGCTACTAGTTCAAATCTGTCGCTGATTGGCTGCCAGTCCGCAGCAGTTTTGAAATATTAGCGCCGTGGTCACAGTAGCTCGATGCGGCGGCAGGATTAATAAAGCCAGCCAGGTTCCAGATCCACTGCAGCCGCCCTCAGCCTCCTCTGTCACCCCGCCCTCGGATGCATGCCCACAGCCTCCTCCTCTGCACTATCTCCGAGGCCCACAGCCTCCTCCACTCCACGCCTACCACAGCCTACTCATCCACAGCACCGCAGACCACTGCCGCAGCTAAACAGGTAATCTTACCCTGCTGCCTTTCTCTCTCCCTAGTCCCTACTGTATGCCCCTGCTGTAATTTTCCATGTTTCTGCTGTCATTTTCCATGTCCCTGCTGTCACTCTCCCTGTCACTCTGTCACTCTATAATGTGAATTTCGGCTCATTCTGTGTGCTATAATGTGAATTTTGGCTCATACCGTGTGCTATAATGTGAATTTTAGCTCATAACGTGTGCTATAATGAGAATTTCGGCTCATACCGTGTGCTATAATGTGAATTTCGGCTCATTCTGTGTGCTATAATGTGAATTTCGGCTCATACCGTGTGCTATAATGTGAATTTCGGCTCATACCGTGTGCTATAATGTGAATTTCGGCTCATACCGAGTGCTATAATGTGAATTTTGGCTCATACTGTGTGCTATAATGTGAATTTCGGCTCATACTGTGTGGTGTAATGTGAATTTGGCTCATACTGTGTGGTGTAATGTGAATTTGGCTCATACTGTGTGGTGTAATATGAATGTGGATCATACTGTGTGGTATAATGTGAATTTCGGCTCATACTGTGCAGTATAATGTGAATTTCGGCTCATACTGTGTGCTATATGTGGTGCATAATGTGTATAAGGGGTATATGGTGTGGTAAACTACACTGAAGGGTACGCCCCCTTTTGCGTGGCCATGCCCCCTTTTCAGGAGCGCGCGCGCCATCGGCGCGCACATAATTACAACCTTCACTTTTCCATGCTCCCACTTCAAAATTTACACTTGGGTGCTACTACTGTGGGCATTATTACTATTGTGTGACCATGCCCCTTTCTTTTTAAGACCACACCCCCTTTTTGCTGCAATACCTTTATTACATAGGCACCGTGGGGAGGGGGTGAGTTCCACCACCTCTCTAGGACCAGTGGATATACCCATAGGTGGAAATAGACACATCCCTTTGAATGTGACATGCCCCCCTCAAAGGGGCGCCGCACGGATCTCCCTGAAACTACTTTTCAAAAGTAGGCAAGTATGCTACATGCTGAACTGAGGACATATTACCATATGTGTACTTCTAATAACTGAATCCCATAACAGCTGCATCTATCTCACCTTCTGTACTTCTGTTCCTATCTTTACTTGAGCAGTGAGTACTGGTTGCTTTTACACATTATTACCATCAGACATTTTGCTATTATCGAAAAAAGATGGGATCCTACAACTGTGGTTTGAATGCCATTGCTATAAGGAATCATTAGCCACTACCTCTAATTACCAAGCTTTTGGGGGGAATAAAAGGAACAAAATTAATTTGAGAGGAGCCTATAACTTTGGATCCAGCACAAAGACGATTAGAAGTCCACATTTAACACCAGGAATGGATTTTCACTCAGGAGTGTTAAATCAGGTTTCTTACCACTACAATGTCACGAGGCTGAAGTTAGCTTCTTATTCGGCCAGCTTCTTATTCACTTCTTATTCAAGCTCCAGCTTCTTATTCACTTCTTATTCAAGCTCCAGCTTCTTATTCAGATCATTCAGTTTTGCAAGGGTTAATGAGTCTTGGGCAACACATTTGATGCCTGAAATTCACAGAGTAGGGTCCCTTTCATATGACCCACCTGTATTTTGGCTTGCCCAACGCTGGTTTGGGCATGAAATACGCTGGCAAAGTGGGCACATACACTATAATTCACCATTTTGAATAAGTAGCTGTAGTTTTGCAAGGGTTAACGAGTCTCGGGCAACAATTTTTACACCTGAAATCAACTGAGTCGGGTCACTTGCATATGACCCACATGTATTTTGCCTTGCCCAACACTGGTTTGGCCATGAAATACGTTGCCCAAGTGGGCACCTTAACACTATAATTTTCTATTATGAATAAGTAGCTGTAGTTTTGCAAGAGTTAACGAGTCTCGGGCAACAATTTTGACACCTGAAATCAATAGAATCGGGTCACTTGCATATGACCCACATGGATTTTGCCTTGCCCAACACTGGTTTGGGCATGAAATACGTTGCCCAAGTGGGCACCTTAACACTCTCATTTTCTATTATGAATAAGTAGCTGTAGTTTTGCAAGGGTTAACGAGTCTCGGGCAAGAATTTTGACACCTGAAATCAACTGAATCAGGTTACTTGCATATGACCCACATGGATTTTGCCTTGCCCAACGCTGGTTTTGCCATGAAATACGCTGCCCAAGTGGGCACATTCACAGTATTATGAATTACTAATTTGAATAAGTAGCTGTAGTTTTGCAAGGGTTAACGAGTCTCGGGCAACAATTTTGACACCAGAAAACAATAGAGTCGGGTCACTTGCATATGACCCACATGGATTTTGCCTTGCCCAACACTGGTTTGGGCATGAAATACGCTGCCCTAGTGGGCACCTTAACGCTATCATTTTCTATTATGAATAAGTAGCTGTAGTTTTGCAAGAGTTAACGAGTCTCGGGCAACAATTTTGACACCTGAAATCAATAGAGTCGGGTCACTTGCATATGACCCACATGGATTTTGCCTTGCCCAACACTGGTTTGGCCATGAAATACGCTGCCCAAGTGGGCACATACACTTTATTATGAATTACTAATTTGAATAAGTAGCTGTAGTTGTGCAAGGGTTAACGAGTCTCGGGCAACAATTTTGACACCTGAAATCAACTGAGTCGGGTCACTTGCATATGACCCACATGGATTTTGCCTTGCCCAACACTGGTTTGGGCATGAAATACGTTGCCCAAGTGGGCACCTTAACACTCTCATTTTCTATTATGAATAAGTAGCTGTAGTTTTGCAAGGGTTAACGAGTCTCGGGCAACAATTTTGACACCAGAAATCAATAGAGTCGGGTCACTTGCATATGACCCACATGGATTTTGCCTTGCCCAACACTGGTTTGGCCATGAAATACGCTGCCCAAGTGGGCACCTTAACACTATAATTTTTTATTATGAATAAGTAGCTGTAGTTTTGCAAGGGTTAACGAGTCTCGGGCAAGAATTTTGACACCTGAAATCAACTGAGTCGGGTCACTTGCATATGACCCACATGGATTTTGCCGTGCCGAACACTGGTTTGGGCATGAAATAAGTTGCCCAAGTGGGCACCTTAACACTTTCATTTTCTATTATGAATAAGTAGCTGTAGTTGTGCAAGGGTTAACGAGTCTCGGGCAACAATTTTGACACCTGAAATCAACTGAGTCGGGTCACTTGCATATGACCCACATGGATTTTGCCTTGCCCAACACTGGTTTGGGCATGAAATACGTTGCCCAAGTGGGCACCTTAACACTCTCATTTTCTATTATGAATAAGTAGCTGTAGTTTTGCAAGGGTTAACGAGTCTCGGGCAACAATTTTGACACCAGAAATCAATAGAGTCGGGTCACTTGCATATGACCCACATGGATTTTGTCTTGCCCAACGCTGGTTTTGCCTTGAAATACGCTGCCCAAGTGGGCACATTCACAGTATTATGAATTACTAATTTGAATAAGTAGCTGTAGTTTTGCAAGGGTTAACGAGTCTCGGGCTAGAATTTTGACACCTGAAATCAACTGAGTCGGGTCACTTGCATATGACCCACATGTATTTTGCCTTACCCAACACTGGTTTGGGCATGAAAAACGTTGCCCAAGTGGGCACCTTAACACTCTCATTTTCTATTATGAATAAGTAGCTGCAGTTTTGCAAGGGTTAACGAGTCTCGGGCAACAATTTTGACACCAGAAATCAATAGAGTCGGGTCACTTGCATATGACCCACATGGATTTTGCCTTGCCCAACACTGGTTTGGCCATGAAATACGCTGCCCAAGTGGGCACATACACTTTATTATGAATTACTAATTTGAATAAGTAGCTGTAGTTGTGCAAGGGTTAACGAGTCTCGGGCAACAATTTTGACACCTGAAATCAACTGAGTCGGGTCACTTGCATATGACCCACATGGATTTTGCCTTGCCCAACACTGGTTTGGGCATGAAATACGTTGCCCAAGTGGGCACCTTAACACTCTAATTTTCTATTATGAATAAGTAGCTGTAGTTTTGCAAGGGTTAACGAGTCTCGGGCAACAATTTTGACACCAGAAATCAATAGAGTCGGGTCACTTGCATATGACCCACATGGATTTTGCCTTGCCCAACACTGGTTTGGCCATGAAATACGCTGCCCAAGTGGGCACCTTAACACTATAATTTTTTATTATGAATAAGTAGCTGTAGTTTTGCAAGGGTTAACGAGTCTCGGGCAACAATTTTGACACCTGAAATCAATAGTCGGGTCACTTGCATATGACCCACATGGATTTTGCCGTGCCCAACACTGGTTTGGGCATGAAATACGCTGCCCTAGTGGGCACCTTAACACTATCATTTTCTATTATGAATAAGTAGCTGTAGTTTTGCAAGAGTTAACGAGTCTCGGGCAACAATTTTGACACCTGAAATCAATAGAGTCGGGTCACTTGCATATGACTCACATGGATTTTGCCTTGCCCAACACTGGTTTGGCCATGAAATACGCTGCCCAAGTGGGCACATACACTTTATTATGAATTACTAATTTGAATAAGTAGCTGTAGTTGTGCAAGGGTTAACGAGTCTCGGGCAACAATTTTGACACCTGAAATCAACTGAGTCGGGTCACTTGCATATGAGCCACATGGATTTTGCCTTGCCCAACACTGGTTTGGGCATGAAATACGTTGCCCAAGTGGGCACCTTAACACTATAATTTTCTATTATGAATAAGTAGCTGTAGTTTTGCAAGAGTTAACGAGTCTCGGGCAACAATTTTGACACCTGAAATTAATAGAATCGGGTCACTTGCATATGACCCACATGGATTTTGCCTTGCCCAACACTGGTTTGGGCATGAAATACGTTGCCCAAGTGGGCACCTTAATACTCTCATTTTCTATTATGAATAAGTAGCTGTAGTTTTGCAAGGGTTAACGAGTCTCGGGCAAGAATTTTGACACCGGAAATCAACTGAATCAGGTCACTTGCATATGACCCACATGGATTTTGCCTTGCCCAACGCTGGTTTTGCCATGAAATACGCTGCCCAAGTGGGCACATTCACAGTATTATGAATTACTAATTTGAATAAGTAGCTGTAGTTTTGCAAGGGTTAACGAGTCTCGGGCAACAATTTTGACACCTGAAATCAACTGAGTCGGGTCACTTGCATATGACCCACATGTATTTTGCCTTGCCCAACACTGGTTTGGGCATGAAATACGCTGCCCAAGTGGGCACCTTAACACTATCATTTTCTATTATGAATAAGTAGCTGTAGTTTTGCAAGGGTTAACTAGTCTCGGGCAAGAATTTTGACACCTGAAATCAACTGAATCAGGTCACTTGCATATGACCCACATGGATTTTGCCTTGCCCAACGCTGGTTTTGCCATGAAATACGCTGCCCAAGTGGGCACATTCACAGTATTATGAATTACTAATTTGAATAAGTAGCTGTAGTTTTGCAAGGGTTAACGAGTCTCGGGCAACAATTTTGACACCTGAAATCAACTGAGTCGGGTCACTTGCATATGACCCACATGGATTTTGCCGTGCCGAACACTGGTTTGGGCATGAAATAAGTTGCCCAAGTGGGCACCTTAACACTTTCATTTTCTATTATGAATAAGTAGCTGTAGTTGTGCAAGGGTTAACGAGTCTCGGGCAACAATTTTGACACCTGAAATCAACTGAGTCGGGTCACTTGCATATGACCCACATGGATTTTGCCTTGCCCAACACTGGTTTGGGCATGAAATACGTTGCCCAAGTGGGCACCTTAACACTCTCATTTTCTATTATGAATAAGTAGCTGTAGTTTTGCAAGGGTTAACGAGTCTCGGGCAACAATTTTGACACCAGAAATCAATAGAGTCGGGTCACTTGCATATGACCCACATGGATTTTGTCTTGCCCAACGCTGGTTTTGCCTTGAAATACGCTGCCCAAGTGGGCACATTCACAGTATTATGAATTACTAATTTGAATAAGTAGCTGTAGTTTTGCAAGGGTTAACGAGTCTCGGGCTAGAATTTTGACACCTGAAATCAACTGAGTCGGGTCACTTGCATATGACCCACATGTATTTTGCCTTACCCAACACTGGTTTGGGCATGAAAAACGTTGCCCAAGTGGGCACCTTAACACTCTCATTTTCTATTATGAATAAGTAGCTGCAGTTTTGCAAGGGTTAACGAGTCTCGGGCAACAATTTTGACACCAGAAATCAATAGAGTCGGGTCACTTGCATATGACCCACATGGATTTTGCCTTGCCCAACACTGGTTTGGCCATGAAATACGCTGCCCAAGTGGGCACATACACTTTATTATGAATTACTAATTTGAATAAGTAGCTGTAGTTGTGCAAGGGTTAACGAGTCTCGGGCAACAATTTTGACACCTGAAATCAACTGAGTCGGGTCACTTGCATATGACCCACATGGATTTTGCCTTGCCCAACACTGGTTTGGGCATGAAATACGTTGCCCAAGTGGGCACCTTAACACTCTAATTTTCTATTATGAATAAGTAGCTGTAGTTTTGCAAGGGTTAACGAGTCTCGGGCAACAATTTTGACACCAGAAATCAATAGAGTCGGGTCACTTGCATATGACCCACATGGATTTTGCCTTGCCCAACACTGGTTTGGCCATGAAATACGCTGCCCAAGTGGGCACCTTAACACTATAATTTTTTATTATGAATAAGTAGCTGTAGTTTTGCAAGGGTTAACGAGTCTCGGGCAACAATTTTGACACCTGAAATCAATAGTCGGGTCACTTGCATATGACCCACATGGATTTTGCCGTGCCCAACACTGGTTTGGGCATGAAATACGCTGCCCTAGTGGGCACCTTAACACTATCATTTTCTATTATGAATAAGTAGCTGTAGTTTTGCAAGAGTTAACGAGTCTCGGGCAACAATTTTGACACCTGAAATCAATAGAGTCGGGTCACTTGCATATGACTCACATGGATTTTGCCTTGCCCAACACTGGTTTGGCCATGAAATACGCTGCCCAAGTGGGCACATACACTTTATTATGAATTACTAATTTGAATAAGTAGCTGTAGTTGTGCAAGGGTTAACGAGTCTCGGGCAACAATTTTGACACCTGAAATCAACTGAGTCGGGTCACTTGCATATGAGCCACATGGATTTTGCCTTGCCCAACACTGGTTTGGGCATGAAATACGTTGCCCAAGTGGGCACCTTAACACTATAATTTTCTATTATGAATAAGTAGCTGTAGTTTTGCAAGAGTTAACGAGTCTCGGGCAACAATTTTGACACCTGAAATTAATAGAATCGGGTCACTTGCATATGACCCACATGGATTTTGCCTTGCCCAACACTGGTTTGGGCATGAAATACGTTGCCCAAGTGGGCACCTTAACACTCTCATTTTCTATTATGAATAAGTAGCTGTAGTTTTGCAAGGGTTAACGAGTCTCGGGCAAGAATTTTGACACCGGAAATCAACTGAATCAGGTCACTTGCATATGACCCACATGGATTTTGCCTTGCCCAACGCTGGTTTTGCCATGAAATACGCTGCCCAAGTGGGCACATTCACAGTATTATGAATTACTAATTTGAATAAGTAGCTGTAGTTTTGCAAGGGTTAACGAGTCTCGGGCAACAATTTTGACACCTGAAATCAACTGAGTCGGGTCACTTGCATATGACCCACATGTATTTTGCCTTGCCCAACACTGGTTTGGGCATGAAATACGCTGCCCAAGTGGGCACCTTAACACTCTCATTTTCTATTATGAATAAGTAGCTGTAGTTTTGCAAGGGTTAACTAGTCTCGGGCAAGAATTTTGACACCTGAAATCAACTGAATCAGGTCACTTGCATATGACCCACATGGATTTTGCCTTGCCCAACGCTGGTTTTGCCATGAAATACGCTGCCCAAGTGGGCACATTCACAGTATTATGAATTACTAATTTGAATAAGTAGCTGTAGTTTTGCAAGGGTTAACGAGTCTCGGGCAACAATTTTGACACCTGAAATCAACTGAGTCGGGTCACTTGCATATGACCCACATGGATTTTGCCGTGCCGAACACTGGTTTGGGCATGAAATAAGTTGCCCAAGTGGGCACCTTAACACTTTCATTTTCTATTATGAATAAGTAGCTGTAGTTGTGCAAGGGTTAACGAGTCTCGGGCAACAATTTTGACACCTGAAATCAACTGAGTCGGGTCACTTGCATATGACCCACATGGATTTTGCCTTGCCCAACACTGGTTTGGGCATGAAATACGTTGCCCAAGTGGGCACCTTAACACTCTCATTTTCTATTATGAATAAGTAGCTGTAGTTTTGCAAGGGTTAACGAGTCTCGGGCAACAATTTTGACACCAGAAATCAATAGAGTCGGGTCACTTGCATATGACCCACATGGATTTTGTCTTGCCCAACGCTGGTTTTGCCTTGAAATACGCTGCCCAAGTGGGCACATTCACAGTATTATGAATTACTAATTTGAATAAGTAGCTGTAGTTTTGCAAGGGTTAACGAGTCTCGGGCTAGAATTTTGACACCTGAAATCAACTGAGTCGGGTCACTTGCATATGACCCACATGTATTTTGCCTTACCCAACACTGGTTTGGGCATGAAATACGCTGCCCTAGTGGGCACCTTAACACTATCATTTTCTATTATGAATAAGTAGCTGTAGTTTTGCAAGAGTTAACGAGTCTCGGGCAACAATTTTGACACCTGAAATCAATAGAGTCGGGTCACTTGCATATGACTCACATGGATTTTGCCTTGCCCAACACTGGTTTGGCCATGAAATACGCTGCCCAAGTGGGCACATACACTTTATTATGAATTACTAATTTGAATAAGTAGCTGTAGTTGTGCAAGGGTTAACGAGTCTCGGGCAACAATTTTGACACCTGAAATCAACTGAGTCGGGTCACTTGCATATGACCCACATGGATTTTGCCTTGCCCAACACTGGTTTGGGCATGAAATACGTTGCCCAAGTGGGCACCTTAACACTTTCATTTTCTATTATGAATAAGTAGCTGTAGTTTTGCAAGGGTTAACGAGTCTCGGGCAACAATTTTGACACCAGAAATCAATAGAGTCGGGTCACTTGCATATGACCCACATGGATTTTGCCTTGCCCAACACTGGTTTGGCCATGAAATACGCTGCCCTAGTGGGCACCTTAACACTATAATTTTTTATTATGAATAAGTAGCTGTAGTTTTGCAAGGGTTAACGAGTCTCGGGCAACAATTTTGACACCTGAAATCAACTGAGTCGGGTCACTTGCATATGACCCACATGGATTTTGCCGTGCCCAACACTGGTTTGGGCATGAAATAAGTTGCCCAAGTGGGCACCTTAACACTTTCATTTTCTATTATGAATAAGTAGCTGTAGTTGTGCAAGGGTTAACGAGTCTCGGGCAACAATTTTGACACCTGAAATCAACTGAGTCGGGTCACTTGCATATGACCCACATGGATTTTGCCTTGCCCAACACTGGTTTGGGCATGAAATACGTTGCACAAGTGGGCACCTTAACACTATCATTTTCTATTATGAATAAGTAGCTGTAGTTGTGCAAGGGTTAACGAGTCTCGGGCAACAATTTTGACACCTGAAATCAACTGAGTCGGGTCACTTGCATATGACCCACATGGATTTTGCCTTGCCCAACACTGGTTTGGGCATGAAATACGTTGCCCAAGTGGGCACCTTAACACTCTCATTTTCTATTATGAATAAGTAGCTGTAGTTTTGCAAGGGTTAACGAGTCTCGGGCAACAATTTTGACACCAGAAATCAATAGAGTCGGGTCACTTGCATATGACTCACATGGATTTTGTCTTGCCCAACGCTGGTTTTGCCTTGAAATACGCTGCCCAAGTGGGCACATTCACAGTATTATGAATTACTAATTTGAATAAGTAGCTGTAGTTTTGCAAGGGTTAACGAGTCTCGGGCAAGAATTTTGACACCTGAAATCAACTGAATCAGGTCACTTGCATATGACCCACATGGATTTTGCCTTGCCCAACGCTGGTTTTGCCATGAAATACGCTGCCCAAGTGGGCACATTCACAGTATTATGAATTACTAATTTGAATAAGTAGCTGTAGTTTTGCAAGGGTTAACGAGTCTCGGGCAACAATTTTGACACCAGAAAACAATAGAGTCGGGTCACTTGCATATGACCCACATGGATTTTGCCTTGCCCAACACTGGTTTGGGCATGAAATACGCTGCCCTAGTGGGCACCTTAACACTATCATTTTCTATTATGAATAAGTAGCTGTAGTTTTGCAAGAGTTAACGAGTCTCGGGCAACAATTTTGACACCTGAAATCAATAGAGTCGGGTCACTTGCATATGACTCACATGGATTTTGCCTTGCCCAACACTGGTTTGGCCATGAAATACGCTGCCCAAGTGGGCACATACACTTTATTATGAATTACTAATTTGAATAAGTAGCTGTAGTTGTGCAAGGGTTAACGAGTCTCGGGCAACAATTTTGACACCTGAAATCAACTGAGTCGGGTCACTTGCATATGACCCACATGGATTTTGCCTTGCCCAACACTGGTTTGGGCATGAAATACGTTGCCCAAGTGGGCACCTTAACACTTTCATTTTCTATTATGAATAAGTAGCTGTAGTTTTGCAAGGGTTAACGAGTCTCGGGCAACAATTTTGACACCAGAAATCAATAGAGTCGGGTCACTTGCATATGACCCACATGGATTTTGCCTTGCCCAACACTGGTTTGGCCATGAAATACGCTGCCCTAGTGGGCACCTTAACACTATAATTTTTTATTATGAATAAGTAGCTGTAGTTTTGCAAGGGTTAACGAGTCTCGGGCAACAATTTTGACACCTGAAATCAACTGAGTCGGGTCACTTGCATATGACCCACATGGATTTTGCCTTGCCCAACACTGGTTTGGCCATGAAATACGCTGCCCAAGTGGGCACCTTAACACTATAATTTTTTATTATGAATAAGTAGCTGTAGTTTTGCAAGGGTTAACGAGTCTCGGGCAACAATTTTGACACCTGAAATCAATAGTCGGGTCACTTGCATATGACCCACATGGATTTTGCCGTGCCCAACACTGGTTTGGGCATGAAATACGCTGCCCTAGTGGGCACCTTAACACTATCATTTTCTATTATGAATAAGTAGCTGTAGTTTTGCAAGAGTTAACGAGTCTCGGGCAACAATTTTGACACCTGAAATCAATAGAGTCGGGTCACTTGCATATGACTCACATGGATTTTGCCTTGCCCAACACTGGTTTGGCCATGAAATACGCTGCCCAAGTGGGCACATACACTTTATTATGAATTACTAATTTGAATAAGTAGCTGTAGTTGTGCAAGGGTTAACGAGTCTCGGGCAACAATTTTGACACCTGAAATCAACTGAGTCGGGTCACTTGCATATGAGCCACATGGATTTTGCCTTGCCCAACACTGGTTTGGGCATGAAATACGTTGCCCAAGTGGGCACCTTAACACTATAATTTTCTATTATGAATAAGTAGCTGTAGTTTTGCAAGAGTTAACGAGTCTCGGGCAACAATTTTGACACCTGAAATTAATAGAATCGGGTCACTTGCATATAACCCACATGGATTTTGCCTTGCCCAACACTGGTTTGGGCATGAAATACGTTGCCCAAGTGGGCACCTTAACACTCTCATTTTCTATTATGAATAAGTAGCTGTAGTTTTGCAAGGGTTAACGAGTCTCGGGCAAGAATTTTGACACCGGAAATCAACTGAATCAGGTCACTTGCATATGACCCACATGGATTTTGCCTTGCCCAACGCTGGTTTTGCCATGAAATACGCTGCCCAAGTGGGCACATTCACAGTATTATGAATTACTAATTTGAATAAGTAGCTGTAGTTTTGCAAGGGTTAACGAGTCTCGGGCAACAATTTTGACACCTGAAATCAACTGAGTCGGGTCACTTGCATATGACCCACATGTATTTTGCCTTGCCCAACACTGGTTTGGGCATGAAATACGCTGCCCAAGTGGGCACCTTAACACTATCATTTTCTATTATGAATAAGTAGCTGTAGTTTTGCAAGGGTTAACTAGTCTCGGGCAAGAATTTTGACACCTGAAATCAACTGAATCAGGTCACTTGCATATGACCCACATGGATTTTGCCTTGCCCAACGCTGGTTTTGCCATGAAATACGCTGCCCAAGTGGGCACATTCACAGTATTATGAATTACTAATTTGAATAAGTAGCTGTAGTTTTGCAAGGGTTAACGAGTCTCGGGCAACAATTTTGACACCAGAAAACAATAGAGTCGGGTCACTTGCATATGACCCACATGGATTTTGCCTTGCCCAACACTGGTTTGGGCATGAAATACGCTGCCCTACTGGGCACCTTAACACTATCATTTTCTATTATGAATAAGTAGCTGTAGTTTTGCAAGAGTTAACGAGTCTCGGGCAACAATTTTGACACCTGAAATCAATAGAGTCGGGTCACTTGCATATGACTCACATGGATTTTGCCTTGCCCAACACTGGTTTGGCCATGAAATACGCTGCCCAAGTGGGCACATACACTTTATTATGAATTACTAATTTGAATAAGTAGCTGTAGTTGTGCAAGGGTTAACGAGTCTCGGGCAACAATTTTGACACCTGAAATCAACTGAGTCGGGTCACTTGCATATGACCCACATGGATTTTGCCTTGCCCAACACTGGTTTGGGCATGAAATACGTTGCCCAAGTGGGCACCTTAACACTTTCATTTTCTATTATGAATAAGTAGCTGTAGTTTTGCAAGGGTTAACGAGTCTCGGGCAACAATTTTGACACCAGAAATCAATAGAGTCGGGTCACTTGCATATGACCCACATGGATTTTGCCTTGCCCAACACTGGTTTGGCCATGAAATACGCTGCCCTAGTGGGCACCTTAACACTATAATTTTTTATTATGAATAAGTAGCTGTAGTTTTGCAAGGGTTAACGAGTCTCGGGCAACAATTTTGACACCTGAAATCAACTGAGTCGGGTCACTTGCATATGACCCACATGGATTTTGCCGTGCCCAACACTGGTTTGGGCATGAAATAAGTTGCCCAAGTGGGCACCTTAACACTTTCATTTTCTATTATGAATAAGTAGCTGTAGTTGTGCAAGGGTTAACGAGTCTCGGGCAACAATTTTGACACCTGAAATCAACTGAGTCGGGTCACTTGCATATGACCCACATGGATTTTGCCTTGCCCAACACTGGTTTGGGCATGAAATACGTTGCACAAGTGGGCACCTTAACACTATCATTTTCTATTATGAATAAGTAGCTGTAGTTGTGCAAGGGTTAACGAGTCTCGGGCAACAATTTTGACACCTGAAATCAACTGAGTCGGGTCACTTGCATATGACCCACATGGATTTTGCCTTGCCCAACACTGGTTTGGGCATGAAATACGTTGCCCAAGTGGGCACCTTAACACTCTCATTTTCTATTATGAATAAGTAGCTGTAGTTTTGCAAGGGTTAACGAGTCTCGGGCAACAATTTTGACACCAGAAATCAATAGAGTCGGGTCACTTGCATATGACTCACATGGATTTTGTCTTGCCCAACGCTGGTTTTGCCTTGAAATACGCTGCCCAAGTGGGCACATTCACAGTATTATGAATTACTAATTTGAATAAGTAGCTGTAGTTTTGCAAGGGTTAACGAGTCTCGGGCAAGAATTTTGACACCTGAAATCAACTGAATCAGGTCACTTGCATATGACCCACATGGATTTTGCCTTGCCCAACGCTGGTTTTGCCATGAAATACGCTGCCCAAGTGGGCACATTCACAGTATTATGAATTACTAATTTGAATAAGTAGCTGTAGTTTTGCAAGGGTTAACGAGTCTCGGGCAACAATTTTGACACCAGAAAACAATAGAGTCGGGTCACTTGCATATGACCCACATGGATTTTGCCTTGCCCAACACTGGTTTGGGCATGAAATACGCTGCCCTAGTGGGCACCTTAACACTATCATTTTCTATTATGAATAAGTAGCTGTAGTTTTGCAAGAGTTAACGAGTCTCGGGCAACAATTTTGACACCTGAAATCAATAGAGTCGGGTCACTTGCATATGACTCACATGGATTTTGCCTTGCCCAACACTGGTTTGGCCATGAAATACGCTGCCCAAGTGGGCACATACACTTTATTATGAATTACTAATTTGAATAAGTAGCTGTAGTTGTGCAAGGGTTAACGAGTCTCGGGCAACAATTTTGACACCTGAAATCAACTGAGTCGGGTCACTTGCATATGACCCACATGGATTTTGCCTTGCCCAACACTGGTTTGGGCATGAAATACGTTGCCCAAGTGGGCACCTTAACACTTTCATTTTCTATTATGAATAAGTAGCTGTAGTTTTGCAAGGGTTAACGAGTCTCGGGCAACAATTTTGACACCAGAAATCAATAGAGTCGGGTCACTTGCATATGACCCACATGGATTTTGCCTTGCCCAACACTGGTTTGGCCATGAAATACGCTGCCCTAGTGGGCACCTTAACACTATAATTTTTTATTATGAATAAGTAGCTGTAGTTTTGCAAGGGTTAACGAGTCTCGGGCAACAATTTTGACACCTGAAATCAACTGAGTCGGGTCACTTGCATATGACCCACATGGATTTTGCCGTGCCCAACACTGGTTTGGGCATGAAATAAGTTGCCCAAGTGGGCACCTTAACACTTTCATTTTCTATTATGAATAAGTAGCTGTAGTTGTGCAAGGGTTAACGAGTCTCGGGCAACAATTTTGACACCTGAAATCAACTGAGTCGGGTCACTTGCATATGACCCACATGGATTTTGCCTTGCCCAACACTGGTTTGGGCATGAAATACGTTGCACAAGTGGGCACCTTAACACTATCATTTTCTATTATGAATAAGTAGCTGTAGTTGTGCAAGGGTTAACGAGTCTCGGGCAACAATTTTGACACCTGAAATCAACTGAGTCGGGTCACTTGCATATGACCCACATGGATTTTGCCTTGCCCAACACTGGTTTGGGCATGAAATACGTTGCCCAAGTGGGCACCTTAACACTCTCATTTTCTATTATGAATAAGTAGCTGTAGTTTTGCAAGGGTTAACGAGTCTCGGGCAACAATTTTACACCAGAAATCAATAGAGTCGGGTCACTTGCATATGACCCACATGGATTTTGTCTTGCCCAACGCTGGTTTTGCCTTGAAATACGCTGCCCAAGTGGGCACATTCACAGTATTATGAATTACTAATTTGAATAAGTAGCTGTAGTTTTGCAAGGGTTAACGAGTCTCGGGCTAGAATTTTGACACCTGAAATCAACTGAGTCGGGTCACTTGCATATGACCCACATGGATTTTGCATTGCCCAACACTGGTTTGGGCATGAAAAACGTTGCCCAAGTGGGCACCTTAACACTCTCATTTTCTATTATGAATAAGTAGCTGTAGTTTTGCAACGGTTAACGAGTCTCGGGCAACAATTTTGACACCAGAAATCAATAGAGTCGGGTCACTTGCATATGACCCACGAGGATTTTGCCTTGCCCAACACTGGTTTGGCCATGAAATACGCTGCCCAAGTGGGCACATACACTTTATTATGAATTACTAATTTGAATAAGTAGCTGTAGTTGTGCAAGGGTTAACGAGTCTCGGGCAACAATTTTGACACCTGAAATCAACTGAGTCGGGTCACTTGCATATGACCCACATGGATTTTGCCTTGCCCAACACTGGTTTGGGCATGAAATACGTTGCCCAAGTGGGCACCTTAACACTCTCATTTTCTATTATGAATAAGTAGCTGTAGTTTTGCAAGGGTTAACGAGTCTCGGGCAACAATTTTGACACCAGAAATCAATAGAGTCGGGTCACTTGCATATGACCCACATGGATTTTGCCTTGCCCAACACTGGTTTGGCCATGAAATACGCTGCCCAAGTGGGCACCTTAACACTATAATTTTTTATTATGAATAAGTAGCTGTAGTTTTGCAAGGGTTAACGAGTCTCGGGCAACAATTTTGACACCTGAAATCAATAGTCGGGTCACTTGCATATGACCCACATGGATTTTGCCGTGCCCAACACTGGTTTGGGCATGAAATAAGTTGCCCAAGTGGGCACCTTAACACTTTCATTTTCTATTATGAATAAGTAGCTGTAGTTGTGCAAGGGTTAACGAGTCTCGGGCAACAATTTTGACACCTGAAATCAACTGAGTCGGGTCACTTGCATATGACCCACATGGATTTTGCCTTGCCCAACACTGGTTTGGGCATGAAATACGTTGCACAAGTGGGCACCTTAACACTATCATTTTCTATTATGAATAAGTAGCTGTAGTTGTGCAAGGGTTAACGAGTCTCGGGCAACAATTTTGACACCTGAAATCAATAGTCTGGTCACTTGCATATGACCCACATGGATTTTGCCTTGCCCAACACTGGTTTGGGCATGAAATACGTTGCCCAAGTGGGCACCCTAACACTCTCATTTTCTATTATGAATAAGTAGCTGTAGTTTTGCAAGGGTTAACGAGTCTCGGGCAACAATTTTGACACCAGAAATCAATAGAGTCGGGTCACTTGCATATGACCCACATGGATTTTGTCTTGCCCAACGCTGGTTTTGCCTTGAAATACGCTGCCCAAGTGGGCACATTCACAGTATTATGAATTACTAATTTGAATAAGTAGCTGTAGTTTTGCAAGGGTTAACGAGTCTCGGGCTAGAATTTTGACACCTGAAATCAACTGAGTCGGGTCACTTGCATATGACCCACATGTATTTTGCCTTACCCAACACTGGTTTGGGCATGAAAAACGTTGCCCAAGTGGGCACCTTAACACTCTCATTTTCTATTATGAATAAGTAGCTGCAGTTTTGCAAGGGTTAACGAGTCTCGGGCAACAATTTTGACACCAGAAATCAATAGAGTCGGGTCACTTGCATATGACCCACATGGATTTTGCCTTGCCCAACACTGGTTTGGCCATGAAATACGCTGCCCAAGTGGGCACATACACTTTATTATGAATTACTAATTTGAATAAGTAGCTGTAGTTGTGCAAGGGTTAACGAGTCTCGGGCAACAATTTTGACACCTGAAATCAACTGAGTCGGGTCACTTGCATATGACCCACATGGATTTTGCCTTGCCCAACACTGGTTTGGGCATGAAATACGTTGCCCAAGTGGGCACCTTAACACTATCATTTTCTATTATGAATAAGTAGCTGTAGTTTTGCAAGGGTTAACGAGTCTCGGGCAACAATTTTGACACCAGAAATCAATAGAGTCGGGTCACTTGCATATGACCCACATGGATTTTGCCTTGCCCAACACTGGTTTGGCCATGAAATACGCTGCCCAAGTGGGCACCTTAACACTATAATTTTTTATTATGAATAAGTAGCTGTAGTTTTGCAAGGGTTAACGAGTCTCGGGCAACAATTTTGACACCTGAAATCAATAGTCGGGTCACTTGCATATGACCCACATGGATTTTGCCTTGCCCAACACTGGTTTGGCCATGAAATACGCTGCCCAAGTGGGCACCTTAACACTATAATTTTTTATTATGAATAAGTAGCTGTAGTTTTGCAAGGGTTAACTAGTCTCGGGCAAGAATTTTGACACCTGAAATCAACTGAATCGGGTCACTTGCATATGACCCACATGGATTTTGTCTTGCCCAACGCTGGTTTTGCCTTGAAATACGCTGCCCAAGTGGGCACATTCACAGTATTATGAATTACTAATTTGAATAAGTAGCTGTAGTTTTGCAAGGGTTAACGAGTCTCGGGCAACAATTTTGACACCTGAAATCAACTGAGTCGGGTCACTTGCATATGACCCACATGTATTTTGCCTTGCCCAACACTGGTTTGGGCATGAAATAAGTTGCCCAATGGGCACCTTAACACTATCATTTTCTATTATGAATAAGTAGCTGTAGTTTTGCAAGGGTTAACGAGTCTCGGGCAAGAATTTTGACACCTGAAATCAACTGAATCAGGTCACTTGCATATGACCCACATGGATTTTGCCTTGCCCAACGCTGGTTTTGCCATGAAATACGCTGCCCAAGTGGGCACATTCACAGTATTATGAATTACTAATTTGAATAAGTAGCTGTAGTTTTGCAAGGGTTAACGAGTCTCGGGCAACAATTTTGACACCAGAAAACAATAGAGTCGGGTCACTTGCATATGACCCACATGGATTTTGCCTTTCCCAACACTGGTTTGGGCATGAAATACGCTGCCCTAGTGGGCACCTTAACACTATCATTTTCTATTATGAATAAGTAGCTGTAGTTTTGCAAGAGTTAACGAGTCTCGGGCAACAATTTTGACACCTGAAATCAATAGAGTCGGGTCACTTGCATATGACTCACATGGATTTTGCCTTGCCCAACACTGGTTTGGCCATGAAATACGCTGCCCAAGTGGGCACATACACTTTATTATGAATTACTAATTTGAATAAGTAGCTGTAGTTGTGCAAGGGTTAACGAGTCTCGGGCAACAATTTTGACACCTGAAATCAACTGAGTCGGGTCACTTGCATATGACCCACATGGATTTTGCCTTGCCCAACACTGGTTTGGGCATGAAATACGTTGCCCAAGTGGGCACCTTAACACTCTCATTTTCTATTATGAATAAGTAGCTGTAGTTTTGCAAGGGTTAACGAGTCTCGGGCAACAATTTTGACACCAGAAATCAATAGAGTCGGGTCACTTGCATATGACCCACATGGATTTTGCCTTGCCCAACACTGGTTTGGCCATGAAATACGCTGCCCTAGTGGGCACCTTAACACTATAATTTTTTATTATGAATAAGTAGCTGTAGTTTTGCAAGGGTTAACGAGTCTCGGGCAACAATTTTGACACCTGAAATCAACTGAGTCGGGTCACTTGCATATGACCCACATGGATTTTGCCGTGCCCAACACTGGTTTGGGCATGAAATAAGTTGCCCTAGTGGGCACCTTAACACTTTCATTTTCTATTATGAATAAGTAGCTGTAGTTGTGCAAGGGTTAACGAGTCTCGGGCAACAATTTTGACACCTGAAATCAACTGAGTCGGGTCACTTGCATATGACCCACATGGATTTTGCCTTGCCCAACACTGGTTTGGGCATGAAATACGTTGCACAAGTGGGCACCTTAACACTATCATTTTCTATTATGAATAAGTAGCTGTAGTTGTGCAAGGGTTAACGAGTCTCGGGCAACAATTTTGACACCTGAAATCAACTGAGTCGGGTCACTTGCATATGACCCACATGGATTTTGCCTTGCCCAACACTGGTTTGGGCATGAAATACGTTGCCCAAGTGGGCACCTTAACACTCTCATTTTCTATTATGAATAAGTAGCTGTAGTTTTGCAAGGGTTAACGAGTCTCGGGCAACAATTTTGACACCAGAAATCAATAGAGTCGGGTCACTTGCATATGACCCACATGGATTTTGTCTTGCCCAACGCTGGTTTTGCCTTGAAATACGCTGCCCAAATGGGCACTATCACAGTATTATGAATTACTAATTTGAATAAGTAGCTGTAGTTTTGCAAGGGTTAACGAGTCTCGGGCTAGAATTTTGACACCTGAAATCAACTGAGTCGGGTCACTTGCATATGACCCACATGTATTTTGCCTTGCCCAACACTGGTTTGGGCATGAAAAACGTTGCCCAAGTGGGCACCTTAACACTCTCATTTTCTATTATGAATAAGTAGCTGTAGTTTTGCAAGGGTTAACGAGTCTCGGGCAACAATTTTGACACCAGAAATCAATAGAGTCGGGTCACTTGCATATGACCCACATGGATTTTGCCTTGCCCAACACTGGTTTGGCCATGAAATACGCTGCCCAAGTGGGCACATACACTTTATTATGAATTACTAATTTGAATAAGTAGCTGTAGTTGTGCAAGGGTTAACGAGTCTCGGGCAACAATTTTGACACCTGAAATCAACTGAGTCGGGTCACTTGCATATGACCCACATGGATTTTGCCTTGCCCAACACTGGTTTGGGCATGAAATACGTTGCCCAAGTGGGCACCTTAACACTCTCATTTTCTATTATGAATAAGTAGCTGTAGTTTTGCAAGGGTTAACGAGTCTCGGGCAACAATTTTGACACCAGAAATCAATAGAGTCGGGTCACTTGCATATGACCCACATGGATTTTGCCTTGCCCAACACTGGTTTGGCCATGAAATACGCTGCCCAAGTGGGCACCTTAACACTATAATTTTTTATTATGAATAAGTAGCTGTAGTTTTGCAAGGGTTAACGAGTCTCGGGCAACAATTTTGACACCTGAAATCAATAGTCGGGTCACTTGCATATGACCCACATGTATTTTGCCGTGCCCAACACTGGTTTGGGCATGAAATAAGTTGCCCAAGTGGGCACCTTAACACTTTCATTTTCTATTATGAATAAGTAGCTGTAGTTGTGCAAGGGTTAACGAGTCTCGGGCAACAATTTTGACACCTGAAATCAACTGAGTCGGGTCACTTGCATATGACCCACATGGATTTTGCCTTGCCCAACACTGGTTTGGGCATGAAATACGTTGCACAAGTGGGCACCTTAACACTATCATTTTCTATTATGAATAAGTAGCTGTAGTTGTGCAAGGGTTAACGAGTCTCGGGCAACAATTTTGACACCTGAAATCAACTGAGTCGGGTCACTTGCATATGACCCACATGGATTTTGCCTTGCCCAACACTGGTTTGGGCATGAAATACGCTGCCCTAGTGGGCACCTTAACACTATCATTTTCTATTATGAATAAGTAGCTGTAGTTTTGCAAGAGTTAACGAGTCTCGGGCAACAATTTTGACACCTGAAATCAATAGAGTCGGGTCACTTGCATATGACCCACATGGATTTTGCCTTGCCCAACACTGGTTTGGCCATGAAATACGCTGCCCAAGTGGGCACATTCACAGTATTATGAATTACTAATTTGAATAAGTAGCTGTAGTTTTGCAAGGGTTAACGAGTCTCGGGCTAGAATTTTGACACCTGAAATCAACTGAGTCGGGTCACTTGCATATGACCCACATGTATTTTGCCTTGCCCAACACTGGTTTGGGCATGAAAAACGTTGCCCAAGTGGGCACCTTAACACTCTCATTTTCTATTATGAATAAGTAGCTGTAGTTTTGCAAGGGTTAACTAGTCTCGGGCAAGAATTTTTACACCTGAAATCAACTCAATCGGGTCACTTTCATATGACCCACATGGATTTTGCCTTGCCCAACGCTGGTTTGGGCATGAAATAAGTTGCCCAAGTGGGCACATACACTTTATTATGAATTACTAATTTGAATAAGTAGCTGTAGTTGTGCAAGGGTTAACGAGTCTCGGGAACAATTTTGACACCTGAAATCAACTGAGTCGGGTCACTTGCATATGACCCACATGGATTTTGCCTTGCCCAACACTGGTTTGGGCATGAAATACGTTGCACAAGTGGGCACCTTAACACTATCATTTTCTATTATGAATAAGTAGCTGTAGTTGTGCAAGGGTTAACGAGTCTCGGGCAACAATTTTGACACCTGAAATCAACTGAGTCGGGTCACTTGCATATGACCCACATGGATTTTGCCTTGCCCAACACTGGTTTGGGCATGAAATACGTTGCCCAAGTGGGCACCTTAACACTCTCATTTTCTATTATGAATAAGTAGCTGTAGTTTTGCAAGGGTTAACGAGTCTCGGGCAACAATTTTGACACCAGAAATCAATAGAGTCGGGTCACTTGCATATGACCCACATGGATTTTGTCTTGCCCAACGCTGGTTTTGCCTTGAAATACGCTGCCCAAGTGGGCACATTCACAGTATTATGAATTACTAACTTGAATAAGTAGCTGTAGTTTTGCAAGGGTTAACGAGTCTCGGGCTAGAATTTTGACACCTGAAATCAACTGAGTCGGGTCACTTGCATATGACCCACATGTATTTTGCCTTGCCCAACACTGGTTTGGGCATGAAAAACGTTGCCCAAGTGGGCACCTTAACACTCTCATTTTCTATTATGAATAAGTAGCTGTAGTTTTGCAAGGGTTAACGAGTCTCGGGCAACAATTTTGACACCAGAAATCAATAGAGTCGGGTCACTTGCATATGACCCACATGGATTTTGCCTTGCCCAACACTGGTTTGGCCATGAAATACGCTGCCCAAGTGGGCACCTTAACACTATAATTTTTTATTATGAATAAGTAGCTGTAGTTGTGCAAGGGTTAACGAGTCTCGGACAACAATTTTGACACCTGAAATCAACTGAGTCGGGTCACTTGCATATGACCCACATGGATTTTGCCTTGCCCAACACTGGTTTGGGCATGAAATACGTTGCCCAAGTGGGCACCTTAACACTCTCATTTTCTATTATGAATAAGTAGCTGTAGTTTTGCAAGGGTTAACGAGTCTCGGGCAACAATTTTGACACCAGAAATCAATAGAGTCGGGTCACTTGCATATGACCCACATGGATTTTGTCTTGCCCAACGCTGGTTTTGCCTTGAAATACGCTGCCCAAGTGGGCACATTCACAGTATTATGAATTACTAATTTGAATAAGTAGCTGTAGTTTTGCAAGGGTTAACGAGTCTCGGGCAACAATTTTGACACCTGAAATCAACTGAGTCGGGTCACTTGCATATGACCCACATGTATTTTGCCTTGCCCAACACTGGTTTGGGCATGAAAAACGCTGCCCAAGTGGGCACCTTAACACTCTCATTTTCTATTATGAATAAGTAGCTGTAGTTTTGCAAGGGTTAACGAGTCTCGGGCAACAATTTTGACACCAGAAATCAATAGAGTCGGGTCACTTGCATATGACCCACATGGATTTTGCCTTGCCCAACACTGGTTTGGCCATGAAATACGCTGCCCAAGTGGGCACATACACTTTATTATGAATTACTAATTTGAATAAGTAGCTGTAGTTGTGCAAGGGTTAACGAGTCTCGGGCAACAATTTTGACACCTGAAATCAACTGAGTCGGGTCACTTGCATATGACCCACATGGATTTTGCCTTGCCCAACACTGGTTTGGGCATGAAATACGTTGCCCAAGTGGGCACCTTAACACTATCATTTTCTATTATGAATAAGTAGCTGTAGTTTTGCAAGGGTTAACGAGTCTCGGGCAACAATTTTGACACCAGAAATCAATAGAGTCGGGTCACTTGCATATGACCCACATGGATTTTGCCTTGCCCAACACTGGTTTGGCCATGAAATACGCTGCCCAAGTGGGCACCTTAACACTATAATTTTTTATTATGAATAAGTAGCTGTAGTTTTGCAAGGGTTAACTAGTCTCGGGCAAGAATTTTGACACCTGAAATCAACTGAATCGGGTCACTTGCATATGACCCACATGGATTTTGTCTTGCCCAACGCTGGTTTTGCCTTGAAATACGCTGCCCAAGTGGGCACATTCACAGTATTATGAATTACTAATTTGAATAAGTAGCTGTAGTTTTGCAAGGGTTAACGAGTCTCGGGCAACAATTTTGACACCTGAAATCAACTGAGTCGGGTCACTTGCATATGACCCACATGTATTTTGCCTTGCCCAACACTGGTTTGGGCATGAAATAAGTTGCCCAATGGGCACCTTAACACTATCATTTTCTATTATGAATAAGTAGCTGTAGTTTTGCAAGGGTTAACGAGTCTCGGGCAAGAATTTTGACACCTGAAATCAACTGAATCAGGTCACTTGCATATGACCCACATGGATTTTGCCTTGCCCAACGCTGGTTTTGCCATGAAATACGCTGCCCAAGTGGGCACATTCACAGTATTATGAATTACTAATTTGAATAAGTAGCTGTAGTTTTGCAAGGGTTAACGAGTCTCGGGCAACAATTTTGACACCAGAAAACAATAGAGTCGGGTCACTTGCATATGACCCACATGGATTTTGCCTTTCCCAACACTGGTTTGGGCATGAAATACGCTGCCCTAGTGGGCACCTTAACACTATCATTTTCTATTATGAATAAGTAGCTGTAGTTTTGCAAGAGTTAACGAGTCTCGGGCAACAATTTTGACACCTGAAATCAATAGAGTCGGGTCACTTGCATATGACTCACATGGATTTTGCCTTGCCCAACACTGGTTTGGCCATGAAATACGCTGCCCAAGTGGGCACATACACTTTATTATGAATTACTAATTTGAATAAGTAGCTGTAGTTGTGCAAGGGTTAACGAGTCTCGGGCAACAATTTTGACACCTGAAATCAACTGAGTCGGGTCACTTGCATATGACCCACATGGATTTTGCCTTGCCCAACACTGGTTTGGGCATGAAATACGTTGCCCAAGTGGGCACCTTAACACTCTCATTTTCTATTATGAATAAGTAGCTGTAGTTTTGCAAGGGTTAACGAGTCTCGGGCAACAATTTTGACACCAGAAATCAATAGAGTCGGGTCACTTGCATATGACCCACATGGATTTTGCCTTGCCCAACACTGGTTTGGCCATGAAATACGCTGCCCTAGTGGGCACCTTAACACTATAATTTTTTATTATGAATAAGTAGCTGTAGTTTTGCAAGGGTTAACGAGTCTCGGGCAACAATTTTGACACCTGAAATCAACTGAGTCGGGTCACTTGCATATGACCCACATGGATTTTGCCGTGCCCAACACTGGTTTGGGCATGAAATAAGTTGCCCTAGTGGGCACCTTAACACTTTCATTTTCTATTATGAATAAGTAGCTGTAGTTGTGCAAGGGTTAACGAGTCTCGGGCAACAATTTTGACACCTGAAATCAACTGAGTCGGGTCACTTGCATATGACCCACATGGATTTTGCCTTGCCCAACACTGGTTTGGGCATGAAATACGTTGCACAAGTGGGCACCTTAACACTATCATTTTCTATTATGAATAAGTAGCTGTAGTTGTGCAAGGGTTAACGAGTCTCGGGCAACAATTTTGACACCTGAAATCAACTGAGTCGGGTCACTTGCATATGACCCACATGGATTTTGCCTTGCCCAACACTGGTTTGGGCATGAAATACGTTGCCCAAGTGGGCACCTTAACACTCTCATTTTCTATTATGAATAAGTAGCTGTAGTTTTGCAAGGGTTAACGAGTCTCGGGCAACAATTTTGACACCAGAAATCAATAGAGTCGGGTCACTTGCATATGACCCACATGGATTTTGTCTTGCCCAACGCTGGTTTTGCCTTGAAATACGCTGCCCAAATGGGCACATTCACAGTATTATGAATTACTAATTTGAATAAGTAGCTGTAGTTTTGCAAGGGTTAACGAGTCTCGGGCTAGAATTTTGACACCTGAAATCAACTGAGTCGGGTCACTTGCATATGACCCACATGTATTTTGCCTTGCCCAACACTGGTTTGGGCATGAAAAACGTTGCCCAAGTGGGCACCTTAACACTCTCATTTTCTATTATGAATAAGTAGCTGTAGTTTTGCAAGGGTTAACGAGTCTCGGGCAACAATTTTGACACCAGAAATCAATAGAGTCGGGTCACTTGCATATGACCCACATGGATTTTGCCTTGCCCAACACTGGTTTGGCCATGAAATACGCTGCCCAAGTGGGCACATACACTTTATTATGAATTACTAATTTGAATAAGTAGCTGTAGTTGTGCAAGGGTTAACGAGTCTCGGGCAACAATTTTGACACCTGAAATCAACTGAGTCGGGTCACTTGCATATGACCCACATGGATTTTGCCTTGCCCAACACTGGTTTGGGCATGAAATACGTTGCCCAAGTGGGCACCTTAACACTCTCATTTTCTATTATGAATAAGTAGCTGTAGTTTTGCAAGGGTTAACGAGTCTCGGGCAACAATTTTGACACCAGAAATCAATAGAGTCGGGTCACTTGCATATGACCCACATGGATTTTGCCTTGCCCAACACTGGTTTGGCCATGAAATACGCTGCCCAAGTGGGCACCTTAACACTATAATTTTTTATTATGAATAAGTAGCTGTAGTTTTGCAAGGGTTAACGAGTCTCGGGCAACAATTTTGACACCTGAAATCAATAGTCGGGTCACTTGCATATGACCCACATGTATTTTGCCGTGCCCAACACTGGTTTGGGCATGAAATAAGTTGCCCAAGTGGGCACCTTAACACTTTCATTTTCTATTATGAATAAGTAGCTGTAGTTGTGCAAGGGTTAACGAGTCTCGGGCAACAATTTTGACACCTGAAATCAACTGAGTCGGGTCACTTGCATATGACCCACATGGATTTTGCCTTGCCCAACACTGGTTTGGGCATGAAATACGTTGCACAAGTGAGCACCTTAACACTATCATTTTCTATTATGAATAAGTAGCTGTAGTTGTGCAAGGGTTAACGAGTCTCGGGCAACAATTTTGACACCTGAAATCAACTGAGTCGGGTCACTTGCATATGACCCACATGGATTTTGCCTTGCCCAACACTGGTTTGGGCATGAAATACGCTGCCCTAGTGGGCACCTTAACACTATCATTTTCTATTATGAATAAGTAGCTGTAGTTTTGCAAGAGTTAACGAGTCTCGGGCAACAATTTTGACACCTGAAATCAATAGAGTCGGGTCACTTGCATATGACCCACATGGATTTTGCCTTGCCCAACACTGGTTTGGCCATGAAATACGCTGCCCAAGTGGGCACATTCACAGTATTATGAATTACTAATTTGAATAAGTAGCTGTAGTTTTGCAAGGGTTAACGAGTCTCGGGCTAGAATTTTGACACCTGAAATCAACTGAGTCGGGTCACTTGCATATGACCCACATGTATTTTGCCTTGCCCAACACTGGTTTGGGCATGAAAAACGTTGCCCAAGTGGGCACCTTAACACTCTCATTTTCTATTATGAATAAGTAGCTGTAGTTTTGCAAGGGTTAACTAGTCTCGGGCAAGAATTTTTACACCTGAAATCAACTCAATCGGGTCACTTTCATATGACCCACATGGATTTTGCCTTGCCCAACGCTGGTTTGGGCATGAAATAAGTTGCCCAAGTGGGCACATACACTTTATTATGAATTACTAATTTGAATAAGTAGCTGTAGTTGTGCAAGGGTTAACGAGTCTCGGGAACAATTTTGACACCTGAAATCAACTGAGTCGGGTCACTTGCATATGACCCACATGGATTTTGCCTTGCCCAACACTGGTTTGGGCATGAAATACGTTGCACAAGTGGGCACCTTAACACTATCATTTTCTATTATGAATAAGTAGCTGTAGTTGTGCAAGGGTTAACGAGTCTCGGGCAACAATTTTGACACCTGAAATCAACTGAGTCGGGTCACTTGCATATGACCCACATGGATTTTGCCTTGCCCAACACTGGTTTGGGCATGAAATACGTTGCCCAAGTGGGCACCTTAACACTCTCATTTTCTATTATGAATAAGTAGCTGTAGTTTTGCAAGGGTTAACGAGTCTCGGGCAACAATTTTGACACCAGAAATCAATAGAGTCGGGTCACTTGCATATGACCCACATGGATTTTGTCTTGCCCAACGCTGGTTTTGCCTTGAAATACGCTGCCCAAGTGGGCACATTCACAGTATTATGAATTACTAACTTGAATAAGTAGCTGTAGTTTTGCAAGGGTTAACGAGTCTCGGGCTAGAATTTTGACACCTGAAATCAACTGAGTCGGGTCACTTGCATATGACCCACATGTATTTTGCCTTGCCCAACACTGGTTTGGGCATGAAAAACGTTGCCCAAGTGGGCACCTTAACACTCTCATTTTCTATTATGAATAAGTAGCTGTAGTTTTGCAAGGGTTAACGAGTCTCGGGCAACAATTTTGACACCAGAAATCAATAGAGTCGGGTCACTTGCATATGACCCACATGGATTTTGCCTTGCCCAACACTGGTTTGGCCATGAAATACGCTGCCCAAGTGGGCACCTTAACACTATAATTTTTTATTATGAATAAGTAGCTGTAGTTGTGCAAGGGTTAACGAGTCTCGGACAACAATTTTGACACCTGAAATCAACTGAGTCGGGTCACTTGCATATGACCCACATGGATTTTGCCTTGCCCAACACTGGTTTGGGCATGAAATACGTTGCCCAAGTGGGCACCTTAACACTCTCATTTTCTATTATGAATAAGTAGCTGTAGTTTTGCAAGGGTTAACGAGTCTCGGGCAACAATTTTGACACCAGAAATCAATAGAGTCGGGTCACTTGCATATGACCCACATGGATTTTGTCTTGCCCAACGCTGGTTTTGCCTTGAAATACGCTGCCCAAGTGGGCACATTCACAGTATTATGAATTACTAATTTGAATAAGTAGCTGTAGTTTTGCAAGGGTTAACGAGTCTCGGGCAACAATTTTGACACCTGAAATCAACTGAGTCGGGTCACTTGCATATGACCCACATGTATTTTGCCTTGCCCAACACTGGTTTGGGCATGAAAAACGCTGCCCAAGTGGGCACCTTAACACTCTCATTTTCTATTATGAATAAGTAGCTGTAGTTTTGCAAGGGTTAACGAGTCTCGGGCAACAATTTTGACACCAGAAATCAATAGAGTCGGGTCACTTGCATATGACCCACATGGATTTTGCCTTGCCCAACACTGGTTTGGCCATGAAATACGCTGCCCAAGTGGGCACATACACTTTATTATGAATTACTAATTTGAATAAGTAGCTGTAGTTGTGCAAGGGTTAACGAGTCTCGGGCCACAATTTTGACACCTGAAATCAACTGAGTCGGGTCACTTGCATATGACCCACATGGATTTTGCCTTGCCCAACACTGGTTTGGGCATGAAATACGTTGCCCAAGTGGGCACCTTAACACTATCATTTTCTATTATGAATAAGTAGCTGTAGTTTTGCAAGGGTTAACGAGTCTCGGGCAACAATTTTGACACCAGAAATCAATAGAGTCGGGTCACTTGCATATGACCCACATGGATTTTGCCTTGCCCAACACTGGTTTGGCCATGAAATACGCTGCCCAAGTGGGCACCTTAACACTATAATTTTTTATTATGAATAAGTAGCTGTAGTTTTGCAAGGGTTAACTAGTCTCGGGCAAGAATTTTGACACCTGAAATCAACTGAATCGGGTCACTTGCATATGACCCACATGGATTTTGTCTTGCCCAACGCTGGTTTTGCCTTGAAATACGCTGCCCAAGTGGGCACATTCACAGTATTATGAATTACTAATTTGAATAAGTAGCTGTAGTTTTGCAAGGGTTAACGAGTCTCGGGCAACAATTTTGACACCTGAAATCAACTGAGTCGGGTCACTTGCATATGACCCACATGTATTTTGCCTTGCCCAACACTGGTTTGGGCATGAAATAAGTTGCCCAATGGGCACCTTAACACTATCATTTTCTATTATGAATAAGTAGCTGTAGTTTTGCAAGGGTTAACGAGTCTCGGGCAAGAATTTTGACACCTGAAATCAACTGAATCAGGTCACTTGCATATGACCCACATGGATTTTGCCTTGCCCAACGCTGGTTTTGCCATGAAATACGCTGCCCAAGTGGGCACATTCACAGTATTATGAATTACTAATTTGAATAAGTAGCTGTAGTTTTGCAAGGGTTAACGAGTCTCGGGCAACAATTTTGACACCAGAAAACAATAGAGTCGGGTCACTTGCATATGACCCACATGGATTTTGCCTTTCCCAACACTGGTTTGGGCATGAAATACGCTGCCCTAGTGGGCACCTTAACACTATCATTTTCTATTATGAATAAGTAGCTGTAGTTTTGCAAGAGTTAACGAGTCTCGGGCAACAATTTTGACACCTGAAATCAATAGAGTCGGGTCACTTGCATATGACTCACATGGATTTTGCCTTGCCCAACACTGGTTTGGCCATGAAATACGCTGCCCAAGTGGGCACATACACTTTATTATGAATTACTAATTTGAATAAGTAGCTGTAGTTGTGCAAGGGTTAACGAGTCTCGGGCAACAATTTTGACACCTGAAATCAACTGAGTCGGGTCACTTGCATATGACCCACATGGATTTTGCCTTGCCCAACACTGGTTTGGGCATGAAATACGTTGCCCAAGTGGGCACCTTAACACTCTCATTTTCTATTATGAATAAGTAGCTGTAGTTTTGCAAGGGTTAACGAGTCTCGGGCAACAATTTTGACACCAGAAATCAATAGAGTCGGGTCACTTGCATATGACCCACATGGATTTTGCCTTGCCCAACACTGGTTTGGCCATGAAATACGCTGCCCTAGTGGGCACCTTAACACTATAATTTTTTATTATGAATAAGTAGCTGTAGTTTTGCAAGGGTTAACGAGTCTCGGGCAACAATTTTGACACCTGAAATCAACTGAGTCGGGTCACTTGCATATGACCCACATGGATTTTGCCGTGCCCAACACTGGTTTGGGCATGAAATAAGTTGCCCTAGTGGGCACCTTAACACTTTCATTTTCTATTATGAATAAGTAGCTGTAGTTGTGCAAGGGTTAACGAGTCTCGGGCAACAATTTTGACACCTGAAATCAACTGAGTCGGGTCACTTGCATATGACCCACATGGATTTTGCCTTGCCCAACACTGGTTTGGGCATGAAATACGTTGCACAAGTGGGCACCTTAACACTATCATTTTCTATTATGAATAAGTAGCTGTAGTTGTGCAAGGGTTAACGAGTCTCGGGCAACAATTTTGACACCTGAAATCAACTGAGTCGGGTCACTTGCATATGACCCACATGGATTTTGCCTTGCCCAACACTGGTTTGGGCATGAAATACGTTGCCCAAGTGGGCACCTTAACACTCTCATTTTCTATTATGAATAAGTAGCTGTAGTTTTGCAAGGGTTAACGAGTCTCGGGCAACAATTTTGACACCAGAAATCAATAGAGTCGGGTCACTTGCATATGACCCACATGGATTTTGTCTTGCCCAACGCTGGTTTTGCCTTGAAATACGCTGCCCAAATGGGCACATTCACAGTATTATGAATTACTAATTTGAATAAGTAGCTGTAGTTTTGCAAGGGTTAACGAGTCTCGGGCTAGAATTTTGACACCTGAAATCAACTGAGTCGGGTCACTTGCATATGACCCACATGTATTTTGCCTTGCCCAACACTGGTTTGGGCATGAAAAACGTTGCCCAAGTGGGCACCTTAACACTCTCATTTTCTATTATGAATAAGTAGCTGTAGTTTTGCAAGGGTTAACGAGTCTCGGGCAACAATTTTGACACCAGAAATCAATAGAGTCGGGTCACTTGCATATGACCCACATGGATTTTGCCTTGCCCAACACTGGTTTGGCCATGAAATACGCTGCCCAAGTGGGCACATACACTTTATTATGAATTACTAATTTGAATAAGTAGCTGTAGTTGTGCAAGGGTTAACGAGTCTCGGGCAACAATTTTGACACCTGAAATCAACTGAGTCGGGTCACTTGCATATGACCCACATGGATTTTGCCTTGCCCAACACTGGTTTGGGCATGAAATACGTTGCCCAAGTGGGCACCTTAACACTCTCATTTTCTATTATGAATAAGTAGCTGTAGTTTTGCAAGGGTTAACGAGTCTCGGGCAACAATTTTGACACCAGAAATCAATAGAGTCGGGTCACTTGCATATGACCCACATGGATTTTGCCTTGCCCAACACTGGTTTGGCCATGAAATACGCTGCCCAAGTGGGCACCTTAACACTATAATTTTTTATTATGAATAAGTAGCTGTAGTTTTGCAAGGGTTAACGAGTCTCGGGCAACAATTTTGACACCTGAAATCAATAGTCGGGTCACTTGCATATGACCCACATGTATTTTGCCGTGCCCAACACTGGTTTGGGCATGAAATAAGTTGCCCAAGTGGGCACCTTAACACTTTCATTTTCTATTATGAATAAGTAGCTGTAGTTGTGCAAGGGTTAACGAGTCTCGGGCAACAATTTTGACACCTGAAATCAACTGAGTCGGGTCACTTGCATATGACCCACATGGATTTTGCCTTGCCCAACACTGGTTTGGGCATGAAATACGTTGCACAAGTGGGCACCTTAACACTATCATTTTCTATTATGAATAAGTAGCTGTAGTTGTGCAAGGGTTAACGAGTCTCGGGCAACAATTTTGACACCTGAAATCAACTGAGTCGGGTCACTTGCATATGACCCACATGGATTTTGCCTTGCCCAACACTGGTTTGGGCATGAAATACGCTGCCCTAGTGGGCACCTTAACACTATCATTTTCTATTATGAATAAGTAGCTGTAGTTTTGCAAGAGTTAACGAGTCTCGGGCAACAATTTTGACACCTGAAATCAATAGAGTCGGGTCACTTGCATATGACCCACATGGATTTTGCCTTGCCCAACACTGGTTTGGCCATGAAATACGCTGCCCAAGTGGGCACATTCACAGTATTATGAATTACTAATTTGAATAAGTAGCTGTAGTTTTGCAAGGGTTAACGAGTCTCGGGCTAGAATTTTGACACCTGAAATCAACTGAGTCGGGTCACTTGCATATGACCCACATGTATTTTGCCTTGCCCAACACTGGTTTGGGCATGAAAAACGTTGCCCAAGTGGGCACCTTAACACTCTCATTTTCTATTATGAATAAGTAGCTGTAGTTTTGCAAGGGTTAACTAGTCTCGGGCAAGAATTTTTACACCTGAAATCAACTCAATCGGGTCACTTTCATATGACCCACATGGATTTTGCCTTGCCCAACGCTGGTTTGGGCATGAAATAAGTTGCCCAAGTGGGCACATACACTTTATTATGAATTACTAATTTGAATAAGTAGCTGTAGTTGTGCAAGGGTTAACGAGTCTCGGGAACAATTTTGACACCTGAAATCAACTGAGTCGGGTCACTTGCATATGACCCACATGGATTTTGCCTTGCCCAACACTGGTTTGGGCATGAAATACGTTGCACAAGTGGGCACCTTAACACTATCATTTTCTATTATGAATAAGTAGCTGTAGTTGTGCAAGGGTTAACGAGTCTCGGGCAACAATTTTGACACCTGAAATCAACTGAGTCGGGTCACTTGCATATGACCCACATGGATTTTGCCTTGCCCAACACTGGTTTGGGCATGAAATACGTTGCCCAAGTGGGCACCTTAACACTCTCATTTTCTATTATGAATAAGTAGCTGTAGTTTTGCAAGGGTTAACGAGTCTCGGGCAACAATTTTGACACCAGAAATCAATAGAGTCGGGTCACTTGCATATGACCCACATGGATTTTGTCTTGCCCAACGCTGGTTTTGCCTTGAAATACGCTGCCCAAGTGGGCACATTCACAGTATTATGAATTACTAACTTGAATAAGTAGCTGTAGTTTTGCAAGGGTTAACGAGTCTCGGGCTAGAATTTTGACACCTGAAATCAACTGAGTCGGGTCACTTGCATATGACCCACATGTATTTTGCCTTGCCCAACACTGGTTTGGGCATGAAAAACGTTGCCCAAGTGGGCACCTTAACACTCTCATTTTCTATTATGAATAAGTAGCTGTAGTTTTGCAAGGGTTAACGAGTCTCGGGCAACAATTTTGACACCAGAAATCAATAGAGTCGGGTCACTTGCATATGACCCACATGGATTTTGCCTTGCCCAACACTGGTTTGGCCATGAAATACGCTGCCCAAGTGGGCACCTTAACACTATAATTTTTTATTATGAATAAGTAGCTGTAGTTGTGCAAGGGTTAACGAGTCTCGGACAACAATTTTGACACCTGAAATCAACTGAGTCGGGTCACTTGCATATGACCCACATGGATTTTGCCTTGCCCAACACTGGTTTGGGCATGAAATACGTTGCCCAAGTGGGCACCTTAACACTCTCATTTTCTATTATGAATAAGTAGCTGTAGTTTTGCAAGGGTTAACGAGTCTCGGGCAACAATTTTGACACCAGAAATCAATAGAGTCGGGTCACTTGCATATGACCCACATGGATTTTGTCTTGCCCAACGCTGGTTTTGCCTTGAAATACGCTGCCCAAGTGGGCACATTCACAGTATTATGAATTACTAATTTGAATAAGTAGCTGTAGTTTTGCAAGGGTTAACGAGTCTCGGGCAACAATTTTGACACCTGAAATCAACTGAGTCGGGTCACTTGCATATGACCCACATGTATTTTGCCTTGCCCAACACTGGTTTGGGCATGAAAAACGCTGCCCAAGTGGGCACCTTAACACTCTCATTTTCTATTATGAATAAGTAGCTGTAGTTTTGCAAGGGTTAACGAGTCTCGGGCAACAATTTTGACACCAGAAATCAATAGAGTCGGGTCACTTGCATATGACCCACATGGATTTTGCCTTGCCCAACACTGGTTTGGCCATGAAATACGCTGCCCAAGTGGGCACATACACTTTATTATGAATTACTAATTTGAATAAGTAGCTGTAGTTTTGCAAGGGTTAACGAGTCTCGGGCTAGAATTTTGACACCTGAAATCAACTGAGTCGGGTCACTTGCATATGACCCACATGTATTTTGCCTTGCCCAACACTGGTTTGGGCATGAAAAACGTTGCCCAAGTGGGCACCTTAACACTCTCATTTTCTATTATGAATAAGTAGCTGTAGTTTTGCAAGGGTTAACTAGTCTCGGGCAAGAATTTTTACACCTGAAATCAACTCAATCGGGTCACTTTCATATGACCCACATGGATTTTGCCTTGCCCAACGCTGGTTTTACCATGAAATACGCTGCCCAAGTGGGCACATTCACAGTATTATGAATTACTAATTTGAATAAGTAGCTGTAGTTTTGCAAGGGTTAACGAGTCTAGGGAAAGAATTTTGACACCTGAAATCAACTGAGTCAGGTCACTTGCATATGACCCACATGTATTTTGCCTTGCCCAACACTGGTTTGGGCATGAAATACGTTGGCCAAGTGGGCACCTTAACACTATCATTTTCTATTATGAATAAGTAGCTGTAGTTTTGCAAGGGTTAACGAGTCTCGGGCAACAATTTTGACACCAGAAATCAATAGAGTCGGGTCACTTGCATATGACCCACATGGATTTTGCCTTGCCCAACACTGGTTTGGGCATGAAATACGCTGCCAAAGTGGGCACCTTAACACTATCATTTTCTATTATGAATAAGTAGCTGTAATTTTGCAAGGGTTAACGAGTCTCGGGCAACAATTTTGACACCTAAAATCAATAGAGTCGGTATCTTTTTAATAAGAAAATTGCAACATCTATTATATAAATATGGTAAAATTCATAAAACAAGACACACAGTATACACTGAATTGTTGTCTAGCTAACCAAACAGAAAGCAACAAAGCTTGTATGGCTGCACACACTGCCAGTACAGCTTAACACAAATCATCTAGACAAAACCAACCTACTATACAAACAATACACATCATAACCACAAGCAATGACAAAATGAATGAAATCTTTTAGCCACATGTAAACCGTCTCAACAAAAAAAACAAAACAGAAAAAGAAAATCTACGGGGAGGTGAAGAACAAAGCCAGAAGATGAACAAGAAAAGGATTTCTGCTACCCACTCAAGGGGGTTTCAAGTGGCGCCAGAGCCTGGACCACTCGACAGCATCCAACCTCCTCCAGTCCATATCCATCATCCCCCTAATCTCGTGTAGAATATTTCCCTCCACCACTTCACAGGGGAGGACCTTTGCTCTGAGGGAAACCTGAAACCGTGCACCCCATGTGTGAAACCTAATTGCTAAACTAACTAAAAAAATTGTGGTTAAATCATATCCTTTATACCCTTTGAGCGTCACATAAACCCACTCAGGGTAACTATGCCCCGAAAGGCAGGGGATGCGCAAGGCCCTTGAAACCACTTTACAAACCTTTATATTGAAGGGACACTCAAGGAGGAAGTGGTCCATTGTCTCCTCCTCCTCTAGACATTCCTCACGTGGGCAACCACGATCATCGGCACTTCGGCACTTGAGATTACCCCGCACATAAAGTCTCCCTTGGAAGGAAAGCCAGGCAATATCTTTGAACTTCAGTGGGATTCTCTGAGAATTAATCAGAGGCAACCCATCTGAGCAGACACTGCTGATAGAGTCAGTTTTCTACCTTTTAACATTAGCTATATACTAATACCGTGTAGCCGTAGTGGCCGCTAAACCACGTGCACGTGCTACGCACTTCATACGCTATTTGCGTACAAAGACCTCGCACGTGGCACGCAAGTCACGTACAAACGCTGCGCTGAGTGTACGGAATACACACAGCGAGCGTACACACAGATAATAACCTTTTAAACCTTAAACACAGAGTATGATTATACTGTAAGTCTTAGTATTGAGATACTGTAATGATATACCACTGGTTAACCTGGATATTTAAGCAAGCTGTTTGAGTGATTGAGATACTCAGAAACCCTTTGTACTAGCTAGAGAAACACAGACACCTTGCTGAGGTTCCAACACCTTTACTAACGAGATTTAGCTATGTAAAAAGGGAAAATACAGTTAACAGCTTATACACTACAAACTAACATCAATATCTAAACAGAATAACTACACATAACTATACAATAGCGTCTTAATCCTAAACAATAACAGAGAGAGAGAGAGAGAGAGAGAGAGTATGGCAAATACAGACAGAGATTAAGTTGGTCACAGAGAAAAACTTACACACTGGGGAATGATCGCTGCGCAGTCCTGGGAACTAGCTCTCTAGTTAGTCAATGATGAAAACCTTTTGTGGAGAGTAGACTGAGCTGGCCCAGCCTGGCTTGTTCTTATATACACTAAGTACAGTACACTACAAAGGGCCCTACAATCTTATTGTTCATTGGACACAGAAACCTGTCTTCGCATTATAACAAAAGGTCATAGGTTAGTTTGAACAGGTGGGTTGTGACTATTCCAAAATGCTCAGCTGGGAGGGATTCTCAGGACTCACACCACATGTGTAATAAAACAGCAAATACTTTTAAAGTCCATAAACTTCTTTTAAACATAACTATACGCTGGAGCGACCGATCTCTTCCTAACCAACACCGGAATGTTTCTAATAAAATACTCTTCGGTTAGGTACTAAACACCACTGTTCAGACCCTGTCTGACCCTTCGTATCATGCAAAGAGGAATTCCTTTGTTCATGAACCAGTTACACTAAACATACTTACAGATATTATTAAAGGGACCATAACCTATAAAATATACTATTTGGATTAACTATGTAACGATCGAGTCGCCCGCCAGACGCACACAAACTCTACCGTAAATGCACATATCACGCGCCTGAGCGCACGACCGTGGAGGCGCCGTCACGCAACTGCGAATATGCGCACGCACGGGAGAGAATGTGCACGTGCAGCGGGCAAGCGCATGGGGTTAATACAAGGCATCATAGGTCGCTATATTTTTCGACTTTGACACTGCCCAGGCAGTCCCTTAATGACAGCGGAGCATAGAAGTGACTCTGTAAAATTCTTCTCTCCAACTCCCTTCTAGAGAAGTTTTTTACTTCACCCACCTCCAGCCCCCAAAGCCTCGTCATCTTCAAGCACAGTATAACGTAGATCGGGAGGTAGCCATGCCGGACTCCAAGGGTTTTTACTCGGCCACCATCCATCCATAACCCGAGGGAGACACCCAGGCCCTAAAACTTTCTACCAATCGAGGGGGAGTTTCTAGAAACAAACTCCCTAGATTTAGCTTTAAAAATATTGTAGCTGAAAACACTACTGGGTTGACCATACTCAGCCCGCCTTGTTCCCTCGATCTGTAGGTAATCCCTCTCTTGACCAGATTTATTCCATTCCCCCATAACATCAGGAAGAATAAAGAATACATCCTTGTCCACAAAGATTGTGGCAAAAAGCACACATAACTGACATATAAGAAAAGCGGAACCAAGTAGGTTTTGAACAAATCTACCCTTTCCCCGAGAGAGAGCTGCCACCCTCTCCAGGACTGCACCTTTCTAGTAGCATCTTCCAGACTCTTATCCCAATTTTGAGTGGCATAATCACCACGGCCAAATTTAATACCTAGAACTTTTATCTCTGGACTGGCACGGGGGAGACTATCCGGAAGGGCAAACTCGTCACCTTCCTCCCCCATCCAGAAAGCTTCACACTTGTCCTGATTGATCCTGGAGCACGAAGCCCCAGAGTACTCACAGATAAGACGTTCCATGTCATGTGCCTCTGCCACAGACGACACGACCACAATAACGTCATCCGCGTGGGCCGCCACCCTCAGTGGTAGCCCACGGCCCAGCTGCACCCCTGCAACAGTAACGCACTCAATCCTCCACACAAAGGGGTCAATTGCGAATACGTACATAAGGGGGCTCAGGGGACACCCCTGACGGACACCCGAGTCAACCGAAAACGCGGGCCCAACCCAACCATTGACAAGCGGGAAGCTCTCAGCCTGATTGTAAATGACACGTAGCCAATCTACCAACCTTACTGGAAGATCATACCTTTCCAGCACTGCCCACAGGTACTGATGATTAACCCGGTCAAAAGCCTTGGACTGGTTCAACGCCAGCAAATACTTACCCCATTTTTCAGCATGACATTGCTCCACAGCCTCCCGGATGACAAGGATAGCACTAAAGGTGCTTCAACCCTTTTCAGTGCAATGCTGATATGGGGAAAGTAACAGCCCGGAAACTTCCATCAGCCGATTAAAGAGTACCATTGCCTGAATATTTCTGTCCATATTGAGAAGAGCGATGGGGCGCCAATTCTCAATACGGCCTGGGTCCTTGCCTTTAGACAATAATATGAGAGCAGAGGATCTCATAGAGGGAGGGAGAACTCCCTCACCCAGGCTTTCATTAAATACCTCTACAAGACGAGGAGCCAAGATGTCTGAGAAAACTTTAAAAAATTCAGATGTTAACCCATCTGGGCCTGGAGATTTTTTTTATAGACAAACCGTCTATAGCCTTCTTGGCCTCCTCCACTGTCACATCATTCCCCAAAGAGTCAAAAGAAGGATCAAGCTGCTCAAGCCCACGTGTCTCCCCCAGGAACTGATCCATCCTCTCTCTAATGAGTCGCTACTCAGACAAAAGGTCGCAGTAATAAGACCTGATGACTCCCAAAATACCCTCCCTGTCTCCATGAAGAGTACCCTGGTCATCAACCAGGCCCCAGACCTCCTTCAAATCAACTGATTTTCTGCAACTCTGGTAGGGATCAGGCGAGTGGTATGTCCCATAATCCCTCTCCAAAATCAAAGAAGCCAGACGATTATACTGATATTGTCTCATCTGAGCCTTCACCCGGGAGATTTCGCAACAATCCCCACATCCAGAGATCAAGAAATCTTGTTTCTTTCTCAGGCTCTGGTAAATACATCTTTTTGTCAAGTTTCTCCTGACTACCAGCCTTTGAAAAAACCTTTGAGTCCTCTTTTTACACTCCTCCCACCACTCAGATCTACTCCAACCAGCCTCCAGAAGTGTTTCCTTCAGTTGAAAAAAGTCTCAAGTGACTGTCTAACTCCCTCCTCCTTCAGGAGCCCGGAATTCAAATGCCAAAGGCCCCGCCCTTTCTGAGGGGTTTCTGAGACATTCAAAGCAACATACAGAAAAACGTGATCGGAGAACTCTACTGGCTTTGTCTCAGGAGGCAAAGTTTTCGAGGACTCCTTAACAAAAAAACTATCTATCCAAGACCTACGGCTACCACAATGATAGGTGAAACCGGTGAGGTCTGGGAAATGGCGAACATGCACATCGACCAGACCAGCCTCTCTAATCATGCTAACTAAAAAATTGGAATCATAGCCCAGGGTCATCTTTGTGACTCCCCTATCTTTTGGCCTAATGACGGTGTTAAAATCACCACCAAAGACAATCTGCCGGGCCGTAAATAAAAACGGTTTTATCTCCCTGAAAAGACATTTCCTGTCCCAAGCTGTTTGGGGCCCATAGATGTTTATTAATCTCAGGTCAAGTCCTCTCAGGTTGACATCCAAAACCATGCACCTACCTACCTGTAATTCTATAATCTTGTGCACGTTTACCATATCAGTAAAAAAGCACTGCCAACCCACCGTATGCCTTGGCCGCAAGAGACCAGAAGGAAGGCCCACGCTTATACTGACCCTTGGCCCGATGAAGTGTGGCCAGGTCACCTATCTTGGTCTCCTGTAAAAATAAAAAAAATCAACATCAACCGTATTGAAAAAAATCAAAGGCCAAGAAATGAGCACGTTCGGAAAACACGGAAGCCACATTAATGATGGCACATCGCATAGGTTGGGGATCCATGTTTTTTGGATTATAGAAGTAGGATCCCATTCACTTTTTCTTTGCTTGTCTTTTAGAGTCCTCATCCGAGGATCCAACTCTTTTACATGCCACCCCAAAAGGGATAGCATCCTCGTCAGACAGGGAGATTCTTCCACCTCCCCCTCCTCACTCACACTATCAGCAACAAGGACCACAGTCTCACTAAGTAGACTCTCAGACCCCTTCCTACCAATCCTACCAATCCCTTCCCCAACAACACACCCCTCCTCCTTTACCACCTCGTCCAGGGGAAGATTCGGATCAGTAGCCTTTGGGGTACTAATAAAGGAGCCGCCTCCGGGACCACCCCCACCAGAGGACCCAGGAGTTTAATCAACCACCAACACCTCACCTGAAGAATGAGGGACTTCCCCTTCTGGACACTGAGCTACTTCAACCACGTCTAACAGGGGTCCTACAGCTTTGCTCAACTCTATCCCCACAGGATCCCTCTCCAGCTCACCCTGAGAACCATTTCTTTCCAAGTGTTTAGTTTTGATTTGGTCTTTACCTTGTCCCATTTTTCCTTTTTATCCTTAGCTACAACCTCCTTCCCAGCAACTGACAGATTAGAGGCCTGCTTTGGCTTTCTATTTTTTGAGACATTTGGGACAAAAACTAATTATTTTTCCCCAACCATGACCACCTCCCCCTCTTCTTCATCATCAGAAGAAGACAGGATTTCGAACCTATTTGAGAAAACAACATCTGCCTCCTTTTTTTTAGGCTTCCTCCTCCTCCCTTTATTGACGATCTGAAAGGATGCCTCCCCCTTTTCAGGCTGAACCTTCTCTTTCCCATCATCTTCTATTCTCTTTGAGATGTCCTGATGCTGCAGAGTTACCGGTACGCTATCTTCGCGACCATGACCAACCTCCGGCACCACTTCTTCCACCCCTGCACTATAATTATGCGAAGTCTTAGGGCATCGACTGTAGGGATGACCAACTGCACCGCAAAGATTACACCTGACCTTGCTTCATTCCCAGGACCCATGCCCCAACTGGCTACTGAGGTGACGGAAGTCACCACACTTATGACAGGTTCTGTGTTGCCCAGGGTAGAAACACTGGAGCCGATCACGGCCAATGTAAGCGGCGGAAGGTATGTGTCTAGTCTCAACCTCTACCTGGTGTAACCTCACAAAGGCCAAATAGGCACCACCACAGACCCCCCCTAATATGATCAAACTTTACCAAAGGAGATAGTACTGTACAAGACCTAGACAACCAATATATAATATCAGCAGGGGGCAGTGATTCATTACGCACCAACACAGTGATCTTAACCCTGTCCTGCCTCGTGATGGTATGGGCTTTGAAAAAACAATCTGGTTCCTTCATCTTGTTTTTCTCCCAACGGGAGCCAAAGGCCTGCAGGCCATTCAGGGAGAGGAAGCTCAGGTCGAAATCTGGAGTTCTCACTGGGTGAATGCATGCGAAAAGATCTACAGCTTCAAACCCCAGTGAGAAGATCATACCTAAGAACTCCGACTTCGAAGGAGCCTCCCCATCCCCTACCCATCTGAACTGCACCACATTTCTTCTTTTTATGGGCTGACCCCCACTCACCCCGAACTGAGGACCAGCACTCGCCCCACCAGAAGCCGCCAAAGAATTAGCATACGAACCAGCACCCGGCCTAACCTCAGAGGGAGTTACAGGGAGACCTGCAGGTGCCAGATGACTACCAGCCCCTATTCCCACACTCCCCACCCCACCAGTCATCCTGACCTGGTTTGCCTGAAGCAAATTCACAGCTGCTAGAGCCCTCACCGGCATATCCATGTTACCATTGTCGAAGTCAAAAATATTATACCCACATGCATCAAGTACAAACACCACACAGAGTGGCCTCCATGCGTGTGCTTGTTCTGCCGAGTGTGCACATGCCCGCACGCTACGTACATTGGCCCTCATTCCGAGTCGTTCGCTCGGTAATTTTCTTCGCATCGCAGTGAAATTCCGCTTAGTACGCATGCGCAATATTCGCACTGCGACTGCGCCAAGTAATTTTACAATGAAGATAGTATTTTTACTCACGGCTTTTTCTTCGCTCTGGCGAACGTAGTGTGATTGACAGGAAATGGGTATTACTGGGCGGAAACACGGCGTTTTCGGGGCGTGTGGATAAAAACGCTACCGTTTCCGGAAAAAACGCAGGAGTGGCCGGAGAAACGGGGGAGTGTCTGGGCGAACGCTGGGTGTGTTTATGACGTCAAACCAGGAACGACAAGCACTGAACTGAACGCAGATGCCGAGTAAGTCTGAAGCTACTCTGAAACTGCTAAGTAGTTTGTAATCGCAATATTGCGAATACATCGGTCGCAATTTTAAGAAGCTAAGATACACTCCCAGTAGGCGTAGGCTTAGCGTGAGCAACTCTGCTAAATTCGCCTTGCGAGCGATCAACTCGGAATGAGGGCCCTTGGCTCATGAAGTCCTGCTTATTAGCGCGTGGTATGAGTAAATACGGTAGCATACGAATTCGCATGGAAAAGCCACAAAGACATAATTGACATTTCATCCACGTAGTGCATAATTTACACATAGTCTACACACATCACACCAGCAAGTTACATTTACTTTAGAAATGGAACAATAGAGATATTCAACTTTACAGGATGTGAGGGGACAGAAATAGGTCAGAACATAGTGTTTGGTATCCACATGTACAGTAATTCAAGGGCAATATTCCGATTGCAGTTTGCAGATAATCGCATGCTCCTGCGCATAGTTTTGCGCAGGAAAACAATATTCATACCTCACTGTATGTACTGTACTCCTAATATTCGGCGGAAACCCAGTGGAAGACATCTGCAAGTACACCTGGACTAAGCATCGCCCACCTGTTCAAACTAACCTATGACTTCTCACATACTGTGAATGACCAGCTCTTTGACCTATGAAAGAAGAGATTACAGTTTCCTTTGTTTCATGCTTTGGACTATTGTATAAAAAACAAGCCTCCTGGCCGGCCTCAGTCTATTCTCTGAAGGTCATCTAGCCAGATTGACTGAGGACCGGATCTGGGTGGTGCAGGCGAACAAAACGTATATATCCATTGGTTGTAGCTTCTTTTCTCTTGTATTGTTGTATTTCTCTGTGAACCCCCTTTTAAGTAAATATTTGTTGCTGCGTTGGACCACAACATTACATATACAATTGGTGTCGCATTCCTTTCCTGTTAGGGGTTATAAAGTGTATTCCGCCGCACATGTAGCTACTTTGTGCTTACAGCGTGACGGCGTGCTTACGCAACGTGTATGCATTTCATAGGGGTTTTACACACACACGCTTAGCAGTCGCAGCGGCCTGAACATTTTGTGCATTTAAGGTATTGCTTTTCTTTCCTGAAAGTTAAACGAACTTCACACCATGGGGGTCATTCCGAGTTGTTCGCTCTGTAAATTTCTTCGCATCGCAGCGATTTTCCGCTTAGTGCGCATGCGCAATGTCCGCACTGCGACTGCGCCAAGTAAATTTGCTATGCAGGTAGGAATTTTACTCACGGTTTTTTCCTCGTTCTGGTGATCGTAATGTGATTGACAGGAAGTGGGTGTTTCTGGGCGGAAACAGGCCGTTTTATGGGTGTGTGTGAAAAAACGCTACAGTTTCTGGGAAAAACGCGGGAGTGGCTGGAGAAACGGAGGAGTGTCTGGGCGAACGCTGGGTGTGTTTGTGACGTCAAACCAGGAACGACAAGCACTGAACTGATCGCAGATGCCGAGTAAGTCTCGAGTTACTCAGAAACTGCACAGAGATGTCTTATCGCAATATTGCGAATCTTTCGTTCGCAATTTTAAGAAGCTAAGATTCACTCCCAGTAGGCGGCGGCTTAGCAGCTTGCGAGCGAACAACTTGGAATGAGGGCCCATATACAGGTTCTACCAACATAACTTTTTCAGGGGTTAATTTGCTCTTATCTACAGCTGGCAGCCCTTGAGCCAATCTCTGCCCCTCTTTCATACTTTCAAAAACCCATCGCCGTGGGTAATGATGTCACCTGCGATGTTATACCCGATGCGTCTTTAGCCCCGCATCCCTCAGCCACCACGGTGACTAAGCCAGAACCAGCCACCGCAGGCTTACAGGGATGGCCAGCCTCAGCATAAACCACGGCCCGCGTCGCCCCCACACTTGCAACTTTAGAGGCGAGCATTTCGGGGACAAGTCCACAGGGAGCAGCGACAGTTACCAGAGTCCCAGCACCCGCCATTACCCCAGCAACTGCCACGCCCAGTGCAGCGTCACCGCCCAGCACTCCCTCCAGGAGAGACACCTCCCCCGTTTGGAAGCCACCAGATACTGCCATCATTGGCCTTTCCACGATCTCTACAGCACCATGCACGATCTTAGAAACATCACTTCCATCACAGCTCCCGACAGCCACTTCCTTCTCCATAGGCTGGACTCCCACCTCCATACACTCCACTGGAGGCTCTGATGCCACTACTGAACCTGCCAGGACCGGGCCGCCACCGCCATCCTGTTCAGGCAGAGATTCCTGCAACTCAGTTTTCCCCTGAGACAGTACCTGACTACACAATGCTGACGCGCTACCGAAACTGCCGGGACCGAGCCGCTACTGCCCCCACCATCCTGCTCAGGTAAAGACTTCATCAACACTTCTTTCTCCTGAGAAAGAGCCAGAATACATAACGCTTTAATTCTTTCCTTTACTGCAGCCAGGCTAGTACTCCCAAATCTCATCCTTTAGGAGAGCTTTCTCACGGCTGCTAAAAGTATTTCATTTCCTTCTCTTGAGGGAAAGACAAGAGGTTAAACTAGTCTGCTCCATTTTTAACTCATCCAGGATCATATTCACATATTCATCCATAGAGGATTCTGAGCTGCTATCAGAGACCACAGCATCCACCACTTCACCACAGGCAGGTACCTTTGCCATATCAACCCCCCCCCCCGGGTTTCCTCACCCGGAGAGCCAGCGTCCCGTGGTTTGGGGGTCACTAGTTGGGGATCCTGTTTCTTCACAGGGTCCACAATCACTGGGGCTGCCACACTGACCGAATCTCCCAATGCTGGAACTTCCACGGCTGTCTGCAGGACAGAAATCCCGGGGACCTCCTTCGGGCCCAGCAGCCCGGGACTCGCCGTCATTGTCCTCCCCAGTAGGATCCATCCTCCCCTGGGAGGCTCCCAGGGGAAACACTGCAGGCTTCAAAAAAGTACCAGGGCCTAAGAGCTCTTTTCTGTGCAGCCTCCTACAGTCTCGGGCAACTGCAGGTATTTTTATACTACCGGTATCTGGTCAATGGTTGACAGTGTCTAGGTCCACACACCAAAAGGTCAACATAGTTTATGTCAACATTGAAAAAAGTTCAACACAAGCAAAAAGTTGACTTTAAAAAGGTCGACATAGAAAAAGGTCACCATGTGTTTTTCATGTCTTTTTTAACCAACTTGTTCTTACTTTATGATCCACGTGGATATAGAGTGAGATTCCAACAGTGTGCCCGAAGCATAGCGAGTTTAGCAGGCCATTTGAGGTTAGGCTTTGCACTAATTGAGGTCCATGTTGACAGTTGTCAACATGGACACCAAAAAACTAACTTTGTCATGGTGACCTTTTTACCCTGTTTACTTTTTGCATGTTGACCCTTTGCATGTCAACAATTTTATCCTTATGACCTTTTCACCCTGTCGACCTATTGCCACCACTCTTTCTTCGAGGTGCGTGACGTCACTGGTGTGGCGCACATACCTCATTTCAGCTGGGCAGCGTGGGCTTCTTATCGTGATATCAGCCGCGCTAGCACTAGCTCTAGGCAGGCATCCATGTACAAAAGCCGTGACCAGATGTCACGCTAAGGTGGGGTGCGGGGGAACAGATGACAAGCGGCCCTGCACCCCGGGTGGCCAACCGGGGGACTTCACAATGTGGGTAATGGCCAATGAGAAACTAGATACAACACATATATTACATGCATGATAACATGCATGTGTATACAGTGCCTTGGTATTCACCCCCCTTTGCATTTTTCATGTTTTGTTGCCCCTCACAACCTGGATATAAAATGGATTGTTTGCATAATTTCATTTACAGATCATGCCTACAACTTTGAAGATTTTTTTTTTTATTGTGATGCAAACAACAAATAGGACAAAATAACAGAAAACTTCAGTGTGTGTAACTATTCACCCCCCTAAATTCAGTACTGTGTAGAGCTACTTTTTGCAGCAATTACAGCTATAAGTCGCTTTGGATAAGTCTCTATGAGCTTGACACATCTTGCCACAGTGATTTTTGCCCATTCCTCAAGCTACAACTGCTACAGCTCCTTCATGTTGGATGGTTTCCGCTCGTGAACAGCAATCTTCAAGTCTGACCACAGATTCTCAATAGGATTGAGATCTGGGCTTTGACTAGGCCATTCCAACACATTTAAATGTTTCCCCTTACACCACTCGAGTGTTGCTTTAGCAGTATGCTTCGGGTCATTCTCTTGATGGAAGGTAAACCTCCGTCCCAGTCTCAAATCACAGGCAGACTGAAACTGGTTTTTCTCAAGAATATCCCTGTATTTTCCCTCGAAACAGTTTACCATTCCCTGCTGCTGAAAACATCATGATGCTGCCACCACCATGTTTCACTGGGGATGGTGTTCATGGGGTGATGGGATGTGTTGGGTTTGTGCCAGACATAGCATTTTCCTTGGTGGCAGAAAAGTTAAATTTTACTCTCATCTGACCAGAGCACCTTCCTCCATACATTTGGGGAGTCGTCCACATGCCTTTTGGCAAACTCAAAACATGCCTTATTATTTTTAACACTAAGTAATGGCTTTTTCTGACCACTCTTCCATAAAGTGTGTGGAGTGTACGGCTTATTGTGGTCACATGCGCAGATACACAAGTCTCTGCTGTGGAACTCTGCAGCTCCTTCAGGGTTACCTTTGGTCTCTGTGTTGCCTCTGTGATTAATGCCCTCCTCACCTGGTCTGTGAGTTTTGGTGGCCGGCCCTCTCTTGTCAGGTTTGTTGTGGTACCATGTTCTTTCCATTTGAAGATGATGGGTTTGATGGTGCTCCGTGGGATCATCACAGATTTGGATATTTTTTATAACCCAACCCTGACTTGTACTTCTCAACAACTTTGTCCCTGACTTGTTTGGAGAGCTCCTTGGTCTTCATGGTGTGATGCCTCTTGCTTGGTGGTGTTGCAGCCTCGGTGGCCTTTCAGAAAAGGTGGTTTTATACTGACAGATCATGGAAGAAAAGGTGACTTACCCACAGTTGCCGTTGAAATCCACGCATCTAGCGCTTCCACAAATAGAGCCTGACCTGTGTAGGGTAGGTTCTCCACGACTCTCCTGGATTCCGTGTCGGCAGACCATTGGCGCAGCCAGAGTCTTCTACGAGCCAAGACCGACATGGAAGATATCCCAGCAGCCATCGAACCCAGGTCTTTCATGGATTCCATGGTAAATACTGCAGAATCCTGTATGTTACGTAAGAACAATTCAACGTCACTTTTATCCATTGTCCTCAAATAACGTGCCAGACCACTTTACTATAGCTTTAGAAATCCATGCACAGGCAATGGTAGGCCGTAGTATCGTCCCCGAAGCCGTGTATATGGATTTGAGCGCAGTGTCAATTTTGGGATCAGCCGGTTCTATCAACGCGGCAGATCCCGGGACAGGTAAAACCACCTTCTTTGACAGTCTGGACACCGATGCGTCAACTATGGGTGGGTTTTCCAATTTCTTTCTATCCTCCTCATGGAAGGGGAATGCCACCAGAATCTTTCTGATGATCTGTAATTTTTTATCTGGGTTTTACCAGGAATATTCAAATATAGCATTTAACTCTTTAGACGCAGGAAAGGTTAGCGAGGCTTTCTTATTATCCGTGAAGTAAGTCTCCTCAACCTGCTCAGGTATTGTGTCAGCAATATTTAACACATCTCTAATGGCTTCAATCATCAACTGCACCCCCTTTGCAAGAGATGGCGCCCCCCTCAGCACGTCCCCATCACCGCCTACCGTGTCAGAGTCGGTATCCGTGTCGTCTTGCATAATCTGAGCAAGAGCACGCTTTTGAGAGTGAGTGCCAGGGGGCCCTGAAGGTGCCAACCCGGACCAAACAGCCATAGAATTCTGTAAAACCTGAGTTGCAGTTTCATTCTGTGCTACCCAAGCAGAAATCTGAGAGATCATACTCTTAAATGAGGTTAACCACTCAGGTTCTCTTATTGGAATCTGTGCTAAACCACAGCAATCCTTATTACATGGAATGGGATCATCCTGAGAGAACATATCCTCTGCAGCATAAGACACAGAGTCCCTTGACGTGGCTTTTTGTGAGACAGCAAACACCCCCCCACACACAGGGAAATGGCAGACAGAGTTTCCCCACTGAGAATGCCAAGAGAGACACAGAGTTTGGACCTAACCCACACACAGCTCTTTTTAAGATAAAGGATACCCCTTACCAGCGCTAACTGTGTACCTTAATAGGTTACAAAGTCTATTACACCCCCCCCCCCTTTCTACAACCCCCTGATACCGTACAGATAGCTGGAGCTGATGTGGAGGGACAGCTCTCCCCTGTCAGCGTCCCTGCATGCAAGAAAGATGGCGCTGAATGCTGCTGGGTCCGCTCTGAGGAGAAGCTCCGCCCCCTTTCATGGCGCTGCTTCCCGCTCTGAATTGAATTTTATACTGGCCTGAGGTATGTGCTGGTGGTGATCCTGGGACCCTGACAGGCTTTCTAAACAGTGTAGGGTGTAGTCGCTGGCTCAGGGCGCCCCTCACAGCGCCGCACCAAGTACCGCTAAACTCTGGAGCGCAGTTAGTACTGCGCTCCCTACCCTGATGCCGCCATCTTCACACCAGCTCCCCGCTTGTCAGGGGGGCCTGTAAGTAACTCGCCACCGAAGTCTTCTGGCTCTGTAAGGGGATTGGCGGCATGCTGCTGGGGTGAGCGATCCTCTTTTGGCGGGGAATGTTCGATGACCTCAGGAGCTCAGTGTCCTGTGATAGAGTCATTTTTCTACCTTTTAACACAAGCTATTTACTAATACCTTTAAGCCGTAATGGCCGCTAAACCACGTGCACGTGCTACGCACTCCGTACGCTATTTGCGTACAAAGACCTCGCACGTGGCACGCAAGTTACTTACAAACGCTGCGCTGAGTGTACGGAATACACACAGCGAGCGTACACACAGATAATAACCTTTTAAACCTTAAACACAGAGTATGATTATACTGTAAGTCTTAGTATTGAGATACTGTAATGATATACCACTGGTTAACCTGGATATTTAAGCAAGCTGTTTGAGTGATTGAGATACTCAGAAACCCTTTGTACTAGCTAGAGAAACAGACACCTTGCTAAGGTTCCAAAACCTTTACTTACGATAATTTGTATGAAAAAGGGGAAAACAGTTAACAGCTTATACACTACAAGACTAACATTAATACCTAAACAGAATATCTAGACATGAATATACAATAGCGGCATAATCATAAACAATAACAGTGAGAGAGAGAGAGAGTGTATGGCAAATACAGACAGAGAATAAGGTGGTCACAGAGAAACTTACACACGTGGGAATGACTTCGCCGGCGCAACCTGGACCAGGGCTCTAGCCTTCAGTGTGAAAACCTTGCAGAGTCTTGTGTCACCAAGCCTATTGCAAGCTATATTTATTTACTAACTCAAGACATACTACAATAGATACTGCATGCTCTCTTTCCATTGGTTAGGGGGTGGGACATGTACTGCACCTGGGATCATTGGTTAGTTCAAGAAGTGGGCGATGGCTAGGACTTGTTAGTATTCTAAATTCCTCTTTGTCTGATTATATTGAGGAAAGCTATTATTTTGGATCTTCCAAACAAACTCTGTCTCTGGGCTTTGTTTACCCCACCTTCAGTTGAGACAATTGACTACTCAGCACTCATTATTCTGGAGAGAAACCTGGTTCTATTCATAAACAAAGGTGTAAGCCCTCTTCATAGAATCTCAAACTTAGTGTAAATAAGGCTATTGTATTCAGTCTGTGGGAAAGAAATGACTGAATTCCATTCACCTACCCTGCACTTATGTGTAATTTATTCGGAATGCAATTAATCTTATTTTCTACTTCTGTGCATAACCATGAGCAGCAACTATGCGAATCCCTCCCAACTATCATAGGCACAACACCCCTTCAATACCCCACAGCTGGACACCAAACACTACCCTCCAACCTTTGTCTGAGCCTCCCAGCATGCAAAGAGGAATCTCTCTGTCCAAGAAGTTTTAAACTTACCATACTTGCTGACATTGTTAAGGGGAATATTAACTATAAAACGCATTATATTGGTTAAATATGTAGCAATTGAGTCGCTCGCTAGTCGCACACAAACACCGCCGTAAATACCCATCTCCATGCGCAGGCGACGTCAGAGCGTCCCTTACGCAACCTGGGAGGATGCGTACGCACGGGGGAGTCCGTGCACGAGCAGCGGGCACGTGCATTGGGGTTAATACAAGACATATGAATCATGATATTTTTCGACTCTGACACCTGTCAGCGGAGATAGTGGCTCAGACCCCGCAGGGCGGACACTACTCCCCCCCCTTAGTCCCACAAAGCAGAGAGGCTGTTGCCAGCAGCCTCCTTGTGCCTAAACTCTATTGAAAAAAATAAAACTAAAGAAACTCCTATGGAGCTCCCCTAGCTGTGACCGGCTCCTCCGGGCACATTTTCTAAAGGAGGTAGGAGAGGCATAGAGGGAGGAGCCAGCCCACACTCTCAAACTCTTAAAGTACCAATGGCTCCTGGTGGACCCGTCTATACCCCATGGTACTAATGTGGACCCCAGCATCCTCTAGGATGTAAGAGAAATTGCGATCACCTCGCGATTTCTGCTTCATCGTAAAAACTATTGATGCCTCCTGCCGGCACAGCTTAGATGCGCCCGCAGGAGAACCGGTGCCATTTTACCCATTGCGGTGGCTGCATGTGACATAACACAGCTGCCGCAATCACGCCTATGACATGACCCCCATTTGCGGCGCCCTGACTGCCGTTTGCCGCAACGTTCTGTCTGCTCCCTGGAAAGGCAGCGTCGCTGCCCCACACCCAGCGACTGCCTCTGCCTGATTGACAGGCAGAGGCGATTGCTTTTTATGCGCCACTCCCCCCCACAGAAAGTGCGCCCCCCCCCCCCCGCCCCCGCAGAAATCGTGTGTGCATGTGCAGGACGGGCACATGCACAGGACAGGTGCTGCGCATGCGCCAGCTGGGCCATCGTAAGCATTCAGTTTGGATCGCAATTTGCGATCCTACCTGAATTAGCCCCTATGTAAGAAACTTATAATAAATAAATACATTAAACATAGATAGGTTTACCATACCATCCCATCATAATAGAAAATGAGAGTGTTAAGGTGCCCACTTGGGCAGCGTATTTCATGGCCAAACCAGTGTTGGGCAAGGCAAAATCCATATGGGTCATATGCAAGTGACCCGTCTCAGTATATCTCAGGTGTCAAAATTCTTGCCCGAGACTCGTTAACCCTTGCAAAACTACAGCTACTTATTTATAATAGAAAATGATAGTGTTAAGGTGCCTACTTGGGCAGCGTATTTCATGGCCAAACCAGTGTTGGGCAAGGCAAAATCCATGTGGGTCATATGCAAGTGACCCGACTCTATTGATTTCTGGTGTCAAAATTGTTGCCCGAGACTCGTTAACCCTTGCAAAACTACAGCTACTTATTCATAATAGAAAATGATAGTGTTAAGGTGCCCACTTGGGCAACTTATTTCATGCCCAAACCAGTGTTGGGCAAGGCAAAATACATGTGGGTCATATGCAAGTGACCCGACTCAGTTGATTTCAGGTGTCAAAATTCTTGCCCGAGACTCGTTAATCCTTGCACAACTACAGCTACTTATTCAAATTAGTAATTCATAATACTGTGTATGTGCCCACTTGGGCAGCGTATTTCATGGCCAAACCAGTGTTGGGCAAGGCAAAATCCATGTGGGTCATATGCAAGTGACCCGACTATTGATTTCAGGTGTCAAAATTGTTGCCCGAGACTCGTTAACTCTTGCAAAACTACAGCTACTTATTCATAATAGAAAATGATAGTGTTAAGGTGCCCACTTGGGCAGCGTATTTCATGCCCAAACCAGTGTTGGGCAAGACAAAATCCATGTTGGTCATATGCAAGTGACCCGACTCAGTTGATTTCAGGTGTCAAAATTCTTGCCCGAGACTCGTTAACCCTTGCACAACTACAGCTACTTATTCATAATAGAAAATGAGAGTGTTAAGGTGCCCACTTGGGCAGCGTATTTCATGCCCAAACCAGTGTTGGGCAAGGCAAAATCCATGTGGGTCATATGCAAGTGACACGACTCTATTGATTTCAGGTGTCAAAATTCTTGCCCGAGACTCGTTAACCCTTGCAAAACTACAGCTACTTATTCAATTTAGTAATTCATAATACTGTGAATGTGCACACTTGGGCAGCGTATTTCATGGCAAAACCAGCGTTGGGCAAGGCAAAATCCATGTGGGTCATATGCAAGTGACCGGACTCTATTGATTTCTGGTGTCAAAATTGTTGCCCGAGACTCGTTAACCCTTGCAAAACTACAGCTACTTATTCAAATTAGTAATTCATAATACTGTGTATGTGCCCACTTGGGCAGCGTATTTCATGCCCAAACCAGTGTTGGGCAAGGCAAAACCCATGTGGGTCATATGCAAGTGACCCGACTCTATTGATTTCTGGTGTCAAAATTGTTGCCCGAGACTCTTTAACCCTTGCAAAACTACAGCTACTTATTCATAATAGAAAATGATAGTGTTAAGGTGCCCACTTGGGCAACTTATTTCATGCCCAAACCAGGGTTGGGCAAGGCAAAATACATGTGGGTCATATGCAAGTGACCCGACTCTATTGATTTCTGGTGTCAAAATTGTTGCCCGAGACTCGTTAACCCTTGCAAAACTACAGCTACTTATTCATAATAGAAAATGATAGTGTTGAGGTGCCCACTTGGGCAACGTATGTCATGCTCAAACCAGTGTTGGGCAAGGCAAAATACATGTGGGTCATATGCAAGTGACCCGACTCAGTTGATTTCAGGTGTCAAAATTCTTGACCGAGACTCGTTAACCCTTGCACAACTACAACTACTTATTCAAATTAGTAATTCATAATACTGTGTATGTGCCCACTTGGGCAGCGTATTTCATGGCCAAACCAGTGTTGGGCAAGGCAAAATCCATGTGGGTCATATGCAAGTGACCCGACTCTATTGATTTCTGATGTCAAAATTGTTGCCCGAGACTCGTTAACCCTTGCAAAACTACAGCTACTTATTCATAATAGAAAATGAGAGTGTTAAGGTGCCCACTTGGGCAGCGTATTTCATGCCCAAACCAGTGTTGGGCAAGGCAAAATCCATGTGGCTCATATGCAAGTGACGCGACTCTATTGATTTCAGGTATCAAAATTCTTGCCCGAGACTCGTTAAGCCTTGCAAAACTACAGCTACTTATTCAAATTAGTAATTCATAATACTGTGAATGTGCCCACTTGGGCAGCGTATTTCATGGCAAAACCAGCGTTGGGCAAGGCAAAATCCATGTTGGTCATATGCAAGTGACCGGACTTTATTGATTTCTGGTGTCAAAATTATTGCCCGAGACTCGTTAACCCTTGCAAAACTACAGCTACTTATTTATAATAGAAAATGATAGTGTTAAGGTGCCTACTTGGGCAGCGTATTTCATGGCCAAACCAGTGTTGGGCAAGGCAAAATCCATGTGGGTCATATGCAAGTGACCCGACTCTATTGATTTCTGGTGTCAAAATTGTTGCCCGAGACTCGTTAACCCTTGCAAAACTACAGCTACTTATTCATAATAGAAAATGAGAGTGTTAAGGTGCCCACTTGGGCAACTTATTTCATGCCCAAACCAGTGTTGGGCAAGGCAAAATACATGTGGGTCATATGCAAGTGACCCGACTCAGTTGATTTCAGGTGTCAAAATTCTTGCCCGAGACTCGTTAATCCTTGCACAACTACAGCTACTTATTCAAATTAGTAATTCATAATACTGTGTATGTGCCCACTTGGGCAGCGTATTTCATGGCCAAACCAGTGTTGGGCAAGGCAAAATCCATGTGGGTCATATGCAAGTGACCCGACTATTGATTTCAGGTGTCAAAATTGTTGCCCGAGACTCGTTAACTCTTGCAAAACTACAGCTACTTATTCATAATAGAAAATGATAGTGTTAAGGTGCCCACTTGGGCAGCGTATTTCATGCCCAAACCAGTGTTGGGCAAGACAAAATCCATGTTGGTCATATGCAAGTGACCCGACTCAGTTGATTTCAGGTGTCAAAATTCTTGCCCGAGACTCGTTAACCCTTGCACAACTACAGCTACTTATTCATAATAGAAAATGAGAGTGTTAAGGTGCCCACTTGGGCAGCGTATTTCATGCCCAAACCAGTGTTGGGCAAGGCAAAATCCATGTGGGTCATATGCAAGTGACACGACTCTATTGATTTCAGGTGTCAAAATTCTTGCCCGAGACTCGTTAACCCTTGCAAAACTACAGCTACTTATTCAATTTAGTAATTCATAATACTGTGAATGTGCCCACTTGGGCAGCGTATTTCATGGCAAAACCAGCGTTGGGCAAGGCAAAATCCATGTGGGTCATATGCAAGTGACCGGACTCTATTGATTTCTGGTGTCAAAATTGTTGCCCGAGACTCGTTAACCCTTGCAAAACTACAGCTACTTATTCAAATTAGTAATTCATAATACTGTGTATGTGCCCACTTGGGCAGCGTATTTCATGCCCAACCCAGTGTTGGGCAAGGCAAAACCCATGTGGGTCATATGCAAGTGACCCGACTCTATTGATTTCTGGTGTCAAAATTGTTGCCCGAGACTCGTTAACCCTTGCAAAACTACAGCTACTTATTCATAATAGAAAATGATAGTGTTGAGGTGCCCACTTGGGCAACGTATTTCATGCTCAAACCAGTGTTGGGCAAGGCAAAATACATGTGGGTCATATGCAAGTGACCCGACTCAGTTGATTTCAGGTGTCAAAATTCTTGACCGAGACTCGTTAACCCTTGCACAACTACAACTACTTATTCAAATTAGTAATTCATAATACTGTGTATGTGCCCACTTGGGCAGCGTATTTCATGGCCAAACCAGTGTTGGGCAAGGCAAAATCCATGTGGGTCATATGTAAGTGACCCGACTCTATTGATTTCTGATGTCAAAATTGTTGCCCGAGACTCGTTAACCCTTGCAAAACTACAGCTACTTATTCATAATAGAAAATGAGAGTGTTAAGGTGCCCACTTGGGCAGCGTATTTCATGCCCAAACCAGTGTTGGGCAAGGCAAAATCCATGTGGGTCATATGCAAGTGACGCGACTCTATTGATTTCAGGTATCAAAATTCTTGCCCGAGACTCGTTAACCCTTGCAAAACTACAGCTACTTATTCAAATTAGTAATTCATAATACTGTGAATGTGCCCACTTGGGCAGCGTATTTCATGGCAAAACCAGCGTTGGGCAAGGCAAAATCCATGTTGGTCATATGCAAGTGACCGGACTTTATTGATTTCTGGTGTCGAAATTATTGCCCGAGACTCGTTAACCCTTGCAAAACTACAGCTACTTATTCATAATAGAAAATTATAGTGTTAAGGTGCCCACTTGGGCAGCGTATTTCATGCCCAAACCAGTGTTGGGCAAGGCAAAATTGATGTGGGTCATATGCAAGTGACCCGACTCTATTGATTTCTGGTGTCAACATTGTTGCCCGAGACTCGTTAACCCTTGCAAAACTACAGCTACTTATTCATAATAGAAAATGATAGTGTTAAGGTGCCCACTTGGGCAACGTATTTCATGCCCAAACCAGTGTTGGGCAAGGCAAAATACATGTGGGTCATATGCAAGTGACCCGACTCAGTTGATTTCAGGTGTCAAAATTGTTGCCCGAGACTCGTTAACCCTTGCACAACTACAGCTACTTATTCAAATTAGTAATTCATAATACTGTGAATGTGTGGGCAGCGTATTTCATAGCAAAACCAGCGTTGGGCAAGGTAAAATCCATGTGGGTCATATGCAAGTGACCCGACTCTATTGATTTCTGGTGTCAAAATTCTTGCCCGAGACTCGTTAACCCTTGCAAAACTACAGCTACTTATTCATAATAGAAAATGATAGTGTTAAGGTGCCCACTTGGGCAGCGTATTTCATGGCCAAACCAGTGTTGGGCAAGGCAATATCCATGTGGGTCATATGCAAGTGACCCGACTCTATTGATTTCAGTTGTCAAAATTGTTGCCCGAGACTCGTTAACCCCTGCAAAACTACAGCTACTTATTCAAAATGGTGAATTATAGTGTATGTGCCCACTTTGCCAGCGTATTTCATGCCCAAACCAGCATTGGGCAAGCCAAAATACAGGTGGGTCATATGAAAGGGACCCTACTCTGTGAATTTCAGGCGTCAAATGTGTTGCCCAAGACACATTAACCCTTGCAAAACTGAATGATCTGAATAAGAAGCTGGAGCTCGAATAAGAAGTGAATAAGAAGCTGGAGCTTGAATAAGAAGTGAATAAGAAGCTGGCCGAATAAGAAGCTAACTTCAGCCTCGTTACAATGTCTGTCTTGGCTGGTGCTCAGGTCCGAGCGCGCTGCTTCCATACATCGCTCCCGGTTCATGCAGAGGTCCCATGGCGCTATGCCCGCATAGAGCGTCCAGCAGTCTGCCACCGTTTCTGTGTGTGAAGCTGCTCAGTGTTTCCCGCTGTCTCAGGATGTGACTCACCACAGTCAGGGCTGCCAAGAGAAATCCTGGGCCCTGGTACGCCAACTTCCCGTGCCCCCGCGGAGTGGGTGCGGCCACGGTATGTATATTTATCTATTTTTATGTATAGGTAAATATATATCTATATATAGATCTCTATCTATCTATCGCCCTCCAGAACCCAGTGGGTACAGACCGCTTATCTAATTATTGATTGCTGGCACCCGCATTGTTGATTTGGAGAAGTGTGCGATTCAAGCACGTTGTTTTATATACATATATATATATATATATATATATATATATTTATTACGAACACTAATGGTAATGTATTTATGCACGTATTATTGACTATTTATATAGAATTTATAACACAGAGCCGTGTCTGTCACTCAGTCACAGTTCTCAGCTCACAGTGTTGCAACCTAACAGACTAGCTTCTGACGAGATGACCAGCCCTGCTGCTTATTATTACAACTGAGATGAGCTGCGCCATTTCTTAAACTCACAGGCCATGCCCAGCAAGCTGCATGCCTGCCCCTCCTAGTCCCTGTCTACCTCCCAGAGCTTGCTGATTCTGAATTGGCCATCCAGAGCCGGCAGCAGAGATTGACTCGCGAGTTGATGATATCATCTCGCGAGATCCTATCAGTGGTGCGGCAGGTGAAAGTGGCTGTGAGGGGCGTAAATGACAAGGAACAAACAGCCTGGTGACACACACATACATGCCCCTTCCTGGTGGTCCGCATGCCTGCTCAGTGATTTATAATAAAGAGAGAAAAAAATATCCCAACAAAAAATGGCTACTGGTGTGTTCTGGCCTGGGCCCCTTGGCATGCCTGGGGAATCTTTACCCCCTCCCCCCTCTCTCGACACCACTGACCACAGTGCTCCACTTCCTAGTGTTTGGCCCAATCCAAAGTTCCCTTCAAAATCAGCCAAGGGTGCAGCCATCTTCATCTCGGTCAGCTGACTCTCTTCAGACCAATCCAGGATCTTCTCAAACCCAGCTGACCGCAGCTTCCAATCAGTGAGCAGTCTGTGCTATAAAGGGAACTTCATGCTGACAGCAAATCGCCAGTACAATGTCGCCTCTGCGGAAGCCACAGCTCTGTGCTGAGCTCTTAGGTACTTTGTATCTATACAATTCCTATCCCATCTAATGGAGTTACAGTCTGGTAAAACAAAGTCTCTGTTAACCTTAGTGCAACTAGTTGGATGATGCATCTGCAAGAAACTCTTCAGTGTCCTCATCCTAGTCCCAGTCTGGTCAGCTTCCAGTTCCATTCAGTGTCATCATTCCGGTTCCATTCTGGTCAGCACTCAAGTTCCATTCAGTGTCATCATTCCGGTTCCAGTCCAGTCAGCATTCCGGTTCCAGTCCAGTCAGCATTCCGGTTCCAGTCCAGTCAGCATTTCGGTTCCAGTACGGTCATCATTCTGGTTCTAGTCTGGTCTCCATCTGATTCCAGTCCAGACATCATCCAGTTCCAGTTCTAAAGCAGTGATCCACAGAGTGAAAAACATTCAAATTGATTTTAGACAATTATTGGTGACCTACACTTCAGTCAGGCATCAAAGATTTTGTAGCAGCCTGCTCCATTTGTGCCCAGCATACAGCACCTCACCACTCACCAATGGATCCATTACAACCTATTCCAGTTCCTAACTGTCCCTGGTCACATATTTAAATGGATTTGTGACTGATCTTCAACTTTATCCAGAGATTAATATGATCTGTTTGATTGATTTTATAATGCCACTCACTTTTTTTTCTTAAAAGGGCTTATTTCAGCACCTATATTGGTATTGTACTTCATAAAGGAAATTTTAAGACTTGCTGGATTCCATTGGAAATTGCGTCTGACCGGGGTGTGTAGAGTTTGTGTCCAAATTCTTTGTATCTATTTTTCAAATTGAATTTCTCATCTGCTCATCATCCTCAATCCAATGAGCAAACAAAGTGCTTAAACCAAGACTTAGAAAAAAATCTCAGTATCTACATTTCTGCCTTGGGCAGAATATGCCCTCAACAATCTTTTTCATGATACCTCAACCATTTTTTTCTCATTCTTCCAGAGTTCCTTCCTGTCCCTCTGTTCAAGTACTAGCTATCCACAGAAAGCCTCTGTTCAATTTATGTTGACAGAGAAGACAGAAAGTTCTGAAACTTCTTCCAGGGAACAAGGTCTGCTTATCCAGCTACATTTGTATGTGTCTTGCATGAAATTTGCAGCCTTTCAAGATCTTGCAAGTAATCAATCAGGTAGATTTTAGATTGGCACTTTCCTGACATTACTTAATCCTAATTTATTCCATGTATCAGTATGGAAACCTGTTGTTGTCACACCACCACACCCCAGCCTGTGCTCAGGTACGCCAACCTGACGCAGGTGTGTGGACGTGATGTAGGTGTTACTCAAGCCACAGCCATAAAGAGTATTAGAACTGCACTCTTGCATTCGCCAGACACTTAAATCACACTTGTAAAATCCTCAGTTATTGCACATATGTAGCATAGGCCTTTCCAGGCATGTTAATTCATAGAGCATAGAGATAACATTGATACATTTTTAGGATTTATTGAGAAATATCTCCAGGGTTAAGTTACAAAGAGAAACAATGGTAAATAAGGAAGAAACACAATTTTAAAATATACATAGGTTGACCTTAAGGAAATAAAAGGGGTAAAGAATCAAAATAAACCTAAATTATCATATGTTGAGGTCTCAGGTCATCGGAGTGGAGAGAGACCACACAAAGTAGAAGATGGGATCACTTCCTAGCATGAAGTTTCTCCCTTGAAAGTGTGTGCAAAAAAGTGCTATTGTGATTGGGTCATATGGTATAGCAAAGTAATTGTAATTCCTGGGTGGTGATTGGGAGGTGGCCTAAAGCAAAAAATGTCAGTCTCATGGAAATGTCATGGGAGTGTCGCAGGCATGCCTGTGGTAGTGGCTGCGCTCCCAGACAGAAAGCTGCTTCAACAGAAGCAATATTCAGACACAGAAACTGGCTGGTACAATTGTTAATGATGCATTTGATGATCCTGGAGTGCCATAAATCACCGCTGGAGTTACAGCATGCTGAGGAGCTAAAGGTGTGCTTCTTGCATGACCCAAGGGGATGGCTGAAACTAGCATTTGCATATTACCGCTGACAAGACTCTGCCAACAGATACAAGAGCTGATACAGCAGCTGCCACCTCTGAATCAGGCCCTTAAATTTACTATCAGTCGACATCAGAGACTTCGAGTGAGCAAAGGAGCTTACAATTTGGCTGAGGTGGGCTTTTAGATCTGAAGAGCCACATCCTCCTCGGTTATTGGGCATCTTAAATGGAGCCAGTTTGATTCTGGGACACTTGTTGTTCCATTTACTCTACTTTTTAAATTATTTTTGTTATTTTATAGGTAGCTTAATCCCTTTGCTGCAGAGGACAAGTCAGGCTAGTCCTGCAGATGTACATTACCCTAGTAGAATATGTACATTACCCCAGTAGAAGATGTAGTCCTGCAGATGTACATTATCCTAGTAGAAGGACCTGGGCTCAGAGGAGAGGCTGTCGCGCAGGCGACCTAGTGAGGTAGCAGCGGCAAGGGCACTGGTCTTCACTTCCCACGATCCTGATCTCGAATGTGCACGCACTGGCAAACAAGTTCAATGAACTGTCCCTCATTCTGGGCAGTGCAGGGTCTGTCATTACAGGGTCATCCGTTCTCTGCTTTACGGAGACGTGGCTGTACGACCATATTGCAGAAAACCCGATGTCTCTGCCATACTTCATTCTCTTCAGGGCCGATCGCTCCAAGGTTATCTCAGAAAAATAACGAAGGGTGGTGGCATCTGCTTCTACATCAATGATAGATGGTGCACCAATGTCACGATTCTAGGCAAATCATGTAGCCCTCACATGGAGATGCGAAGTATCAACTGCAACCCCTTCTTTTTTCCCCTAGGAATATGCCTCAATTGTCCTTGTGGTAGTGTACACCCCCCTCTCGCCTGCGCGAATGAAGCCCTGCACTACCTGGCCGTATGCATATCTGGCATAGAACAAAAACACCCAGACTCTCTGCGTATAGTGCTTGGCGACTTCAACAGAACTAACCTGAGCAATGAGCTACCTAAGTACAAACAACAATTCACTTGTCCTACTAGGGAAGGGCGCACCCTTGACCACTGCTACACTACCCTCAAGTCTGCCTTCCGGTCTATCCCGCCTGCTGCACTTGGCCTATCTGACCACTGCCACGTCCACCTACTCCCTACCTATACATAGAAGCTGAGAGCGGTTAAGCCTATCGTAAAGACTGTTAAGAAATAGACCAACGAGGCTAAGATGAAGCTCCAGACCTGCTTCGACTGCACGGAATGGTGGGTCTTTGAAACCTCGGCAACCAACCTGAACGACCTGACAGACACAGCCACATCCTACATCAGCTACTGTGAGGACATGTGTGTACCTACCAAGACATACCGCATTTACAACAACAACAAGCCCTGGTACAAAGTCCAGCTCAGGCAACTTTGTTGTGCAAAGAGGAGGCCTATAGCAGCGGTGACAGAGCAATATACAACCAAACTAGGACTCTCTGACTAAAGAAATCAGGCTAGCAAAATAGCGGTTCTCGGAAAAGCTGACAAACTATCTCTCCACCAATGACCCCGTATCTCTATAGAAATGTATGCAATCCATAACCAACTACAAGAAAACATTGAAGTTCACCACAATGCACCAAGACCTAGCAGACGGCTGAACCACTTTTATTGCGGGTTCTCAAAAGAAGTCCCCTGCGACCCAAACAATTACCTCTACGATGCCCTGAACACCGACGGCCAACTCCAGGCACTGCAAGTCGCCCAAGAAGAGGTGGATGTACTGTTCAAAAGGGCCAAACCCAGGAAAGCTCCGGGTCCTGACGGAGTGTCACCTTCTGCCCTGAGAGCATGTGCGGGTCAGCTCGCCCCATATTCACCAAGATCTTCAACAAATCGCGGAGCTACAGAGGGTCCCTTCCTGCCTCAAAAGGTCCCCAAGATACCCTCTATCACGAACCTGAACGACTACAGGCCGATAGCACTGATGTCTGTGGTCATGAAAACGTTCAAGCGTCTGGTTTTGAATCACCTGAAAGCTGTGACTGGCCCCTAAATGGACTCCCTACCGTTTGCCTATCGATCGAATCGGTGTGTCGAGGATGCAGTCAACCTGGGCCTGCACTACATTCTACAGCACTTAGGCATTCCCGGTACCTACGCAACGGTCCTGTTTGTCGATTTCAGCTTGGCCCTCAATACAATCGTCCCCAGCATCCTCCACCTCAAACTACTTTGCCTAGGGGGCCCAGAAGCTATCTGTTCTTGGATAGTAGACTTCCTGACAGATAGGACACAGGTGGTGAAAGCGGGGGAATTCACCTTTCAAGCTCGGTCCATTAGTACAGGGGCACCTCAGGGCTGTGTCCTTTCACCCCTGCTCTTCTCCTTGTACACAAATGACTGCACCTCAGAGGCGCAATCAGTAAAGATCATCAAATTCGCCGACGACACCACCGTCATCGGCCTCATCAAGGACTGGGACGAATCAGCCTATAGACGGGAAGTAGACCGGTTGGCCCAGTGGTGCAGCCACAACAACCTTGAGCTCAACCACCCTCAAAACTATCAAAATGATAGTGGACTTCAGGAAGAAGTCATCTAGTGCACCTCCGGTAACTATTGCTGACAGTGTGGTATCGCTAGTGAACTCCTTCAAGTTCCTAGGGACCACAATCTCCCGGGACCTTAAATGAGGGTCCAATGCTGATGCCAGTGTCGGGAAAGCATAGCAGAGGTTGTTCTTGCTCTGGCAACAAAGAAAGTTCAACATCCCACAGAAGCTTCTGCTCCTCTTCTATTCCGCGATTGTGGAGTCGGTACTGTGCTCCTCGATACTGGTATGGTATGGCTCCGCCAGCGCGAGGGACATATGCAGGCTCCAAAATGTGGTCAGAACCACAGAGAAAATCATCGGGACCGACCTTCCATCAGTCCAGGACCTGTACCTGTCCAGAGCTAAAAAGCAGGCAACGGAGATAGTAAAGGATCAGCTACACCCCAGCCACAGCAGGTTTAACTTGCTTCCTTCAGGCAGGCGTTACAGGGCCGTCCCTGTCAGGTCCACCAGAAGCCTCAAAAGTTTATTTCCCCAAGCGGTCCGCCTGCTGAACTCCTGAACATTGACTGACTAGACGTACATGTAACTCACTTGTGTCCCTATCTGTATGACTTTACTTGCCTGCGCCCTCCCCCCACCTGCTCATATGTTACCTACTTGGCTGTTGTAGAGCAAACCAAAGACAAATTCCTAGTATATGCAAGTATACCTGGCCAATAAAGATGATTCTGATTAAAACTGCAGTCCCTAACCTGGCTTATAAAAATGAAGAGGCACCCACATTATGAAGAGGAGGGTATTTATTTTCTAACAATCACCCATATTGTATTCAACAAAAAAGCACTGTCTTCATTTAGGGCCTGATTTAGAAGTGGAAGCAGGGTAAATGTCTGTGCTGTTAAGCAATTATTTGCCCGTGTACAAAATGTACAGAAAACCACTACAGTGCATGCCCTAACTGTATGACTCTGTACACTGTTGTGTATAAGATCCCTGACATTAGTAACAGTGAGACAAAACCCAGGGGTGCTCCTGGGTACTGACTGGGAGGTGACCTGAAGTGTACATAAAAAAGGCTGACTCATGGGCATGTTATGGGAGTGTTGTGGGTATTTCCGTGCAAGCAGTTGCATTCTCAGATGCAGTACTGCAGCCACAGAGGCCATGTTTAGCCTGAGTTGAGAAGATGAAACTGTACTTGCCATAGGCTGGTGCGAAATGTTGATGGTGAGAGTGATGATGTACCAATGGTGCCCTGATTACAACCACTGATGGATTTGCATCCACCATGGGCATTGAAAATGGGCGTCTAAGGGTTTACATGTTCCGGCACACACAAGTACACAAGGCGAAGGCTGAAACTAGCATTTGCATATTACTGCTGCCACTATTCTGAAAACAAAAATAGCATCCATTTTTTAATCAGGTCCTTAATTTGGTAGTAAATGGAGACATTGGGGTATATTTACTAACATTCGTAATTCTCCCGATTTGGTGGGAGAATAATCACGAATGACATCGAAAGTGTAAAACTGCAACTTTTTGAATTTATTACGACTAATTTACTAAGCTGTCGTATTCTGCATTTTCTTTTGTTCCGATGTCGATGTCATTCGTGGGTTTTTTTTAGTTTTTTACGGCAGTGATTAGCAAAACACTGCCGACTTTTTCTAAATGAATCTCGGCCGGATCTGTGTGATCCGAGCTGGGGTTAATTTTTTTTTAATTTTTTTTTAAATAAGCACTGTAAAACTGTAAAAAAAAATGGCGTGGGGTCCCCCCTCCTAAGCATAACCAGCCTCGGGCTCTTTGAGCCGATCCTGGTTGGAGAAATATGGGGGGAAAAAATGACAGGGGTTCCCCCATATTTAAGCAACCAGCATCGGGCTCTGCGCCTGGTCCTGGTTCCAAAAATACGGGGGACAAAAAGCGTAGGGGTCCCCCGTATTTTTAAAACCAGCACTGGGCTCCACTAGCTGGACAGATAATGCCACAGCCGGGGGTCACTTTTATACAGTGCCCTGCGGCTGTGGCATCAAATATCCAACTAGTCACCCCTGGCCGGGGTACCCTGGGGGAGTGGGGACCCCTTCAATCAAGGGGTCCCCCCCCAGCCACCCAAGGGCCAAGGGTGAAGCCCGAGGCTGTCACCCCCATCCAATGGGCTGCGGATGGGGGGCTGATAGCCTTTTTGTAAAAGTGTAAGATATTGATTTTAGTAGCAGTACTACAAGGCCTAGCAAGCCTCCCCCGCATGCTGGTACTTGGAGAACCACAAGTACCAGCATGCGGCGGAAAAACGGGCCCGCTGGTACCTGTAGTAGTACTACTACTAAAAAAAATACCCAAAAAAAGACAATACACACACACCTTGAAAGTAAAGTTTTATTACATCCATCCACACAAACATACATACATACATACATACTTACCTTATGTTCACATGCAGGTCGGTCCTCTTGTCCAGTAGAATCCATGGGGTACCTGTTGAATAAATTATACTCACCAGATCCAGGGTACCAGGCTCCTCGGATAATCCTTTTGTAATCCACGTACTTGATTAAAAAAATAAAACGGAGACCCGAGCCACGCACTGAAAGGGGACCAATGTTTTCACATGGGTCCCCTTTCCCCGAATGCCAGAAACCCACTCTGACTGACGTCTAAGTGGGTTTCTTCAGCCAATCAGGGAGCGCCACGTTGTAGCACCCTCCTGATCGGCTGTGTGCTCCTGTACTGTCTGACAGGCAGCACGCGGCAGTGTTACAATGTAGCGCCTATGCGCTCCATTGTAACCAATGGTGGGAACTTTCTGCTCAGCGGTTGACCGAAAGTGACCTCACCGCTGACCTGAAAGTTCCCACCATTGGTTACAATGGAGCGCATAGGCGCTACATTGTAACACTGCCGCGTGCTGCCTGTCAGTCAGTACAGGAGCACACAGCCGATCAGGAGGGTGCCACAACGTGGCGCTCCCTGATTGGCTGAAGAAACCCACTTAGACATCAGTCAGAGTGGGTTTCTGGCATTCGGGGAAAGGGGACCCATGTGAAAACATGGGTCCCCTTTCAGTGCGTGGCTCGGGTCTCCGTTTTTTTATTTTAATCAAGTACGTGGATTACAAAAGGATTATCCGAGGAGCCTGGTACCCTGGATCTGGTGAGTATAATTTATTCAACAGGTACCCCATGGATTCTACTGGACAAGAGGACCGACCTGCGTGTGAACATAAGGTAAGTATGTATGTATGTTTGTGTGGATGGATGTAATAAAACTTTACTTTCAAGGTGTGTGTGTATTGTCTTTTTTTGGGTATTTTTTTAGTAGTAGTACTACAGGTACCAGCGGGCCCGTTTTTCCGCCGCATGCTGGTACTTGTGGTTCTCCAAGTACCAGCATGCGGGGGAGGCTTGCTGGGCCTTGTAGTACTGCTACTAAAAACAATATCTTACACTTTTACAAAAAGGCTATCAGCCCCCCATCCGCAGCCCATTGGATGGGGGGGGACAGCCTCGGGCTTCACCCCTGGCCCTTGGGTGGCTGGGGGGGACCCTTGATTGAAGGGGTCCCCACTCCCCCAGGGTACCCCGGCCAGGGGTGACTAGTTGGATATTTGATGCCACGGCCGCAGGGCACTATATAAAAGTGACCCCCGGCTGTGGCATTATCTGTCCAGCTAGTGGAGCCCGGTGCTGGTTTTAAAAATACGGGGGACCCCTACGCTTTTTGTCCCCCGTATTTTTGGAACCAGGACCAGGCGCAGAGCCCGATGCTGGTTGCTTAAATATGGGGGAACCCCTGTCATTTTCTTTCCCATATTTCTCCAACCAGGATCGGCTCAAAGAGCCCGAGGCTGGTTATGCTTAGGAGGGGGGACCCCACGCGATTTTTTCTCAAAAAATTAACACTTTCCCACCCCTTCCCACTGATATACATGCACGGATCTCATGGATCCGTGCATGCCTATCCAATCACGGCTCAAAAAAGCAGGTCTGTTTTTTTTTAGCACTTTTTTACGAGTTGTATTTTTTTCACGGCAGTGTTTTTTTTTTTTTTGCTTTGCACTTCTTAGTAAGTGACCGAGATTCATACTTAAACAGCCGCGTTTTGACCGATGGTGTATTCATTCGTATTTTTTTTGTTGGACTTCAAAAAAAATACGAATGCCCTCATCACTGCCGAGATTTGAGTTTAGTAAATGACCGAGATGACACTTTGATGAAAAAACGGCATCTCGGTCAAAATCGGGACCTTAGTAAATATACCCCATTGTTGGGCTACAGTAGTATTCCTACACAAGTATTTAAATTGAGATGATGGAAATTAGCAAAAAAAGGAAATTCTAATTTTCCAGAGGAGTTTTGTGGGGAATTTAGGGATAGAATTTCTGCACCAGAAGCTAAATATGTTTATTCTTTTAGGGAATATTGATCTTTTAACAAAGCATTTATGTCAGGGCTATAGCCGTGAGAAAGCTTTATATAAGCGAAATGCGCATCGGACATAATGTGTCCTGAGATGTATTTATTGAATTAATGTGCTCCAATTTGTAGCCATATGTTGTATTGTACAATATTTAGAATGACGTTGCTGTGATTATACTAAAAGGCAGCGGCGAGGAATATACTTTACATGAAAGTACTTATAATAGAGAGGAACTAAGGAGAATTGTTCATCCAGAGTAGGGATGCCCACTACTGCATGACCAGTACCTCTGTAAAAAGAGCAATATATTTAGCCACTGTGCATATATACTCAATTATAACTTAATAAAGTATTATGGAAATGGTGCAGATCACTCCACATGAGAAATTTACTCCCAAACGTGTATGTGAGGAGCAGAATTATCAAAGCATGAGAGACATGTGAAAAATAATTATTGCACTGAACCCAGAAGGCAAAGAGAATTAACAGAGTGTTAAAATTGTAGTGAATACTACAAGGTGTTTGAGACATACTGTACAGCAAAATTTGTCGGTTCATATATTTAAAACAGGTTTGTTTTTTAAGATGCATATACAATACAAATAATAAAAGCATTGTTAAGAACTATACAGTATCCAGCATGGGTGTGGATCATAGGGTCGACCACACTTAGGTCAACAGTGTCTAGGTCGACCACTATTGGTCGACAGTAGGTAGGTCGACATGGTTTCTAGATCGACAGGGTCTCTAGGTCGACATGTACAATGTCAACATGACAGAAGGTTGACATGAGTTTTAAAAAAAAATTGGTGTCGTTTTCTCCGTACAGTGACTGGGAACCCCAATTAGTGCACCGTGTCCCCTCGCATGGCTCACTTCACTCACCATGCTTCGGGCAAGGTTACTGTTCCCAATTGTAGTCGTCGTGGATCGTAAAGCATGAAAAGGTTCATAAAATGAAAATAAAATGTGAAAAAAATCATGCCGACCTAGAACATGTCGACCTAGAGACCATGTCGACATAGAAACCATGTTGAGCTACTTACTGTCGACCAATAGTGGTCGACCTAGACATTGTCGACCTAAATGTGGTCGACCTAGAGACCGGATACCATCCAGCATCAGTGATTGCCAAAGACTATCATTTGGATAAATAATGTTATGACAGGTATATGGACAGTGTAAATAGATATATAGATTCCAGAGAACATTCATCCATCCAGCTGGAAAGAAAATAACACTTTGTCTCCACTGCCTTATAACATTGTAACAACCTATGTAGTTACTTCAGGATACAAGTATCTCTGAAAAATAGTTACCAAATGTCTCTTGAATACAATCAAAGATTCCCAGTGTATAGGTCATAAGACTCGATGGTACAACATATGCTGGTCTGCAATTTAGAGAAACAGAACAATGAATAATATATAGCTGCTGGAGAATACAATCTCTAATTAATATCTATAAGTAAGGACAGGACACAATATAGAATTTTAATATTTTTTCTTTATTCACAAATACAGTTTTTCTATCACGTTATACTTTCTTTACTATCTTCATACTTTGCTTCATTTAGCCTCATGATGGCTACTTAGTAACTAATGAACAAGAAAAACAAAGCCCTACAGGCAGTTTAAATGTTGTGCAATTTTGATACCTTTTTTAAAGAAATGTACAATTAAAATTATATTGTAATGGTAACTGAAGAATTATATTGTAATGGTAACTGAAGAATTAGTGGGGGTCATTCCGAGTTGATCGTAGCTGTGCTAAAAAAGCCCAGCACAGGGCTAGTCCACCCTGCATTTCAGGCCCTGCGCCCCCCCCCCCCCCCTTCCGCACAGGATCGAAAGTATTGCACGTTGGCAATACTTTTGCACGTCGGCGATACTTTTGCACCAGCCCGGTAGCTCCCTGCCTACACAGCCTAGCTGCACTGGCAGGTGGCTATCCACCGCATCACAGGTTGCAGCGGCTGCATGTGCACAGCCGCAGAGGCCTGCCCCTGCATCGGTCCGGACAAGCCTGCGTTGTTCGGACAAGCCTGCATTGTCCAGACCGCACCCCACCAATGGCGTTCTAACGCGGTTGGCACACCCCCTGTCAATCAGGCAGAGGCGATTGCAGCCCTGAGATGCTTTTAGCATCTCACTGGGCCTCCCGGGGTGCACATGCGCACTCCACAAAGGGATTCAGACAGTCTGAAATAGGCTCTTAGTTTTGTTGGGAAAACCTACACGAAGAATCCTACTAGTTGCAATTGTGAAATGGTGACTTAATGCCAAAGCACCAACCACAAATATTTGCTTTAAAAAAAAATTATTGCTTTTGGTTCACTTTATTGATATTTTAATTAAAAAAAAGTGTTTGACCACTTTGATTCAGTTTTATTTGATGTGTTAGAATGAGAAAAATATTATTGGAATTTTCTGAAAATATAAAGTCTTCTGGAAAAAAAATAAGATATTTGTGAGGGTACTACATAAAAATCATTGCTGTTGATGTTCAATGTGAAGAGCACCAATACAGAAGAACGGCCTCAGCACGGGGTGAGAAAACCCTGAACAGCAAATGGGTTAACTTTAAAATCCTCATATAAGTAAAGGCCCATACACACTGGGCGATTTTGAGCTGAAAGTAGGTCACTTTCGGTGTTTTGAGCTGCTTTCAGCTCAAAACCACCCAGTGTGTATGCCCCGGCAATGAGCGCTGATGCGCGCTCCCGCTTCATCGCCGGCGGCCGCCATTCATCTGCTGGTATCACCAGTAGATGAACGGCGCAGTGGACAGCTTTCCATAGTGTCCACCCCCGCTGACATCGCTGGGCAGGAGGGAAAAGCACTCAGTGTGTATGCACTGAGCGATTTTCAGCCTAGTGATGTCAGCGATCATCGCTGTGCATACGCAAAAACGCCCAGTGTGTATGCACCTTTACGGAAAAAAACAAAAGAGGATACATCATTGCTTAAAACAATAACGCTGTAATTGTTTTTAAATCTACAATGCCCTATAAATCCATCATATTGACCGTAATCAGGCCCCTATAGTGCCATATGCTTACCCTACTTCAGTAACCTGTTTTTCTGTTACTTTTGCTGTTAGTGTGCTGCTGACCTGGTATAGTATAATCTCTGAAATCACATGCTATAAACCCATGATCTGCTAAGTGCTTGCCACAAATAAAGATCTGGAACACGATTTCAAAGACAAAGTAATGGGCTGTACAGAAATCAGTTGATACACTAGAAGGTGACAGAACAGACCATTACTTTTAAATAATGGTCAGTGAGTTATTGCTGCTGATTTTCTTGGGTTTCATGGCTTGGAACTACTTTAGAAATCGGAGTACAGCTCTCCTCTACCCACCAGGACCACCACCCATTCCTGTCCTGGGAAATTTATGGACTTTGAGATTTAAGCTTCACCATGAAACTTTCATTCAGGTAACCAAACCTGTTTCCTGGCTGGGTGCAGAGTTAAAGAATCAGGTCATTTGTGCTACGCATTGGAGAAAGATAAAGTGGACAGAGATAAAGTACCAACCAATCAGCTCCTGGTATTTTTCAAACACAGGGGCAGATGTATTAACCTGGAGTAGGCATAAGGAAGTGATAAACCAGTGATATGTGCAAGGTGATAAAGACACCAGCCAATCAGCTCCAATATGTAAATTAACAGTTAGGATCTGATTGGTTGGTGCCTTTATCACCTTGCACATATCACTGGTTTATCACTTCCTTATGCCTTCTCCAGGTTAATACATCTGCCCCACAGCTTGTTACATGGCAGTTAGGAGCTGATTGACTGGTACTTTATCTCTGTGCACTTAATTTCCATCCAAGGCTTAGTATATAGACCCCATAGTGAGATAAAGGAGACAATACTCTAGGGAAGATTTATTGTACTTTGTAAAGAGATCAAGTGGTGTTGCCCATGGTAACCAGAGTATAGCGATCATTTGTTCAGTACAGTCTATAAAATGATATCTAGAAGCTGATAGGTTGCTACGAGCAACATCTCCACTTCTCCTCTTTAGAAAGTTTCCCCTTCTGGTGCACGTGGCATTATGAAGGAAAGCTGGGAATTTACACTTCTACATATGCAGATTATTACAATGAATGCCCCAAAATAGTATACTTGTGCTAAGGAGTGGGAGTGTATATTTCATATAATTTGTTATAAAGACTGATTTATTATTTATCTGCTTCAACAAAATATATATCAACATGGGGTCTATTATACAGACAGCTTCTGTCTGGGGAGGGGTTTATGGGATTTAGAACACTATGGGTGGAATCCAGGTGTTCCCGATAATTTCACATTTCCCAGAATTGGGCCAATAATACTTTGTATATATTTTGAACAAATCTTTTACACTCACAACTGTTCTGGTAAGCTATGTGAATGCATTGTAAACTACACTAATTACCTTCTTACTTTTTTGGACTATGTAAAATGTGGGTTAAAGCGGAACCAGAACTTTGTGGGCCCCATGGCAACATATTGAAGGGGCCCCTTGGATTCAGTATGATATCCCGGCCGTCGGGATCCCGGTGGAACTTTGTGGGCCCCATGGCAACATATTGAAGGGGCCCCTTGGATTCAGTATGATATCCCGGCCGTCGGGTTCCCGACAGCCGGTATACTGGCATTGAGCGCAGCGTCTCCCCTCGTGGGCTCACTGCACTCGCCACGCTTCAGGCCCAGTTGGGACCTTCGGTCGCCACAATACCATATTCCCACTCGGGGGGTGGCATGGACCACCACCCTAGTAGGGATTACAGCCGGCGGTCGTGGGTTTCAACTGCCGGTATTTCACCAGGTGTCAGGATTCCGGTGCCGGTCTCCTGACAGCCGGGATCCCGTCAGCCGGCAAATTGAATGCCTCCCGCCCCCTTACCATTATAACATCCACTACACACTCCTCTCACTGAAAATGTAATGTCACACAATCCAGGACAATGGATCAGACCCAATTGCTTAGCAGGCTAATCTAGAAAATTGGTATGCAATTTTATAATCTGGTTCCTGCCCCTCATGTTAGGGTACACCTGAAAAATTCTATAAGACTCTTTGGATCACGCAGAGGGCTTCGCCCATAACAGCAGCCCTTTTCCCATAAAGAGAGATGCTCTCACTAGTACTGAGATGCTGTTAGGACTTAACGCAGGGTTTACTCAAATAATCAGGTTACCGCAGGAAATAGGCTGGAGTAGATGAGTACACTTGTAGTAGCAATGAAGTTGGGCTGTAATGATAATGCAGAAAACTAGAAATGGCAGCATAAAGAATACTGGCAGGACTGAAGGTAATATTCAAACAGGGAACAAGATGCAGAGGGCAGGAGACCGTAGACCAGGCAATAGAGGCAAAGTGAAACCAGGACTGCTGCAGCACAGAGTTTACACCAAGGCACCAGGATCAGGAAGCTAAACACCAGGGCATGAAGCTATAACTGACAAGGAGGCTAAGTCCTGGCTGCCTTTTATCACACACAACGGCCAATCAGAATGCCTCAATAAAGACAGGCCACCTGAATAAAAATATTCTAAAGATTTAGATCTACATGTACAAGTATTGAGTGTCCCAGTATTTACAAGCAGCTTAGACCTCTCAGAGCAGCCGCATGCTGGTGTCTCAGTCTCCTATTGACAGTCGGGTGGTTACTGACGCTTTGCTCTAGTATCCTGGTCTCCTGGTTCCTGGTGACAGCCAGGACCAGTATTGGACTGGCCCACAGGGGTACAGGGGAAACCCCCAGTGGGCCCCACTGCCTGGAGTCCCACCTCTGCTAGGGATCAGGTGCACTTGAATTATACATTATACATAATATGTTACCTTATGCAGCACAGGACTATGGTGTATTCTCTACAGTGCATTGCTGTTATTAATCTGGTACATTATCATGCATGCACTAGCAGTATTTACTATATATACTGTATATTTTTCAAGGGGCCTAGACCATGCACTCTCTAATGGTTGGGCAAACCTCTGTGGCAACTGGCCACAACCCTAAGCAAGGGCCCCTGTCACTGCATTCCCTAGTGGGCCCTTCATGCCCCAGTCCGACTCAGGCCATGACCCGGAAAACAGTAGTGAGCCACGGTGCTGCCTGCAGTGGCTCATATGGATGGTGTAATGGTTAGCATTACTGTCTTAAGGTGGGTACACACTGATAGATATATCTGCAGATCAATTGATCTGCAGATATATCTATGGACGGATCGGGCAGTGTGCTGTGCATACACATTGCCCGATCCGTCGGGGACTGACGTCATGAACTGGGTGGGTGTGTAGACACGTCCGCCCCAGTTCAGTTGTCAATCACCGCCAGCTGCCGCAACATCTGTACACAGAGTATAGAGACATATCGCCCATACACACTGGCCGACGGACCCACGATATATTGGCCGTTCAATAGCCAGTGTGTACCCAACTTTACAGCACTGGGGTCATGAGTTTGATTCTCACCATGACCCTAACTGTGTGGATTTGTGTAGTCTCACTGTCCTTGCGTGAGTTTACTTCGGTTTCCTCCCACAATTCCAAAAAATACTGGTAGGTTAATTGGCTCCCAGCAAATTATAACCTTAGCATGAATGTGTGTGCGTGTACATGTGGTAGGGAATATAGTGTCACAACTGAGGGCCTGAGCTGACGGGAGGCAGCCTCAGTTGTAGGGGCTGAGATGTACCGGAACCTGGGAGGTTGTATCAGACCCCTGGACATGTAAGTAACATGAATAATAACTGCCCGAAGGCGTGACCACGACAACTTGGATAAAAGTCAATGATGTTTATTATGACAACTCCGCAACACAGCAGCAGTAAAAGAAAACGTAAAAAGTCAGCAAAGAATAAATACAGTTCCTGGGTACTACAGGATGGCAGGAGCCACAGGGCACTGGTAGTGTGAGATAGTTCTTATAATCTTCTAGATGGAAAGTCCTTACCAGGCCCGACTGTAGCAATGGAGATAACCCAGGATTGTACCAGCTGGTGTTCCAGGAAAAGCTGGGTTGCTGAAGATAAAACGGCTGCTGTGGATACTGGCTGGAACCAGACTGTTGTTAGCACGGAGTGGATACTGGCTGGAACCAGTTAAATAATAAATGAACTTGGGAGCGATGAAATATGAACTGAAATGTAGAACTTGAGAGCGGAGAAATAATAATACCGGTGGAGAGTGGTAAAGTGTAGAAAGGACACCGGCCCTTTAAGAGAAGCTGTACTCTGCTGGAAGCTGGGCTGGAAGCAGGTAATGTTGTAGCTGGAAACAGATGAATCCACAATGGATTGGAGAGTCAGGCTACACCGCAGGTGGAATGCTGGTGCGGGTCTCTATGGTGGAAGTCTTGAGACAGGAGCTGGAACCTGGAAGACAATCACAGGAGAGAGACAAACAGGAACTAGGTTTGACAACCAAAGCACTGACGCCTTCCTTGCTCAGGCACAGTGTATTTATACCTGCAGCAAGGAAGGGATTGGCTAGGCAATTATGCAGATTAACAATACTGACAACAGATTGGAGGAAATGATCAGCTGACAGAATCCAAGATGGCTGCGCCCATGCAGACACTTGGAGGGAAGTTTGGTTTGTAATCCATGTGGTAATGAAAACAGTAATGGCGGCGCCGGCCACTGGAGACAGGAGACGCCAGGCTGACAAGTGCACATCCAACCACGCGGACACAGCGGAGGCCGCGGCTGACGTAATCGCCACTCTGACACTCTGCATGCAGAAGCTCAGGGACGACGGCGGAGGCCGCGGGAGACGCCATGCCAGATGTAATAAGGCGTTACTGTGACAGCGTCTCAGAGAGACAGGAGAGGATGCAGGAATGTGAACATTAGGATAACAGATGGGATCCGGTCCTGGAGCGCTGAGCCAGCCTTAGGAGGCATCTGATGGGTAAGAAATGGCGTCCAGATACCCGGATCGTGACAGCACCCCCCCCTTTAGGAGTGGCCCCAGGACACTTCTTTGGCTTTTGAGGAAACTTGGAATGGAATCTCCGGACCAAGGCAGGAGCATGGACATCAGAAGCATTGGTCCATGAACGTTCCTCAGGGCCGTAACCCTTCCAGTCAATAAGATACTGTAGTTGACCGTAACGGTGACGTGAGTCCAGGATCTTGGCCACTTCATACTCAACGCCTCGTTGAGTTTGGACTTTCGGAGTTGGAGGAAGTGAGGAATGAAACCGATTCAAGATCAGCGGTTTCAACAGGGAAACATGGAATGTCCTGGGTATTTTTAAGAAGGGAGGCAACTGAAGTCTGTAAGCAACAGGATTGATGACTTGTTCAATCTTGAAAGGACCGATATAGCGAGGTGCAAACTTCATACTGGGAACTCTTAACCTCAAATTCTTCGTGGATAACCATACCCGATCACCCACCTTGAGAGCAGGAACTGCTCGACGCTTCTTATCCGCAAACTTCTTGTACCTGAACGATGCCTTGAGCAGAGCTGATCGTACGCTCTTCCAGATATTGGCAAACTGATGCAAGGTGATATCCACTGCGGGAACAGAAGTTGCTGGAAGCGGTTGGAACTCAGGGACTTTAGGGTGGAATCCAAAGTTAGTGAAGAATGGTGTTGAAGCGGATGAAGAATGATACTGGTTGTTATGACAGAACTCGGCCCAGGGAAGTAATTGAACCCAGTCATCTTGAGAGGAGGACACATAGATGCGGAGGAAGGCCTCCAAGTCCTGATTCACCCTCTCGGTTTGACCATTGGTCTGAGGATGGTAAGCCGTGGAAAACTTTAGCTTGACTTGAAGGACTTGACATAAACTTCGCCAGAATTTGGCTGTGAATTGAACTCCTCGATCTGAGATAATTTCTTCAGGAAGACCGTGGAGTCGGAAGATCTCTTGTATGAATACTTGAGCCAACTTGGAAGCTGACGGAAGACCGGTGAGAGGAATGAAGTGTGCCATCTTGGTGAACCGGTCAACTACCACCCAGATGGTATTGAACTTGTTGCACATGGGTAAATCTGTAATAAAATCCATCGACAAATGGGTCCAAGGTCGACAGGGAACAGATAGTGGAACCAGTTGCCCCGCAGGCGACTGGCGGGATACCTTATGTTGAGCACACTTTGGGCAAGATGCAATAAACTCCAAGACGTCCTTTTTCAGAGTTGGCCACCAATAGGACCTAGAGATAAACTCCAGGGTTTTTTGGATACCTGTATGTCCGGCAAAACGGGAAGCATGGGCCCAATGCATGAGCTTCTTCCTTAGCATCGGTTTCACAAAACTTTTCCCTGATGGGGGCGTAGAGTCCATCCCTACCGTGGAAAATGCCAACGGATTTATAATAGGATGCTTGTCTGAAGACTCTGACTCATTTTCTTGCTCCCATGAGCGGGAAAGGGCATCGGCCTTGCGATTCTGAGAGCCTGGACAGAACTGGAGTTTAAAGTCGAACCTGGAAAAGAAAAGTGCCCATCTGGCCTGACGAGGGTTGAGACATTGTGCGCCTTTCAGATATAAAAGGTTCTTGTGATCTGTAAGTATGGTGATTGAATGAGAAGCTCCCTCCAACAGATACCTCCACTCTTCTAGAGCGAGCTTGATGGCTAGCAACTCCTGGTCGCCAATGGCATAGTTGCGCTCAGCTGGGGAGAACTTCCGGGAGAAGAAACTGCAAGGGTGTAAATGGCCATCTTTAGCCCTCTGAGATAACACCGCTCCTACTCCAACGGAGGAGGCATCCACCTCTAAGATGAAAGGAGAGTCGATGTCAGGCTGTTTCAGAACAGGCGCAGAGATGAACCTTTGTTTTAAAAGATGAAATGCTTGCATGGCTTCTTCAGACCACTTGGACGGGTTAGCACCCTTCTTAGTGAAAGCAGTAATAGGCGCCACAATGGTGGAAAAGTCTCGTATAAACTTTCGGTAATAGTTGGCGAACCCCAAGAACCTCTGGACCCCTTTGAGGGTTAAGGGTATCGGCCAATTTTGGATTGCTTGTAGTTTCTCAGGATCCATCTCTAGTCCGGAACCGGACACAATGTACCCTAGAAACGGAATGGACTTGACTTCAAAGATGCATTTCTCTAATTTGCAATAGAGATGATTGACACGGAGATGGGACAGAACCTCTTTAACCCAAAAACGATGTTCCTCTAAATCGTTGGCAAAAATGAGGATATCGTCTAGATAGACCACGACATGACGGTATAGAATGTCTCTGAAGATCTCATTGACAAAATGCTGGAAGACAGCTGGAGCATTACTCAATCCGAAGGGCATGACGAGGTACTCATAATGTCCGTCACGGGTGTTAAAGGCGGTCTTCCACTCGTCACCCTCACGGATCCGGATGAGATTGTATGCACCTCTCAAGTCCAGCTTTGTAAAGATGGTAGCCCCGCTAACTCTGTCAAAGAGCTCAGTAATCAGGGGTAAAGGATAACGGTTCTTGATGGTAATGTCGTTCAAACCTCTGTAGTCGATGCACGGCCGCAGACCACCATCTTTCTTTTTTACAAAAAAGAAGCCTGCGCCGGCTGGGGAAGAAGAAGGTCGAATGAACCCCTTTGCTAGGTTCTCTTTAATGTATTCCTCCATAGAATGCGTCTCAGGCAGAGACAACGGATAAGTTCGGCCTCGAGGTGGAACCTTCCCTGGAACGAGATCAATCGGGCAGTCCCATTCTCTATGAGGAGGAAGGATATCAGCAGAAGCTTTACTGAACACATCCGTGAAATCTTGATATGGAGGAGGTGGAACATCAGACGACCTGGGGGAGGAAGAACAGACAGGCAATACTTTAAACAAACATGTCTCAGCACAGGAGGAACCCCATGCCAGGATTTGCGTAGTCGTCCAATCAATTGTAGGATTGTGAAGACTGAGCCATGGAAGGCCCAGGACCACAGGATGTGTGGCTCTTGGAATCACTAAAAAAGAAATAAGTTCGGAATGAAGAACTCCCACTCTCAGACGAACTGGTAGAGTCCTTAAAGAAATAACTGCATCAAAAATGTTGCTGCCATCCACGGCAGTTAAAGAAATGGACGAAGGAAGTCTCTCGGTGGGTAGGGACCACCGTTTAACATAGGCTTCGGTAATAAAGTTCCCAGCTGCTCCGGAATCAAGGAGGGCAATGACGTTCCGATAACGTTGAGCAACTTGAAGCGAGACTGGGAGATTACAATCTTGAGGAGATGGAGAGGAGATCATTACTCCTAGCCGGCCCTCTCCTTGGCGAGCTAGGATTTGGAGTTTCCCGGACGTTTGGGACAGGCATTAATGGTGTGAGACGGAGCTGCACAATAGAGACAGAGAGACTCGGAGAGACGTCTTCGGCGCTCAGCAGGAGTTAAACGGGAACGGCCAAGTTGCATGGGCTCATCTTTAGATGGTGACAGTTGACGAGGAGGAGGAGCAGAAGATTTTGGAGCAGATGATCTTCCACGCTCAGTTGCTCTCTCTCTGAAACGTAAATCAACTTTCGTGCAGAGTGAGATTAGCTCATCTAACTTAGAAGGTAAGTCTCTGGTAGCTAACTCATCTTTAATACGCTCAGATAAGCCATGCCAGAATGCAGCATACAGGGCCTCGTCGTTCCATGCCAGTTCGGATGCCAGGATCTGGAACTGTATCAGATATTGTCCTACAGTACGTGACCCCTGGCGTAAACGGAGAATCTCGGATGAAGCTGAGGTTACCCGGCCTGGCTCGTCGAAGATGCGCCTGAATGTTGAGACGAATGCAGTGTAAGAAGATAGCAGGGTGTCGGACCTCTCCCATAACGGTGATGCCCAATCAAGGGCTGAGCCACTGAGAAGAGAAATAATGTAGGCAATTTTTGTACGGTCACTAGGAAAATTGCCAGGTTGTAGCTCAAACTGAATCTCACACTGGTTGAGAAATCCCCTGCAGAATCTTGGAGATCCGTCAAATTTTGCTGGCGTTGGAAGATGAAGACGTGGAGCAGAAATGGGTAAGGTGGGTGGGGTTATAACTGGAGTCACTGTGGTTGACGCACCAGAAGCGCCTGATCCACGGAGAGTTGTCTGAATCCCATCCAGCCGAGTAGAGAGATCCTGGAGACAGCGGATGATGTGGCCCTGTGCAGCCTCCTGATGTTCTAGTCGGGCTGCCAGTTCTTGCATCGGCCTGGCCGCTTGATCCTGGTCTCCGGCTGGATTCATTAGGTCAGTGCTTACTGTCACAACTGAGGGCCTGAGCTGACGGGAGGCAGCCTCAGTTGTAGGGGCTGAGATGTACCGGAACCTGGGAGGTTGTATCAGACCCCTGGACATGTAAGTAACATGAATAATAACTGCCCGAAGGCGTGACCACGACAACTTGGATAAAAGTCAATGATGTTTATTATGACAACTCCGCAACACAGCAGCAGTAAAAGAAAACGTAAAAAGTCAGCAAAGAATAAATACAGTTCCTGGGTACTACAGGATGGCAGGAGCCACAGGGCACTGGTAGTGTGAGATAGTTCTTATAATCTTCTAGATGGAAAGTCCTTACCAGGCCCGACTGTAGCAATGGAGATAACCCAGGATTGTACCAGCTGGTGTTCCAGGAAAAGCTGGATTGCTGAAGATAAAACGGCTGCTGTGGATACTGGCTGGAACCAGACTGTTGTTAGCACGGAGTGGATACTGGCTGGAACCAGTTAAATAATAAATGAACTTGGGAGCGATGAAATATGAACTGAAATGTAGAACTTGAGAGCGGAGAAATAATAATACCGGTGGAGAGTGGTAAAGTGTAGAAAGGACACCGGCCCTTTAAGAGAAGCTGTACTCTGCTGGAAGCTGGGCTGGAAGCAGGTAATGTTGTAGCTGGAAACAGATGAATCCACAATGGATTGGAGAGTCAGGCTACACCGCAGGTGGAATGCTGGTGCGGGTCTCTATGGTGGAAGTCTTGAGACAGGAGCTGGAACCTGGAAGACAATCACAGGAGAGAGACAAACAGGAACTAGGTTTGACAACCAAAGCACTGACGCCTTCCTTGCTCAGGCACAGTGTATTTATACCTGCAGCAAGGAAGGGATTGGCTAGGCAATTATGCAGATTAACAATACTGACAACAGATTGGAGGAAATGATCAGCTGACAGAATCCAAGATGGCTGCGCCCATGCAGACACTTGGAGGGAAGTTTGGTTTGTAATCCATGTGGTAATGAAAACAGTAATGGCGGCGCCGGCCACTGGAGACAGGAGACGCCAGGCTGACAAGTGCACATCCAACCACGCGGACACAGCGGAGGCCGCGGCTGACGTAATCGCCACTCTGACACTCTGCATGCAGAAGCTCAGGGACGGCGGCGGAGGCCGCGGGAGACGCCATGCCAGATGTAATAAGGCGTTACTGTGACAGCGTCTCAGAGAGACAGGAGAGGATGCAGGAATGTGAACATTAGGATAACAGATGGGATCCGGTCCTGGAGCGCTGAGCCAGCCTTAGGAGGCATCTGATGGGTAAGAAATGGCGTCCAGATACCCGGATCGTGACATATAGCTTGTAAGCTCCCCTGGTGCAGGGACTGATATGAATTGCCAAATATTCTCAGTAAAGTGCTGCGGAATATGTGTGTGCTACTGTATATAAATAACTGATAAATAAATAAATAAATATTAACACTGATAATAACAGTGGCACCCCTTTCACCCATTATAGTTATTTCCATGGGTTAATAACAACAGGAGATATTACCAGCTAATCCAGTGTCTGCAATTTAAGCCTATGACTGCATGCAGACTTGCCTGTCATCTTTAAGTTTGCATCTTAAGAATGTCTTTTAAATCATGAAGCGTAACTGGAGTTTGAAGTGATTTGTACTTGACGTTACCTACTCTCTGTCATGAAATGAAACAATTTCTCAGACACTGCACCTCATACATGCTACTACTCCCCCCACCTGCAGCTTCACCTGGTAATTTTACCCTTTATTGCATAACATTTTGTATTATCATTAACACTATTATTGCAATCATTTTGCAGTATGTCAACTCAGTTATTAAACTGTTATTATATATTAATGTTGTTATCATATACTTCTGTTGTACACTTACTGCTTTCTGTATCTCTCCAAACTTTGCCCTAATGTAAAGATTGTGTATCCCATTTTGTATTATGCAGCTCCGCCATTATGTATTATCTTGTCCAGGCATTGCCTATTCTGCCCTGTGTAAATTACTTTATGTACCAGGGATGGCTACCTTGCCTGATAGGATAATTAATCCTTGGAACTGATAACCCAAAATGGCTGGCTCAACTCTGTATTATGTCCATGGTTTTCTGTATTTTCTACAAATGTAAACTTCTGTATTATGTATATGATATCTGCAAATCACCTTGAGCACTTTTGAAGAAAAGCGCTATATAGCAAAAAATATTAGTGTTATAACAAGTTATAGAATTTGATAGAGTATCTGGAAGGCCAAGAAGTTCAATTTTCATCATTTTTTTTTTTTTTACATTTATCTTCTTCAGTGCACCTTTTTGGGATGTAGTTATAGTATGTGAGCGGCGGTCAGGAGACTGACGGTCACATAACTTCCCCCTACATCCCGCCCTCTCACAATCCCGACGGTCGGCATGCCGACCAACAGGGACTATTCCCACTCGAGGGTGTCCACAACACCCATAGAGTAGAAATAGAACCCGTGGCGACCGCTGGTCACGCATACCACACTCACCTTTTTTAATGAGATGCGGTCAGGATCTTGGCAGTCGGCATTCTGACACTCAGACTACTGACAGCAGCATCCCGATGGTCAGAATCCCAGTTAGGATTAGGCTGCAGGAGGGGACGGTTGGGGTTAGCTGCGGGAGGGACAGTTGAGTTTAGGCTGCCTGAGGGGTGGGTTAGGGTTAAGATTAGTGGTAGGGTTAAAATATCGGGATCCATCGGGATGCCACTGTTGGCCTTCTAACCATCAGGATCCCGACTGCCAGGTTCATACCCAACCCTATTTAAAATATTATTCTAGATTTCAAATGACCAAAGATAGATATATCTAATATGATATTATATTACAGCAGAGCCGGCCATAGGCATAGACAAACTAGGCAATTGCCTAGGGCATTTGATATGCCTAGGAGCATCATCAGCTTCTGCTGATTAAAATGATATGCGGCATGCCTATATTCTGTGTGTAGCATTTCATATGCAGATACAGCCACAGTCTCACACAATATATAGGCATGCTGCATATCATTTTAATCAGCAGAAGCTGCTTGTGCATCCTAGTCACATAGCAATGCAAATAAGATGCATTTTCATTAAAAAAGGTGCCCGATGTTAGCATTGAGGCAATATTTATGAGGACACATCTGTATCCAAGCAGAGGCAGAGGTCACAGTGTTAGTGGCAGTGTGAGTGCTGTGTGCATGTGAGTGGGTTGGTTGTGCAGTAGTGTTTTGAATATGTGTAAGGAGCATTATGTGTGTCATGTAAAACTGCATTAATAATGTGCAACATATGTGTAAGGGGCACTGTGTGTGTCATTATGTGTATATGGGCATTAATAATGTGCGGCATATGTGTAACGGGGTACTACTGTAGGTGTGTCATTATGTGTATAGGGGCACTAATAATGTGCAGCAAATGTGTAGGGGGCACTACAGATGGGTCCACATTTATCTTGACCTTTAATAGGATTAACTGAGACTGTCCAATCAGGCTTAATCCCCTGCTGTAATAACTTAATCCACTGCTGTATTGTTCTCTGTATTGTATTGCAATTGAGAACAATAGATGAAGGGTTTATGCTAATAAATCATGTTGTGCCTAGGCGCAGAAAACTAGTCAAGATATCCGTGGACCCATCTGTATGTGTGTCATTATGTGTGGAAGGGCATTAATAATGTGCGGCATATGTGTAAGGGACATTATGTGTAAAAGGGCATTAATAAAGGTTGTCATAATGTGTAAGGCGCATTATGTTTATAAGGACATTAATAAGGTGTCTCATGTGTAAGGGGCATTACTGTGTGGAATGTGTGTAAATGCATTACTAATGTGTGGCATTATGTGTATAAGGTGCTTTACTAGGTGGCGTTGCATATAGAAAGGGCACTACCGTGCCATCTGATATGAATAAAGAGCAATAGGGTGTGGTGTAATGTGAATAAGGAGCAATTCAGTGTGATGTAATGTGAATAAGGGGCTCTACTGTGAGGAGTAACGTTTATAAGGTAAAGTGATACTACTGTGGGATGAAATATGAATTATGGACACTATCGCATGATCATATGTGAATAAAGTTGCAGTACTGTGTGGAGTAATTGGAATTGGGGTTATTGTGTCGCCATGCCCCTTGCCAGCAAAAATACCCCTTTTTGGGCTGTGCGCCATATGTGCAAACTGTTCCTATTTAAAATATAGGGGGTACAAGGTCAGAGGCGGAACCAGCGGTGGTGCTAGAGGGCACCAGCCAAAATCTTGCCTAGGGCATCATACTGGTTAGGGCCGGCTCTGTATTACAGTATATTATATTAAAAAGAAAGTGCACCCACAACTAACACTCTGCCCTGTGCCAACCAAGTACAGGCTATTGTTAGGGTCTCCTGCCCTGTGCTGCCACGTCGTCATGGTAACCGGGAGACAAGTGCTAGCGGAGTAACCTGAGCGCAGCTGATACTCCGGTTCGGGTCTTTTGCTGTGCAGTGGTTACAGGCTCTGTGCACGGCAGGGGATCCGGTGCTGGTTTTTGTGCTCACAGTCTGTGAGGTCTGAGTGGGGCGTGGACAGCACCTGCTATATAAGGCCTTTTCTCAGGTTAAGCAGATGCTGCTGAATCTTTGTTGGTTAGTTAGTTCCTGAAAGTTAGCCAGTACTGTGTAGCTTTGTATTTGTTGTTGCTTACTGCAAATAGGCCTTGGGATTTGGTACTACACTCTGCCAATCCAGACCTAGCAGTAAGACTGGAGTCAGTCGTTTAACTTGCTGGGGTTCTTTTGCTACTCTGTGAACTTAGCAAGTTTGCGGCTGTATTCTCAGACTTGCCTGCCTAAATCCTGTCTCACTGTGCAAGGTGTTCAGGTGTCAGTTTAGTGGCAGTAAGCTGAACCTGTGCACTGCAAGTGAGGATTAGGATTGTGGAGACTCTCCTTGTGTCTATCATTCCATCTCTGACCAAGGAGTTTACTGCCACACCCGTTGGTAACCCTTTAGGGTTTTGCTGTTGCCCTTAGCAACAGCATTTCGGGTTCTCTACGTATTAAAACACAACATCTTGCTTTTTCCATCCTAGCATTCCTAATACTAGGGAGACACCCAGTTTCTTAGCCTCTGGGCTTCTCTGTTCACTTTGTGTTTATTTTGTTACCCTATCACCTTCTGTGTACGTAATGTCATATTCCCCAGTCTGTCTGTGAGTTCATTTGTTTTGCATCCCTATCTGTTCAGACACCAGTACATTCCTGCAGGCACTGGTGTGCATAACAGTTCAGATACCAGTACATTCCTGCAGGCACTCGTGTGCATAACAGTTCAGACACCAGTACATTCCTGCAGGCACTGGTGTGCATAACATATTCAGCAGCCTAATACTCCTGTTGAAATTTTGTGGGAATATGGAGCATACCCCTCAAAATACATTGCAACAGGTGGTCGATCAGGTGCAGGTCCTGACTCGACAATTTAATGATTTGTCCATTAAAATGCACACCTCCCAGGCCGCTGGCGGAGCTCCCGCAGCAGCAGCACCTTCAGGGGTTAAGGAGCCGAAAGTAAATCTCCCGGATCGTTTTTCTGGAGATCGCTCGCAGTTCTTTTGTTTCAAGGAGAGCTGCAAGCTATACTTCCGGTTTAGGCCTCAGTCTTCTGGGTCGGAGATTCAGCGGGTGGGCATAGTGATTTCCTTGCTACAAGGAGACCCACAGGTCTGGGCATATGGGTTGCAGCCTGACTGTCCGTCGCTTAAAAGTGTTGATGCTTTTTTTACGGCACTGGGCATGTTGTATGATGACCCTGACAAGACGGCCTCAGCCGAGGCTCAGATTTCGATCCTTAAGCAAGGACGAAGGCCAGTTGAGGTTTACTGTACGGAGTTTCGGAGGTTGGCCCATGATACCCAGTGGAATGACCCAGCCCTGAGACACCAGTACCGAAGAGGTCTTTCTAACCAGATAAAAGACCAACTGGTACAATATCCCTTGCCTGATAGCTCGGATCAGCTCATGCAGTTATTCATCCGGGTGGATAGACGGCTGAGAGAGCGTAGGCTTGAAAGGGAGACCGAGGTTTCCTTCTTTCCCAAGGGAACCTCAGACTCTGAGGAATTTTCCGAGGAGCCTATGCAGATTGGGGCTACCCGCCTCTCCTCGCGTGAGAAGACGCGGAGGAGACAGCAGGGGTTGTGTTTGTACTGTGGGAATAAAGGTCATGTGGTAGTATCATGCCCAGAAAAGCCGGAAAACTTCAGGGCCTGAGGGTGATGGGAAATATCCTGTCAGGCCAGAAGTCAGAATTTCCCAAGAAGACTTTTATCATTCCGGTGACCTTGAAGATCCTCTGTCAAACTGTCAAAACTGAGGCCTTTGTGGACAGTGGGGCCGACGGGGTTTTTATGGACCGCCAATTCGCCCTGAAACACTCTGTTCCCTTAGTACCCTTGGCATCGGAAATTGAGATTTGTGGGTTAAACGGGGAACCATTATCCCAAGGTAAAATTACCTCTTGCACTAGCCAGATTTCTTTGTTTATTGGAGCCACACACTAGGGGCTACCCTGGTTAAGGGCCCACAATCCTCAATTTGACTGGGTCTCTGGGGAGATTCTTAGTTGGGGTACAGTCAGGCTCTCGCAGCTAAGTTTGCCAGGATTGCCAGGGTGTTATGCAGATTTTGCGGACGTGTTCTCCAAAAACATGCCTTAAGACATTCCTCCATGCTTCTTGGATGCCACCAGACATCCCCAGATATCCTTTAAAAGTCCATTAGAACCACTCACGTGCCATAATATCTCCTCACAGGCCTTTACATGCTCTCAGACCTCCTCGATTTGCCAATAAATCCCCCAAAACATTCCATCAGATCCACTCCACATGCCATCAACCCCCCATACCATGAAACCACCCATGTCATCAGACACCCTCCACATGCCATCCATTGTTCTCCACACCTATTAAGTAAAGCTCATCACAATCATGTTTCATACCTCCCAATATTCAGGGTTTGCATAGGGGTTTTGGCAGGTCTGGCAGGAGATCCATGGGCACACTAGGGCAGAAATGTATCAAACCTCAATTTTATAGAATGTATTAGACAAATGGGATGCAGTCAAGTTGCCGGCAGTCAGGATACCAGTGGTCAGGATACCAACCCCGGGATTCCGACCGCTGACAATTCCGACCGCTGACAATGTTGACCGCTAACAATGCCAACAGCTGGAATCATGGCTAATGGGCTATTCCCACTCATGGGTATCCACGACGCCCATAGAGTGGGAATAGAACCTGTGACGAGCGCACCAAGCCCGCAAGGGTACTCTTTGCGCTCACCCCACTGCCAGCATACTGATGATCGGGATGCCGTTGTCTGTATACTGACGGACGGCATCCTGATCCTCTGTAAATCCTACTGATCCCAGACATATAATAGCTAGAAGCTGATTGGTTACTATGAGCAACTTCTCCACTTGTCCTCTTTAGAAGTTTTGGAACAGCTCCCGCTAGGTGAGATCTCCAGCAGACAACCTCTAGTAACATCTTTCCATGAGACTGCTGATTTTCATGGGTCAAAGAAGCATGTGCAGAGCTCCTCCCCATACTCTTCTGACATCTTATGCTGAGTCTCATGGAATAGGGCGTGTGAATCAGAAAGTGAGAGATTTTGGGAGATTTCTCGTGGGTTTTTTTTTTTTAAAGTGGCAACCATTTACATGGCAAAATCAACCTGGTTTTACCATGTAAATGATTGCCACTTTAAATAAAAACAAACAAAAACCGGGAGAAATCTCCCAAAATCTCTCACTTTCTGATTCTCACACATTATAACATTTATAATGTGTGAGAACCAGAAAGTGAGAGATTTGGGTTTTTTTTTTTTTTTTTAAAGTGTCAATCACTTATATGGCAAAATAAACCTGGTTTTGACATTTAAATGATTGCCACTTTCAAAGAAAAAGAAAAAGAAAAAAAAAATGGTCAAATCTTCCAAAATTTCTCACTTTCTGATTCTCACACATTATAAATCAGTGATGTGCGGTGAGGTCAGTTGCTGGGGAGGCACTGACAGCTGACCAAACCCCCCCCCCCAAATAGGAAGAAAAAAGCGCAGTCCCCCATACATCACTAAAATCAGCACGAGGCTGAACCAGCCAGGGGGGGGAATGCCACAGCAGGGAGACATTCAATGTGGGGTCCCCCTGCCATAACATTAAACAGCCCCCCCCCCCCCAAGCCAGTCAGCCCAGGGCTTGAATTCCTCGGAAAGTGGGGTCACCAAAAAATAAAGATGAGGTCCCCCCTCCTGAGCAACAACCGGTGGCGGTGGGTGCGTGGTTCATTGTATGCTAATATTGTTCTTTACAGGTGGCCTACAGGTCCCAGCATGCCGGCACTTGGAGAACCACAAGTGTCAGCATGCCCAGACATAAAGGTGCCTGCTGGCACCTGTAGTCCACCTGTAAAGAAAATCTTAAATTAAAATACCACACTTTAAAAAATATATATTATTCAGGGTCTTCACCCGGGGTCTGCGGCCTTTTGCTCTTTTGCATGGCCGCCGCCTCCCCAGGGCTTCCCGGCGTCTTCCTCCAGCGTCTTCACCTGGGAGACGGTGACCTCTAAGCTCTTTTGCATGGCCGCCGCCTCCCCAGGGCTTCTGGTGTCTTCACCTGGTGGGCGGCGGCTGTTAAGCTCTTTTGCATAGCCACCGCCCATCCAGGTCTTCCGCCGTCTTCTAACTTCAGGAGCTCGTCACTGCTCCTCCTCCGCCGTCGGACTGATGCCACTGCCTCACGCTGACTTATATAAGTCAGCCAGAGGGGGCGGGGTGATGTTGCAGTGAGCCGTGATTAATTTGCGGTGGCCATCTTGAATTTCAAAAATTACGCTGAGGCACCACTTTTTAAATTGGTACTGCACCACTGCCAAACTCTGCAGAATGGCAGGTAGGGATCTCGGATCCCTGCCTGCCACTATTGCTTTCACCTGCGCTGCATCCCGATCCACCGCGTCCCACCACCAATGACGCCCGCACCTCCGCCGCGTCCTGCCATGCCCACTCAGTGATGACAGCGGATCCAGTGACGGATCCGCTGGCCAATCACTCTGGCCTCACTGACAGGGGCATGCTTTCATGGGTTGAAAGCACGTCCCTGTATCAAAGCGGCACTTTAGTAGGTGCCGCTTTGTAATAGATTTTCAAAGCCCATGGCTTGGCCCCGCCCCCCTGCTCCAGTCTCTTTCCCATTCACAACGGGAGGCACCACAATCTGTGCCTTCCAAACACATTTAAACTACTTTTAATGATTAGATTAATATAAAGGAGATACTTATGGCACAGAATATGTGTCATAAATATCTTCTTTGTATTATTTTAATCATTAATAACAGGGGAGGCACTGCGTCCCCTGACTGCACGTCCATTCATTATTACATTTCCCCCAATGTGTTTGAGATGCATGGATCATGCCTGCAGTTCTCTAACACTAGCAGAGATGCCTGCATTCATTTATGTGGCACACCGATGCTGCACACTGCCGACACCCCCCTTTCCTGTGCTCTCCCATTGTTCAGCCACATGCATAGGCGTGCGCAGGACATTTTATTAGGGGGTGCACGATTAGAAGGGCCTGTTTAGCACCGCCTATTGGGCATGTCTAACACCACCTAATGGGCGTGTCTAGCACCACCTATCAGGCGTGTCTACCACCACATATTGGCACTCAATGCAAATGAAATAATATAGAGAATTGATGATATATATATATATATATATATATATATATATATTACATTTATATATTTTATTACCATAGATTATATCCTAATATCTCGAAATATTTTTTGAATTTGAACTTGTCCTCCTCCAAGAGGAACGCTGTATTCTGTGGTGTTGGCACATGAGTAGAGAGAGAGCATGGGTGGTAGCATGAGCGTGCATGCACGCGGCATGACATCATCACCACACATCCCACAGGTTAGAAGAACTGGGAGTAGGATTACATCAGTGATGCTGCACCATACAAATGAATGACAGCCAGACTGAGCGGAGGGGGTGGTGGGCACAATGGGCGGGAGGACAGAAATGAGCACACTTGGCGATGGCCGATACTGCAGCAGGTGTGTGTGACGGGGTGACAGACATTAGGGGGTGCCTGTGCGCACCAGGCACCCCCCCTGCGCACGCCTATGGCCACATGCGAGTAGTTGCATCCTAGGGTGCTATGGGAAATCTAATCTGGCCATGGTAGCTGACAGTACCACACCCCCTGAAACTTTGTGTATTTTGCTGTGCTTGAATCAACCCTGATGGTTAGCTCTAGCCTCCATGCGCAAACTTCGGCTTATTGGGGTAATTCCAAGTTGATCGCAGCAGGATTTTTGATAGCAGTTGGGCAAAACCATGTGCACTGCAGGGGAAGCAGATATAACATGTGCAGAAAGAGTTAGATTTGGGTGGGTTATTTTATTTCTGTGCAGGGTAAATACTAGTGATGAGCGGGTTCGGTTCCTCGGAAACCGAACCCCCCGAACTTCACCCCATTTTACACGGGTCCGAGGCATACTCGGATTCTCCCATATGGCTCGGTTAATCCGAGCGCGCCCAAACGTCATCATCCCGCTGTCGGATTCTCGCGAGATTCTGATTCTATATAAGCAGCCGCGCGTCGCCGCCATTTTCACTCGTGCATTGGAAATGTTAGGGAGAGGACGTGGCTGGCGTCCTCTCCGTTTATTAATAATATTTGTGCTACTGCTTATTGCTTAATTGTGGGGACTGGGGAGCAGCTGTATTATATAGGAGGCGTACAGTGCAGAGTTTTGCTGACCAGTGACCACCAGTATACGTTGTCTGCCTGAAAAACACTCCATATCTGTGCTCAGTGTGCTGCATATATCTGTGCTCACACTGCTTAATTGTGGGGACTGGGGAGCAGCTGTATTATATAGGAGGAGTACAGTGCAGAGTTTTGCTGACCAGTGACCACCAGTATACGTTGTCTGCCTGAAAAACACTCCATATCTGTGCTCAGTGTGCTGCATATATCTGTGCTCACACTGCTTAATTGTGGGGACTGGGGAGCAGCTGTATTATATAGGATGAGTACAGTGCAGAGTTTTGCTGACCAGTGACCACCAGTATACGTTGTCTGCCTGAAAAACACTCCATATCTGTGCTCAGTGTGCTGCATATATCTGTGCTCACACTGCTTAATTGTGGGGACTGGGGAGCAGCTGTATTATATAGGAGGAGTACAGTGCAGAGTTTTGCTGACCAGTGACCACCAGTATATATAGCAGTACGGGACAGACGGCCACTGCTCTACCTACCTCTGTGTCGTCAAGTATACTATCCATCCATACCTGTGGTGCATTTCAGTTGTGCGCAGTATATATAGTAGTAGGCCATTGCTATTGATACTGGCATATAATTCCACACATTAAAAAATGGAGAACAAAAATGTGGAGGTTAAAATAAGGAAAGATCAAGATCCACTTCCACCTCGTGCTGAAGCTGCTGCCACTAGTCATGGCCAAGACGATGAAATGCCATCAACGTCGTCTGCCAAGGCCAATGCCCAATGTCATAGTAGAGAGCATGTAAAATCCAAAAAACAAAAGTTCAGTAAAATGACCCAAAAATCAAAATTGAAAGCGTCTGATGAGAAGCGTAAACTTGCCAATATGCCATTTACGACACGGAGTGGCAAGGAACGGCTGAGGCCCTGGCCTATGTTCATGGTTAGTGGTTCAGATTCACATGAGGATGGAAGCACTCATCCTCTCGCTAGAAAAATGAAAAGACTTAAGCTGGCAAAAGCACAGCAAAGAACTGTGCGTTCTTCTAAATCACAAATACCCAAGGAGAGTCCAATTGTGTCGGTTGCGATGCCTGACCTTCCCAACACTGGACGGGAAGAGCTTGCGCCTTCCACCATTTGCACGCCCCCTGCAAGTGCTGGAAGGAGCACCCGCAGTCCTGTTCCTGATAGTCAAATTGAAGATGTCAGTGTTGAAGTACACCAGGATGAGGATATGGGTATTGCTGGCGCTGGGGAGGAAATTGACAAGGAGGATTCTGATGGTGAGGTGGTTTGTTTAAGTCAGGCACCCGGGGAGACACCTGTTGTCCGTGGGACGAATATGGCCATTGACATGCCTGGTCAAAATACAAAAAAAATCACCTCTTCGGTGTGGAATTATTTCAACACAAATGCGGGCAACATGTGTCAAGCCGTGTGTTGCCTTTGTCAAGCTGTAATAAGTAGGGGTAAGGATGTTAACCACCTCGGAACATCCTCCCTTATACGTCACCTGCAGCGCATTCATCATAAGTCAGTGACAAGTTCAAAAATTTTGGATGACAGCGGAAGCAGTCCACTGACCACTAAATCCCTTCCTCTTGTAACCAAGCTCCTGCAAACCACACCACCAACTCCCTCAGTGTCAATTTCCACCTTACACAGGAAAGCCAATAGTCCTGCAGACCATGTCACTGGCAAGTCTGACGAGTCCTCTCCTGCCTGGGATTCCTCCGATGCATCCTTGAGTGTAACGCCTACTGCTGCTGGCGCTGCTGTTGTTGCTGCTGGGAGTCGATCGGCATCCCAGAGGGGAAGTCGGAAGACCACTTGTACTACTTCCAGTAAGCAATTGACTGTCCAACAGTCCTTTGCGAGGAAGATGAAATATCACAGCAGTCATCCTGCTGCAAAGCGGATAACTCAGGTCTTGTTAGCCTGGGTGGTGAGAAACGTGGTTCCGGTATCCACCGTTAATTCAGAGGCAACTAGAGACTTGATTGAGCTACTGTGTCCCCGGTACCAAATACCATCTAGGTTCCATTTCTCTAGGCAGGCGATACCGAAAATGTACACAGACCTCAGAAAAAGAGTCACCAGTGTCCTAAAAAATGCAGTTGTACCCAATGTCCACTTAACCACGGACATGTGGACAAGTGGAGCAGGGCAGACTCAGAACTATATGACTGTGACAGCCCACTGGGTAGATGTATTGCCTCCCGCAGCAAGAATAGCAGCGGCGGCACCAGTAGCAGCATCTCGCAAACGCCAACTCGTTCCTAGGCAGGCTACGCTTTGTATCACCGCTTTCCATAAGAGGCACACAGCTGACAACCTCTTACGGAAACTGAGGAACATCATCGCAGAATGGCTTACCCCAATTGGACTCTCCTGGGGATTTGTGACATCGGACAACGCCAGCAATATTGTGCGTGCATTACATCTGGGCAAATTCCAGCACGTCCCATGTTTTGCACATACATTGAATTTGGTGGTGCAGAATTATTTAAAAAACGACAGGGGCGTGCAAGAGATGCTGTCGGTGGCCCGAAGAATTGCGGGCCACTTTCGGCATTCAGCCACCGCGTGCCGAAGACTGGAGCACCACCAAGTGGTCATTCCCCTCATCAGGCTTTTGCAGAAGAAGCTGGAGACATTGAAGGAGGAGCTAAAACAGAGCGATTCCGCTAGGCATGTGGGACTTGTGGATGGAGCCCTTAATTCGCTTAACCAGGATTCACGGGTGGTCAATCTGTTGAAATCAGAGCACTACATTTTGCCCACCGTGCTCGATCCTAGATTTAAAACCTATGTTGTATCTCTCTTTCCGGCAGACACAAGTCTGCAGAGGTTCAAAGACCTGCTGGTGAGAAAATTGTCAAGTCAAGCGGAACGTGACCCGTCAACAGCTCCTCCTTCACATTCTCCCGCAACTGGGGGTGCGAGGAAAAGGCTAAGAATTCCGAGCCCACCCGCTGGCGGTGATGCAGGGCAGTCTGGAGCGAGTGCTGACATCTGGTCCGGACTGAAGGGCCTGCCAACGATTACTGACATGTCGTCTACTGTCACTGCATATGATTATGTCACCATTGAAAGAATGGTGGAGGATTATATGAGTGACCGCATCCAAGTAGGCACGTCAGACAGTCCGTACGTATACTGGCAGGAAAAAGAGGCAATTTGGAGGCTCTTGCAGAAACTGGCTTTATTTTACCTAAGTTGCCCCCCCTCCAGTGTGTACTCCGAAAGAGTGTTTAGTGCAGCCGCTCACCTTGTCAGCAATCTGCGTACGAGGTTACTTCCAGAAAATGTGGAGAAGATGATGTTCATCAAAATGAATAATAATCAATTCCTCCGTGGAGACATTCACCAGCAATTGCCTCCCAGAAACTACACAGGGACCTGAGATGGTGGATTCCAGTGGGGATGAATTAATAATCTGTGAGGAGGGGGATGTACACAGTGAAAGGGGTGAGGAATCGGAGGATGATGATGAGGTGGACATCTTGCCTCTGTAGAGCCAGTTTGTGCAAGGAGAGATTGATTGCTTCTTTTTTGGTGGGGGCCCAAACCAACCAGTCATTTCAGTCACAGTCGTGTGGCAGACCCTGTCGCTGAAATGATGGGTTCGTTAAAGTGTGCATGTCCTGTTGTGTTTATACAACATAAGGGTGGGTGGGAGGGCCCAAGGACAATTCCATCTTGCACCTCTTTTTTTCTTTCATTTTTCTTTGCATCATGTGCTGTTTGGGGACAATTTTTTTGAAGTGCCATCCTGCCTGACACTGCAGTGCCACTCCTAGATGGGCCAGGTGTTTGTGTTGGCCACTTGTGTCGCTTAGCTTAGTCACACAGCGACCTTGGTGCGCCTCTTTTTTTTCTTTGCATCATGTGCTGTTTGGGGACTATTTTTTTGAAGTGCCATCCTGCCTGACACTGCAGTGCCACTCCTAGATGGGCCAGGTGTTTGTGTCGGCCACTTGTGTCGCTTAGCTTAGCCATCCAGCGACCTCGGTGCAAATTTTAGGACTAAAAATAATATTGTGAGGTGTTCAGAATAGACTGAAAATTAGTGGAAATTATGGTTATTGAGGTTAATAATACTATGGGATCAAAATGACCCCCAAATTCTATGATTTAAGCTGTTTTTGAGGTTTTTTTGTAAAAAAACACCCGAATCCAAAACACACCCGAATCCGACAAAAAAATTTCAGGGAGGTTTTGCCAAAACGCGTCCGAATCCAAAACACGGCCGCGGAACCGAATCCAAAACCAGAACACAAAACCCGAAAAATTTCCGGTGCACATCACTAGTAAATACTGGCTGCTTTATTTTTACACTGCAAATTAGATTGCAGATTGAACACACCCCACCCAAATCTAACTCTCTCTGCACATGTTATATTTGCCTCCCCTGCAGTGCACATGGTTTTGCCCAATTGCTAACAAAAATCCTGCTGCGATCAACTTGGAATTACCCCCAATATGCACTACAGCTGATACAGTCCATAGAAGCCGAGAGTTGTGCATGCGCAGTCAAGCTGCCACTTGACTGAGCACGTGCAGGCAAAGGACCTGGCTGGTGGCAGAAGCAGCATTCCTGGCCCGCGGCAGCCCCCTCCTCCTCAAAGGTAGGAGCCGCCGTTGCTTAAAACCTCTGATGTTGGGATCTTCAATGTCGGGATACCATGCCCGCTGTCATGTGACCGCCAGTATCCCGACCGCCAGGATGCCATACCAAACCCTATAATGCAATATGCAGCCCACAAACAAAGGATAGCAACACTTGGTGATGTGCAATACACTAACAAATCTTTACTTAGCCACATTTGTACATTTACTCAGACACATCAGTCTCTGCTCAAGCAGACCCTAAAATCTATGGTGGTCATTCCGAGTTGTTCGCTCATTGCGGTTTTTCGCAACGGAGAGATTGGGTGGAAAATGCGCATGCGCATGGTACGCAGCGTGCATGTGTTCAGTAATTTAACACAAAACTTTGGAGATTTGCACAAGCTCGAGCGACGTTTTTTCATCGCTCGAGTGATCGTAGTGTGATTGACAAGAAGTGGGTGTTTCTGGGAGGTAAGTGACCGTTTTCAGGGAGTGTGCTAAAAAACGCAGGCGCGCCAGGTAAAAACGCAGGAGTAGCTGGAGAAATGGGGGAGTGGCTGGCCAAACGCAGGGCATGTGTGTGACGTCAAACCAGGAACTAAACGGACCGAGCTGATCGCAATCTAGGATTAGGTCTGGAGCTACTCAGAAACTGCAAGGAATTATTTAGTAGCAATTCTGCTAACCTTTCGTTCGCTATTCTGCTAAGCTAAGATACACTCCCAGAGGGCGGCGGCCTAGCGTTTGCAATGCTGCTAAAAGCAGCTAGCGAGCGAACAACTCGGAATGAGGGCCTATTTCCCATAGCACAGGTAGCAGAGCTACATGGAGAGAGCATAATTACCAGATGAAAACACAGTTGTTGGAGCCATATTTCAGGCATTTTCCTAACATTCAGCATTATGGGCCTGATTCTGACTAATGCCATTACAGATGCACATTTTTACGCAGTGGCTGCCATGATTTGCATTGAAGAGCTCACTGGCAGACCATCTGAACAGTCACTTGTGTACAAAGACGCAACCACTGGACACACATAGCCCAAACAGCGAGCTACTGAGTAACTGTATGGTCGCGCAATATGGCTATTGGAAGTAAGATGCCGGAGCAATTGTAACTGCGTATGAGTTCACAGTCACAAACACAGCCACGAACTGGTCATGACACACACTGAGTCACCACTCCTCTGTTACCGCCCATAAATGCTCCCTTACTGTCAATCACCGTACCAATAAATCCTCACTGTGACCACTGGCGCTTGAGCATTGCGCCACATGCACAGTGGCAATAAAAATGCTATACGGCAACTGACATTGCGCCCATCTATGAATCAGTCCCTACATACATTCAAAACAACATTAATAAAATTTAAATAAAGAACAACAAACTTTCAGCCTCATCTTATAAGATCCAGCTGGGTACTGAAAGATTCTGGGAGACATTTTGTTTAAATGACGTAGGACTAGTTTAATAACCAGTGCTTTTCTTTGTGTGATTTCTCACCCCTAGCTGGCTCAGGTGTATGGAGACGTGTACACAGTGTGGCTGGGACAGACTCCGGTCATTGTATTGAATGGATACAGAGCAGTCCGAGAACTCCTTAATTCTCATTCTGATGACTTCTTGGGACGCCCTATACTACCATTTTTCATGGATCTAATGGGTGAAAAAGGTAACGGACTGCATTATTTATAATATATCGCTCTAGCGTTGTAGTGTAATAGTGCAAAACAAGATCAGCGCCCACAAAAAGTGCAAATCAAAAGCTTACAAATGATAATTTATGCTCATATTTATTAAATTGGTTGAGAGACAATTAGAAGTAACTGAAAATAGATATTGACATTGGAATAGTTTGAATGAAATTATATCATTGTACGATCGTTGTCTTGCCTCTGGCTGCGAGTCTTGTGCTTTCTTTGGACCCCATAGGGGTGTATTCAATACATGTCGGAAACTGCCGTCTTGTCAAAAAGACGGCAGTTTCTGACAGGTTTAGGTTGGAAGGGGTTCCGACCTATTCAATGATGATTTTTTTCCGACAAGTTGGGAATTCCCTACTTGTCAAAAACCACGGGGATTGCCGGAAGCACGGCCAAACCCGACAGGTTTTAGCCCTGTTTCCGACAATGTCAATCCGACTTTACAGAAAGCATTGAATAATGACCTTCTTGGATCCTTACCGTTGGAAAGTATCCAACAGGTATTGAATATACCCCATAGGGGTGTATTCAGTACCTGTCGGAAACTGCACGGAAAGACAGCAGTTTCCGACAGGTTTAGGTCGGAAGGGGTTCCGACCTATTCAATGCCGGCTGATTTTTTCAGAGAAGTCGGGAATTCTCGACTTGTCGGATACCAAGAGGACTGTCGGAATCCACGTTGGCTGTCAGAGGCGTGGCCAAACCCGACAGGTTTTAGCCCCGTTTCCGACAATGTCAATCCGACTTTAAAGAAAATCGGATTGCCATTGTCGGGAACGGGCCAAACCTGTCGGGTTTGGCCCGGCATTGAAAACTGACCTGTTGGATCCTTTTTCGTTGGAAAGGATCCAACAGGTATTGAATATACCCCAAAGGATTTATTTATTGAGAAGTTAGGTGATATACTATATGGAGAAAGGTCTCCCTTATAAAAACAAAACAAAAGCCAATAAAATATTCTTTAGCATGATTACATAGTACACAACACATGACATATCTGGTGATCAGAAATATTAAAATGATAAGAATGTTAATGAGTTTTATTTATTCAGTAAATATTGCACAACCATTGTCTTGTGCCCATTGCCTGTAGGAGTTGTCCTAACTTCCAGTCACACCTGGAGACAGCAGAGACGATTTGGGCAGATGGCTTTTCGAAACCTGGGCCTGGGAAAGAGAAACATGGAAGAGCGGATACAGGAAGAAGCTGAGAGTTTACTAGATCTATTTTCTACAAAGCGAGGTGTATGTGAATCACGCGGTCGCCATACTAAAATAAACAATACTTTCCTTTTTAAAACAAGATTCTTAGTATTTGACATAGAGGTTCTCATTTACATTTAGAAGCAAATGCCGCTAAATCAGGGTCGGATTAAGCCTTGGGGGTGCCCGGGGCACTTAAGACAAGGGGGCCCTGGTGGAAGGCGGGGGAGTGTATTTTAGATTGTGCATACCTCCCAACATGACCCATTCCAGGAGGGATAAAATGCTGTTTACCTGGACTTCCTTATTAATATATGATTGGTGTGACCTGTGTTGAACTATTTCATAGATATGAAAGGTGTTTCAACACAGGTGATTGCAATCATAACTTAATATAGCATGTTATCCCTCCAGGACTGGGTCATGTTAGGATGTATGGATTGTGTATATTAAATTTAATCCAATGGGGTATATTAGATTTAAACTAATAGTTGAATAATACCAGGTTACACAGGACCCAGACACCCAGGCAGGGAGGAGGAGAAGCTGGGATCCTTGGGTCACTTACAGCTCTCTCCACCCTCCTATTTCTCCTCTGGTCAGAAAGCTCAATCGGTAGCTCATAAAACCCGATACTCTGCCTGCAATGCATACTGCCCTCCTCGCATTCTGGATGACTGGTTCTGCTACTGCGTGAGAGGGAAAGCTAGCGATGTCGGTGTGCTCTGTTTGGGGGGCCCCTTAACAAAGGGGGGCCCAAGGTACTGTATGCACTGCTAACCCGCCCCCTTAATCTGGCTATGCGCTAAACGGTACAAAGTTGTACCCGGACAAACTAGTTTCTACTGCAAGGGAGCAAATCCATTTATACTTCCATACAAGGCAAATCTGCCTGCAAATACCGGGCTGTTTTATTTTAGCACTGTGATTTAGAAAGTGCCGGCCAGTCAACTTTAACTCTGCACATGGAAATTGACCCTCATGCGCTACAACATTTTTTCAGCAAAATTCTATCTACAGTAAAAGCTAGATATACTCCTAACTCTAATGGAGTGCCATCATTTGTATTAATGCTCTCTAATACTGTATATCGGAACTGAAAAGACCCAAATGGTTCAGTAGCAGATATGGTTATACCCTGCACATATTGTTATTATTTATTTATTACCAGTTATTTATATAGCGCACACATATTCCGCAGCGCTTTACAGAGGATATTTGGCCATTCACATCAGTCCCTGCCCCAGTGGAGCTTACAATCTATATTCCCTACCACATGTACACAAGCACACATTCATACTAGGGTTAATTTGTGTTGGGATCCAATTGACCTACCAGTATATTTTTGGATTGTGGGAGGAAACCGGAGTACCCGGAGAAAACCCATGCAAGTACGGGGAGAATATACAAACTCCACACAGTTAGGGCCATGGTGGGAATTGAACCCATGACCTCAGTGCTGTGAGGCAGTAATGCTAACCATTACACTATCCGTACTGCCCCGCAGTTATTTTGTTATATCCAAGGTACTTCTGCGTAATAATATGATTATTATTTAACTCTTGTAATTATTTCAAAATTTGTAATCAGAAATTAGACAGACAGACAGACAGACAGACAGACAGTCAGATAGATAAATGTGTTACCCCACTTTGGCGAGGGGTCACTCTTTTTTATATATGTCACTAATGCCCATTTACAGAGTTGGGCACAAGAGTGCTTTGTACATGCCAGTCACTGCAGTCACTCGAGACAGTCTCACGGGGTGTAGTTAAAATGCCGCCGGTCAATATACCAACGCCGGAATCCTGAACGGCGGCATAATGCCTGCGTCAAAATTCCGACGGTGCTCGGCATCCTGGCGTCAAAATACAGATGCCTAGAATCCCTAAAGTTTTTTAGCATCCTGCCTAGCAAGGTGGGGAAGGGGGGGAGGTTAGGTTTAGGCATTATAAGGGGGTTTATGGTTAGGGTGTAAGGGTGGGAAGGGAATGGTTAGGTACTGGGGAGGGGTGGTTAGGGTTAGGCACTTACAAGGAGAGGTTAGGGTTAGGCACCAAGCGGGGAGGGTTAAGTTTAGGCAGCAGGGAAGCGAGGGTTAGGGATAGGCACCACTTGGGAGGATTAGGGTTAGACATCCACAAAGGAGTGTTAGCGTAGGGGGCAGGGGAGGGTTAGGGTACTTTCTAGGGGACTGTTGGGATTCTGATGGATGGGAGTATTCTGACCGCCAGCATTGTACCCATCGGTATATCATACCAAATCCAGTCTCACGCGCTAGAGGTGGGAGAGTGGAGAAGTCAGAGCCAGGAAGGATCCAGCTGCCATACAAGGGATCCAAAACTCATCCCAGAGGAGGTGCTGTGGTACCTGTTAGCCAGCTGGAACCTGTGCTGTTGGATGCTGGAGACTGCATTATCAGTAAGCTACATGTGAAGGGGAAGAGAGAACCTGAGTCAGAGATGTATGCTAATTCCGCTGAAGCTGCGAATATGGACGCAGCGGCTGTGTGAAAATCTGCAAATATCACAGCTGCCAGGATTTGTACAGAGCTGCTCTGATCCGCCACATGTCTATAAAGATGCAACCATTGGGTGCACATTGATCATATATTAGCCTTCTGAGTAACCCTTTGGTCACACAGCATGGCCTCTCAAAGTAAGATGCTGGAGCCATTGCAACTGTTTGGGATCCCAGTAGCAAGCTGTGACACTGACACCCCCCAAAGCTGTCATGACACGCCTGCATTTGAGTCACCACTATCCTTTTACCTCCCAACAATGCTCTCTTATTGTCAATCACTTTGCGAATTCATCCTCACTGCGACCGCCATCGCAAAACCATCGCAGCACATGTGAGGGGCAACTTAGATGCATACACTGTGTCAAAGAATCACTCAACTGCGTACAACATCAACATTGCGTACATCTCTGAATCAGGCCCAGGGATCGCTAGGAGCTTTCCCCTAGGACTTCACTGAGAGCTACCGATACCCTATCCTATTATGAGATGATGATAAGTGAGACAGAGCCTTCTCATGGATTAGGGGAGCAGCTGGGAATGAGCCTAAGGGGTAAATTTACTAAAGCTTCTAAAACAGAGAATTGGTGATCAGATGCTGTTTCTCTATTGCCTTTTAGAAAATGATAGAGAGCATGTGATTGGTTGCTATGGGCAACATCACCAATTCTCTGTTTTAGAAGCTTTAGTAAATTTACCCCTGGTTGTGTACTTGGGAGCTGTCCAGCACTAATCTGCTGAATGCCTCAGATTCGTAATAAAACCACCCTATGTATCATTATGGGCAACAACAATAGTATAAATAAAAACAGTATTACCACTTTCAGATCGCAATGCCAGGTCCCAGCTGGGAATTGGAAACAGGTCCTTCCCTGGTGGGACCCGACATTGAGCCCTGCACACCGCAATCCCGACCCGGCAATATGCCATACGGTGGCGGGTTACCCCCCGAGTTGGGGACGAAGCCACCGTCAGGGGCAGGAACAGAGATGGCGCTGCGAGATGACATCATCTCTGTGCCGCCTCTTCCTATGCAGTGAACAGGTAACCGTTCACACTGCGCCTGATCCGGTAATTACCCAGGAATAATTATTCTTATAACTCGGGTTGAATTACCGGGTCAAGTGACCCGGGAATTCGTCCATGGCCCCTTTCACACCGCACAGCGACCTGTGTCGACCTGGCAATATACCGGGTTATTTGTGCGGTGTGAAAGGGGTATAAGAGACAATTGTCATAATGATCTCAGACCCTTTTAGACTCTATACATTGGTTAAATAGTAAAAAATATTTATTAATATCCAAAGGAAAGGAAGGCTATTCAGGGTGCCGTAACTAGACTTTTTGATGCCCAGTGCCAGACAGAAAATGAGTGCCCCCCTCCCACCCCATTTTTCCAATAGGGACATAAGGCGTATGCCTCGTGGGGAAGGGGCATGACAAGATAGATCCCAGAGAAAGCCCATGCTACGATGCCACTTCCCACATTATATGAACACTGTAGGAAGCTACTGGAACTTTGTAAAGAAAATAATCAGCATTGCAATTGAGCAGATATATGTAGTGTGCAGTCACACATCCACTCTCTTGCAGCTACTGTACACACTACATAGATCTGCTCAGCCGCAATGCTGATCATTTTTTCACAAAGTACAAGGTAAGCTTCAAATAAAATTCTCTATCTTAGAATTATCTACCTTTCTATGCAAGAGCAGATAGCTCAGTGAATAGATTGTCTGACTGCAATGCCACAGGTAATGGATTTGAATCCTGGGTATGTCAGCATTTTGAAATGTAATAAAGGACAGTGTGACTGAATAACAAAGAAATCTCAAGTTAGGTTCATGAATGTTGTATAGGTATTGGCGACAGAAGGGGTCAGGGTAGGAGACGGGTGGTCAGGAGATGCTGGGCTTCAAAAAGGGAGGAAGCTGCAAGTGAAAGTAATTAAAACAGATAATTGACAAGTGCTGCCAACAGCGCCCCCTACCCTGCAGCGCTATATGTGGTGCCCCTCCACACACACCTAGTTACGGCCCTGCTTTTTTAGTATTCAAATACTAATTCTGTGGAGGCTGTATTAATGAATTACCAAGTGCCCATGGCACCTTAGAGACAGTTAAAAGTTATAGTGCCTTTGGTAACAGTCTCACTCAGCCTCAGAATTACACAGAGACTTGTTACCAACTTACTGTTGCTCCTTTAAAATCAAGGATTATGATTATGCCTCATTATAGTTACCTTGAGAGAGGACAAGCTCATCATCAAAACTCTGTTAGCAGCATCAAATACCAGTACCCTGTTAATTACAACAGATATCCCTGAGTATTGAATGACAACAGAGCTATTCACAAACATTAATGGCAGCAGTAACAGTAATTAATTTGGCACCACCTAATTTTGAAGATGTCACTGTATTAATACCGTATTAATGAAAATCCAAACAGAAACAAAAATACAGCAGGCAGCTTTGGAACCATATATTGACTTACAACTCATCTGCTTTTAAAATAACCAAAGTTAGTGCATACAGTAATTCTTATGCTAAAACCTCTCCTACAGAGTGTTCGCTAGCTGGACTGGATTTAATATTAAAACATTCTGCAAATAAAATGACCACCAAGCCTGTTCTTTATTCCCTAACAAGGCTAGACAGAGATAAGCTAATCAGAACTGAAGGAATAATTGTCCACCAAAGCTAAATCTATCTAGAACGAAGCAGTTCTTCTCAAACCAGTCAGGTACAGACTTCTGATTTGTTGAGATGTAGCTCCCTTTGACTGCTAGCCTCATGGTTCTCATCGAAAAGAGGAAATTTAACAAGGTTCCAGACAGTGCACCATGTCTAACAGACACTGTGGTTAATATGCACATCCGATATACTGATCATATATCACATGTAATAAATTACTAGTGTTTAGGACATTAGAAACAATCTGTATATTTAACTGTGTTGATAATTGTGTAGATGGCATAGTTATTAAGTAATTATTTTGGGGTGGTTGTTTAGGCACATAATAGCGACGGTCCTCTCAAGATCCTTATTGTCACTATTAAATTATTTGTACTGTAAGTGATTATATTGTTGTGACAGGTTGTTATTCTTTATGTATACATACAGTATATATTTATATTTAGTAAGAAAATGAAGCATGTAGCCACACACACTCCAGCAATATAAAGGAATGTGCTCAGTCATACAGAGTTAATAGCACACTGGGGGGAATTCAATTGTTTATTGCGCCGAAGCTCCCATATAAAGTGACGGCAGATCGGTGGGTGGGTGTTAATATTCAAAAAAAATTATCGCACTGATTGCGCCCAGGTTATGTTGAACTGCATAAAATGACTAAAATCAACCAAAGTGCCGGACCGTTTGGGCTCCTAAACAGGTCACTTTTCACACATTTCAGCTCACCAGTACGGATGGCTGAGAATTGAAAGTGTGTCTCCCCGCTGCTCTTCACACCCAATCAAATTGCTCCGTTGAGTGCCATCTAGTGCCAACCACAGGGAGAAACAATTGAATTTGCAGCTCCAAAAGGGCTATCAGAGGCCAGCACACCAATGTATTTGCAAAAAAACAAATCTCAGTCCACTTATTTAAACAAAGCACAGAGCCATAGTTGTAAACAGGATACTTATCTGCAGCGCCAACCCATGATATATTTAAACGTATACTATAAATTACCATTTAATAATTGAAAATATTAGAAAATATTGTTGTCAGTTACTGTGTCTGGGGAGTTCCGTTAGGCCTAGCCTCTCTGTCATGATTTAAAAAAAAAAGAGATCAAGCTCAATGAAAGATTTCTAACCTTGGCATTTTGTCACCACCTGAACAATAAACTCTCTAACTCTCTCTCTCTCTCTCTCTCTCTCTCTCACTCACTCACTCACTCACTCACTCACTCACTCACTCACTCACTCTCTCTCTCACTCTCTCTCTCTCTCTTTATGTCTCTGTATATATATATATATTACAGTGGGCTGGTATGCGGCGGTATGGCATACCGGCACTTCTTTCCACTGAACCCGGAAGTGTTTTGTTTTTTTATTAAATTAAAGAGTCTGCAGCAGGAGGCAAGGAAAGTGGCCAGCCTGCTGCACTAAGGATGCTGCTCATGTCCCTGTCCGGCACGACTAGGCGGCTGTTTAGAGTGCCGGACTTGTGAGGCTCTCTGTCGCCCGCCGCTCACAGCAGCCCGCCGCCAGAGGGACCTCAATGCCGTTGCACCTTGGGCCTTCTTCTCAACCCCCGCCGCACCGACTGCTAGTGTGGCACTTGGCTGTTTAAGTGCCATGCTTCCAGCAGCTTCACATGTAGGAAACTGCTGGTGATTTCTTATTCATGGCCACCACTAATGCACAAATTTGTCATTTTCTGTACCCCTTAACCATTTGCGCCTGATGGTAGCATCGCTGTGCTTGTATCCCAAAAGTGAAAAGGAGTGGAGTGACTTTGTAGATTCAACAAGGTTATGGTTTGTGTGGGACACTCTGTAGCGCCTGTTCTCTTTATATTATTTTGTGTCTATTGGACTTCAAAAGTGACACTGTCTTTTAAAATGTATTGTGCATCTAACAGGTGACATATACTACATAGTTATTTATATTGATGTCCTAAAATATGGGACACTGTGCAGACAAATGTTTGTCCGCAGGCCACATGACAAAATAAGCTCACATAGCACTTTATTATTGGCTAAATGCCACACATATTTAACACACAGTAAATACTGTACATCTAGTATATGATTTTGCTAAGGTACCCCTCCCCCTGTTTTCCCTAGGCACCTCATCCTTCTTACAGCCTTGGATGAAAACTTGCCTTTTTATGTGTCTGTAAATAATGTAAATCATACCCCTTTCAGACTGACAAATCTTTCCCGGGTTATTGCACATGAACGCGCATAAACCTAGGAATTTGCTCAGTGTGAAAGGGTACTGAAAGAATATCCCGGGTCGAGCGCCCTGGCATTTCATCCCAGTTCTCCACCTGTGTTGAATCCGGGATAATCTCGGGATGCAGTGTAGTGTGAATGGGCCCTACCCAGTATTCAGTACACGGGACTGTTAAAAGGCCTCTCATTGGAGCTTTCTTGGGCTCAGAAAAGATGATGCCATCATCCAGAGCCCAGGGAAGCACCCTGGAAGTGGAGGAGACAGGCAATAAGGCCAGGGTCGGACTGGCCCACAGGGGAACAGGGGAAACCACCGGTGGGCCCCACTGCCTGTGGGCCCACCTCCTCCTCTAGTGATTAGGTTCCAGGCTGTATCCTAGTGCACTTTAATTATACATTATACATGTTACCTTATACTGCACAAGACTATGGGACCAGCCCATGCACTCTCTTACGGTTAGGTGGGCCTCTGTGGTGGTCGGCCACACCTCCACTATTGCCTGGCCACATCCTTAAGCATGGGCTTCTACCACTGCATTTCCCCGGTGGGCCCTTCTTGCCCCAGTCCGACACTGAATAAGGCTACCTGGACTGATCAGGAGATCAGAGAGCTGCTCAGCATAAGGGGGAGGAGGAAATAAAGAGACAGATAACAGGCACAGTGAAGGATGCTATTATAAGAACATTGCAAAGCTGCTTGAAGCCAGAGGAATTATCCGTACACAACAGTAAGTTGTTAATAAAACGAAGACTCTGAAAAAGCAGTTCTTGAAGCTGCATGACAACAAACGTAAAAAGAGCGGAGCTGGCCGAATCGAGTGGCAATACTATGATATCTGCACAAATGTCTTTGGACACACACAGTGGCGTAACTAGAAATTTTTCCCCCAAGCCAAAAAATTCTTCGACGCCCCCCCATCCCCCATAATTGGCACTATTAAAGGGATAAATGTGCGCGCGGCGAAGGCGCGCGCTGCAAAATAGGGTGTGTGGCTTCGTTGGGATGGGCGTGGCTTCACATAAAGGGGCGTGGCATTGCAGGAAAAGACTACGTTATACCCCAGTTTTGCAACCTGCACGCCCAGACGTTAGCCACCACTGGAAAGAAAAATAATCCTGATTCATGCCCCTTACATTATTTGTCATTTTTCCTCCTTATAGTAATGCCCAGTATACATTGTGCCACATACTGCAATGGCCCTTAGACATTATTCCACACACAATAATGCACATGACACAATATGCACACACTGTAATGTCCCCGACACATTATGCCACACACCGTAATGCCCCCGACACATTATGACAGGAATCGCAATGCCCGTTATACATTATGCTACACACTGCAATGCCCCTGATACATTATACCACATACCACAATGCCCGTGATATAGTATACAACACACCGTAATGCCTGACACATTATGACAGGAATCGCAATGCCCGTTATACATTATGCTACACACTGCAATGCCCCTGATACATTATACCACATACCACAATGCCCGTGATATAGTATACAACACACCGTAATGCCTGACACATACCGCAATGCCCGTTATACCCTATGCTACACACCGCAATGCCCGTTATACATTATGCCACACTGCAATGACCCTGAGACATTATACCACATACCACAATGCCCGTGATACAGTATGCCACACACCGTAATGCCTGTGACACATTATGACATACACCGCAATATCCGTGATACATTATGCCACACACCGTAATGCCCATTACACATTAAGTCCTACAGTAAGGCTTCTAATTACTTTTAAATTACCTGTTCGTTGCCAGGGGTTTTCATGCTCAGGGTGTCATGCTCGTTGCCAGGGGTTTCATGCACTGGGTGTCATGCTCGTTGCCAGGTGTTTCATGCACTGGGTGTCATGCTCGTTGCCAGGGGTTTCATGCACTGGGTGTCATGCTCGTTGCTAGGGGGTAGTGCTTGTTGCTAGGGCTGTGCTCCCAGTGCCACATATGTCCCCAGTGCCAGATATTACCCCACGGTGCCAGGTACTCACATGACCCCAGTGCACAATATAGCCCCCCCCTATGTGCCAGGTACACATATACCCCCCCAGTGCCACATATGCCCCCAGTGCCAGATATTCCCCCTCAGTGCCACATATGCCCCCAGTGCCAGATATCCCCCCCCCAGTGCCACATATGCCCCCAGTGCCAGATATTCCCCCCCAGTGCCAGCTATGCTCCCAGTGCCAGATTCCCCCCCCCCAGTGCCACATATGCCCCCAGTGCCAGATATTCCCCCCAGTGCCACATATGCCCCCAGAGCCAGATATTCCAACCCCCAAGTGCCAGATATGCTCGTCCGCATGTCAATCTGTGCTAAATCAGTGGCGCCCCCGCAGCCCCTCGCCCCCAAGCCACCGCGAGGGCTGCGGGGGCAGTAGTTACGCCACTGGACACACAGCTATCTGCAATCCGGTGAGTCTGTCTTCCAGTTCACAGTACACTGCTACAGAAGGCTGTCAAGATCCTGAAGATACACAGACAACCAGTGAAGTCTGGCTGCCATCACCCCTGTTAATTGAGGACACACCTAAGAACAGCGAACATGAACATGACACATCCACCCATCTGTCCACGCATACATCTAGCCACCATCACCCCAACTTTGCAGAAAAACAGTAAGTATATTTTTTAAACACACATAGCACAGGTTAAATATGAGCCAGTGTTAAAGGTGGGTGGATGTTTTCTCCACTGCTGCACTTCCCCAATTTTTTCACAACATGTGGTGACGGGGGAAGTATGAGTGGCCGGCGTGCCGGCAGTGGGGCGAGCGCAAATGAGCCCCTTGCAGGCTCGCAACGGGCATTGTGGTGCACTATGCACGCCACGCTATTTATTCTCCCTCCAGGGGGGTCGTGGACCCCCAAGAGGGAGAATAGTTGTCGGTATGACGGGTGTCGGGATTCCGGCGCTGGTATACTGAGCGCCAGGATCCCAAAAGGCGCATACTGAATGCCACCCGTGGTGATGATACTGAACATTTGAATACGGGAGTTGAGTATGCAGTCAGGGAAGGGGGGTTAGGGTAGGGAGGGGGGAAGCTTGGGGTTAGGCTGTGGGGTTATCCACCACCCAGGGGGACTTAGAGTTATGTACTTATGTATGTACTTGGTGACGGGTTCACTACGATATGCCGGCGGCTGGGCTCCCGACGACCAGCATATCGGCGTTGGGAGCCCGACCGCCGGCTTACCGACAGTGTGGCGAGCGCAAATGAGCCCCTTGCGGGCTCACTGTGCTCGCCACGCTACGGGCACGGTGGCGCACTACACACTATTTTATTCTCCCTCCAGGGGGGTCGTGGACCCCCACGAGGGAGAATAAGTGTCGGTATGCTGGCTGTCGGGCTCCCGGCGCCGGTATACTGAGCGCTGGGAGCCCGACCACCGGCATACTGAAGACCACCCCTTGGTGACCAATTATGTTCAGGATTGCCACGCTCAGAATGCCTGCATTGAGAACCACGGGATATAGTTTTCACTGCTTTATATAGAGATCAATGTAACTTGTTGCAGAGTTAAGCTAGTGTGTAGGTGGGTTAATGCCACAAACACATGTTAGCTAATGCTATTTTTATGTACGCTTGTTTTTTTAATCTTATCTTCACAGTTTTCAATATTCCACCTAGAAGGTAGAAACTGAACAAAGTGGAGCAAGTAGCTAAAGCCATGACAAATGTCCTTGTTGAACATCTCAGAGAGATGGACACTGCTATGTCCACACAGGAGAATGCAAGGCTCGACAGGTTTATAGAGGCTGAGCGCCAAATGCAAGACTCATTTATTACCCAAGTCATGACAATGCAGGAACTCATGAGTAGAGAGCAGCATGAGCGTCATAGGGAATTGCAACAAATGAGCATGGTGTTCTTTGAATGTTTGATCAATACTTCGAAAGCCCCAACACAACACCACAGCTCACAATGCCCCAAGCAGGGTTTTTCCACATTTAATCCTGGCCCATACTATGCCCTAAGTACTGCAGCATCTAATGCACAAAGTTCAGAGTTCAGTGTATACTGCATTTTAACTTGAACTTATGGGCACATTTATCAACGAGTAATACATTTCACTGTGAGTGATAAATGACACCATCCAAACAGCTCCCAGATGTTTTTTTTTTCTCTAACAGATGGCAGTTAGGAGCTGATAGGCTGGAGCAAATTATCACTCAGTGAAATGTATCACTTGTTGATAAATACCCACAGTGTGGTTAATAACAAAGTGTTTATGCACAACTGTTTGTGCATTATGTTTAATTATAATAGCTGTTGTGTTTATTTTGTATAGTGTGTACAAACCTCAAAACAAACAGTTATTTTTTTATTTTATACTGTCGTATACCGCAGGGATACTGTGGTTATACATTGGTGTAATTGCATCTAAAAGCCTACCAGTGTGCATTTTTTGGGGGGGAATTCAAAAGTTATGTGAAACAATATGCATAATGTACCCAAATGTGCATATCAATAGTCCATGTTTTCCTTCTTTGGGAACTAACAGAAACTATTGTTTCACCATACACATGCTGTTAATGTGTTTATTTTTTGGCTACAAATTGCACCTAAAACACAAAGGTGTTAAACAATATATAATTAACCGTACTTCCGGTGGGTGGCACATCCAAGATGGCCACGTTTTAACTGAGCTCTTGTCCACAAGCTCTATCTACTGCCATCCATCCTTTTATGACCCACTCACACACAATTTACCCATGGGGATTATCTCCTCACATAGTTGGGAACTGATTGCTGCCCTTTTTGTGTGGGTGGGTGGCTTGAAAATATAATTCCCTGGAGTCCCTGAAAACCGAGCCACTGCGTCGGGAGAGACCTACTGGATGTGGCGTCTACATTTCCATAACCCAATGTTAACCTGCACATCTTGGATCCCCAGTGCTGTAATACCTGCCTTCCTGCCCTCGATGTCTCCTGGCTGCCGGGCGGTGGTTGTCCTCTGAAGCGCTGCGGACTGAGAATTGGTGATGACGGGGCTGGGGTGGCCGTGAGTCCGTGCTTGTACCTGCTGCAGCGGCTGAGGTGGCTGTTCCTTTGTGGGTTCTCCAGCGGCTCTGCATGTCCTCCCGGTGGCTATTACATCTGCCACAAGTGTTCCTGGCTGGACTGTACCTGTGGTCCGCGGGTCATGCGGAAGTTCCTGCTTCTGCTGTGGTCAGTGACAGGAATACTGGAGCTGTTGTCTCCTCTCCGCTGGTGGTGGTAAGCCTTCTGCAGGTTCCTGCCCACACCTTCCTGGCTCCCTACGGTGACTGATCAGAGCTGCGGTCCCTCTTTGCCTACGGGGTGGTGCCTGATTTCGGAGCCTTCTGCCCTGGAACCGCTGCCGGATCATCCCTGAAGCCGTAGGGGAGCTGGAGGAGAGCTGCGGCTGGTGTTCCATGGAAAATACCTGGGGGACTTCTGCATTGCCGTTTGTGCCAGCAAATCTATGAACTCCTTAATGTGGCTGCGATGGGCTCCTTGTCTGCCTTATTCCATCTGCGTGATTGGTCACCACATGGTAGCTATTCTTTTGCCTCCTGCCTTCTACCATCATCTCTTACACAGAGCCTGTCCTTGGACCATCCTGGGGATACCTTGAAGACTGCAGGAGTCAAGCAAGCACAACCATCAATTTCCCTTGTACTAATTTGGTTTGTCTTTCTTATACTGACTACCTTTACCTCTATTCTATTCTTGGATCCTTCTCTTGTTCCTGACCCTCCTTGTGTATGCCCCCTTTCGCTCCTAATTCCCCTCCTCTCCCATACCCCATCATACATATCTCTACTTATCTATCCACCCACTACTCTTCTTATCTTTACAGAAGTGCTATTGCAACCCTGAGGGTTTTTTAGGTCTAGAAAGACTGCTGCAGCCGTTGCTGGACTGTACGTACTCTGTCAAGTCTACCCCTCCTTCATTTATAATATACCCATCTCATTTTTGGCTTTTGTTTGGTGTTTATTTTCTTACCAATATTTCATGTGACTGTCTGAGCTACATTATCCACTAATTGTAGATCTATGTTGAGCTAAATTCATATCAACATCACCAAAATTTTTTTTTGAAGATTAGCTTCTGGTAATGTGCTTTTGCTGCCACCTGCTGATACGGTTGGGTCAAGTGACTTACTTTCTATTACGCATATACACCTTGTATATTGTTCATTACAGGCTAGGGGTATAGGATTATCTCCTAAATTGTATTGACTTTACACTGAACTGTGTCTATATATTTCTTTACCTATATTGTATTATACTGCTTGATACTATATAGTCCCTCTAACATAGGTGAGCTTCTGTTGCCACCTACTGGTAACACTGAATACTTACCTAAAATCACATATACTGTTAATGTCACTGATTACTACTATGTTCCAGTCCGTTCGATATAGGTGAGCTTACACCGCCATCTGCTGGTAATATTGAACAACTACTCAGTTTCATTTATATTGTCATTTATTAGTATTGTGTTCCACTGTATCTGACATTGTTAATTAATTATTACTGTGCTCAGGTTTCTCCGACATAGATGGGCTTACGCCGCCATCTATTGGTAATACCATATACCTGTTTGGAATAATATCTATTATCACTGGGCTTCAGTTTCTCTGATATAGGTTAGCTTACGCTGCCATGTACTGATGAAGCTGAGTAATAACTAAGGATCACAAATATTGTCATTTATTATTATTGTGTTTTTGGTATTCTCTCCCCACCCTCATACGAAAGGTAACAATGTAGTTATATTTTTGACTACTCCATTCCTCTCTGGTTCCATTTGATTTCATCATACAATTTATGGGGTGTTACATTTTTTCTATAATGTGAAAAAAAAGGACAAGGAAAATCCTTTTTGTCTTATCCCTTTCCATCATTACTGTTTAATTGGCGACGGTTTCCTGTGAACTCTGCTCTAGCTCTCTCGCTTGTAACAATAGCTTTTCAATCTACTAACAAAGAGGTTGCCTCTAAAACTTCTAGGATAGCCAGCTTTGAATGAGTCAGTGATATTGCAGACTCAACGTTGTCTATGCAATCCACTGTCGACACATCTGTAGCGATGATTCGAGAGCTACAAGATAAATTAGATGACCTGGAAAACCGGAATCTCAGAAATAATTTGCATTTCAATGGGATTCCTATCTCCCTTAGTGATTATATTACTTCTAAGCTAGCACTGGTTTTAGATATTCCTGAATCGGTGGAGTTTCCCCAAGTGGAGAGAGTGCATAGAGTTGGAGTGGAGAGAGAAGTGCTAACTCTCGCCCTAGACCAGTGATTGCACGTTATTTTGATTTCAGAACTAAAGAAATGGTCTTGAGAGCGTACAGGAAAGTGGATCAACTGATTATTGTTGGTTCCTGCATACTTATTTTTCAAGATTTTTCAGCTGCGGTTGTGCAGAAGCACAGATCTTTTTCTACCATTTGTAAATTCCTTGCAGACTCCCAGAAGAGATTTGCGCTCCTGTACCCAGCTAAGCTGCGGGTTTGAGACAATGGTCGCACTCTAATTTTTGATGATCCAGAAGATGCACAAAAACACTTTTTGACTCTTACTTCCTCTGGGAAGTCAATGTCACCTACAACACATTCCCCTAATCGTTGATAATGCCTCAAACGTATAATGATTTACTGATCTGCTACAGATTATATCTCTTATAAATAGATGGGAACATTTGAAGGGCCTGCCCTTATATTTCTTTATATATTTTTTTATGTTATGATGGTACTTTACCCCCATTTATTTACATTACTGTCATGGAGAAGAGAGAATACTTAT